>NC_054560.1:5050552-5383052 GCF_017654505.1 Polyodon spathula
GGGGGGTCTGGAAAACAGCATTGGTTAGAGGGCACAGATTCCACTCTGGGGAGGGGGGGGGGGCTTCTAGCCGTGGGAGTCTAGTGGTTTTAGATGAAAGGTAGAGTGGCATAGTGTTCAAAGCTGCCAGACTGGGGGGCAGAGTGTGGGCTAGTCGCTTTACAACACATAGAAACACAGTGTTAAAGAGAAGCTTGCTCACCACAGAGAGGAGGAGGAGGTGTGCTGTTGTTCTGGGTGGGATGCTGGGCCCAGGGTTCGAGGCAGGTGAATACTGGGGCGCCCGTGTGTGCAGTGGGTGTCGGCACACACAGGAACTCGCAGACAGCTCCCTCTCCCGCACACGCATTCCGACCTGCGAACACTGACGCAGCGTGAGGAGCCACAGCAAACTGCGAACAGCCCGTCATGAATTCTGGACAGCGCTAGTGCAGCGGCACTGCCGTAGGCAGTCATTTAACAGCAAGGAGTGGAAAAAGAGATAGTTCTACAGTTCTTTTTTAAAAAAAAATTTCACACACATACGATTCCCTTGTTCTATCACCACTGACCCATGTTGTGTTCCTCTTCGCTCAGACTGCGATGAGTCTCGGGAGGGGAACGCCAGCTGCTCGCAACTCTGTGTGGACCTGCCCTGGGGCTTCGCGTGCGACTGTCCTGAAGGGATGAGGCTGGTGAGGGACACCCAGTGTGAGGGTGAGTCGGGAGATTTTCTAACCACCAGTGGAACTGAACACCCAAGAACAACTGAGCCCTCACCAAGACTCTGAACGCTGTGAGGGTCCACGCACAGTGTAGCCTGAGTGGATTGGCATACGAGGGTTTGAATTTCCTAGCTGGCATTTTTTAGATGGAAAAGTGTTTAATATGTGTAGTATTCTACCCCAAGAGATTTAGCATTTGTTTGTTGTCTGTTAGAAATATAAAAACTATCATCATCTGTGATCGCTAAGGAATAATAATAATAATAATAATAATATAAACGTGCCTACTTCCGCTATATGAGGTACCCTGGCTGTCCAATCTAGTGCCAAATTTGCACCCGTTTCCTAACTGATAATAAAACACCTCAGCCAAGAAGGATGAAGCTTTGAATCGCCAACAGCTCAAAGCAAGCCTGTCTTGTTATGAGGTAACTTGTACTGTACGTGTTTTATGTGAGGCATGTCTCTAGTGATGCTGCTCCTTATTTTGAAGCCCCCGGACACACCCTTGTTAATGACGTTTCTTCTCACCAGCTTACATAAAATAATAATTAAAATAAAGGCACAAAGCAAAGGCAAAACCCACATCTGTGTACAGATATAATACATTTATTCAATTCAGCATCTTACTTGATGATAGAATTCAATATGATACAATATGAAACAAGCTCCAGCTAAGGACAGGGACAGGGCACTCTGATGATCCATCCAGCCACTCTCAGTTTTTATTATTACCAGCAGCAACTTCAACAGAACCAAGTCAGTAATCAGGTTGCCAATTGCAGTGCTGGACGACAGTGTTGGGGATATATGTGTTTGGGTAGCGAAGGCTCTCCTGTTCCTCTTACAGGTAAGGCTCATCCTTGGAAAGCTCCAACTTCCTAGGTGGTGGCCCGGGGATTACCGGGCGCTTGGCAGCAACAGTTACACCAGATTCTTGGCTAAAATAAATAAAAAATACATTGCAGGTGAGCAGAAAAGTCGTACGGCTTTACCTTTAGGATTCTTGCAATCGTTACTAAGCTTGGTGACACTGGTGTGGCAGGTTAATAAAGATGTTAATTTTAAAATATGAATCTCTCATATATAAATGCCATTGCATTGGTGCAGAACGGCAGGCCACGTTCTTTACCTAGTGCAGAATAACGGGCCAATGTAAAACCGGATTCAAACAGATGAAACATTCTCTTTGAGCTGATTAGTGCTTGGGTTAGGTATAGGCCTTATTTAAATCGTACAGTATTCAAATTATCTCTGCTGGCTCGTCTTTCTGCACCTATGCTCTTGTCAGACAATGTCAAGCTAACTATATCTTAGACACTCACCTGCCAGTTTGTGTTCCAGCGACCAGAGCCTTATATGGGGACATGAGTACTGTCGGCGGGGCAGACTCCCGGCGGCCGTCACGCAGGCAGTAGGAGTTTTGGGCAAACTTGTGGCTGGGTCCGAGTGGGAGTTTGGGGGGAGGCTGGGTCCTGCAAAATTACAAATACCGCATTTGAAGAAATGATCAAATTTGCTTCAGTTATTATTATTATTATTATTATTATTATTTTAATTGGATTAATTTACCTTTTAGCGATCTCTGTGTACCGCAGCTGCAGTTTCGATTGAAGGTCTTGCTGCAACAAAACACAACATTCACCGTCAACAAAGTGATGACAGCATGGGTCTTGAGCCGAGTAACCCACTACACGATACAACAATATTATATTGGATTTGAAAAAGCATCAACGCATACACGTGGTTTCATGTTAAACCAATGCCAGCAATGCGCTACAATGCATTTATTAAGACGTGTGCTTGCTAGAAAAAAAAAGCAACAGGTAATAATCGTGTTTGATTTGCTGCACCGCAGACAAACAGCAAACTCTACACCAATCACTGGCGAATTGCTTTTCAAACTACATCAAGTCAGAATCAAACATATAGGTAGCGGTGTGGCCATACTACAAATAAAGCGCATTGCTCGCAGTTTTAAATCTCAGCTAAAGACGTCCTTTACCCCCGAAAGCCAGTTTCGGACTCTCTGTATGATTCTGGTAGCAGACGCCATCGCTGTTGTCAAGGGCAAGACTCGCGGGGCATCCTGGGAAAGCACGGCAATGTAGTTCTTATGACGTGTTTTTCAGTTATTTAATAATTACTTGTTGGATGACGATATATATATATATATATATATATATATATATATATATATATATATATATATATATATATATATAAACGAAGGCTAACACAATTGACTTTAACGAGGGATTGATTGTTTGTATATTAATTTGATAAATATCAGTTTGGACGCCGCAGTGCATGCTGGGAGCGCGAAGCTGTGTATTTATATTTGCCTCCCAGGTTCTTCATTTTTAAAACCGAGAGAGGATTTCGAGACATAATTTCACATTGGAAGTTATATATTTACGTAAAAATAAATGAATGCGGGTTTGTTTGTGGGTATAAAAGCATTTCTTCGCCCCACGTGATCCTCTTTCTGCCTCAACCCGCCAGCATGGACGCCAGCCGTGTGCAGCCCATCAAGCTTGCCAGAGTAAGAAAGCTTTTCAAACCCCTTTTTACAATGCGCTAGTTCCGCCAATAAATAATAAAATGTAAACCAGTAATTGGTTGTATTTCTTATTTTCGACGGGGAGTAGTCTGGTAAACGAGCGATAAGCACCGCCATGTGGGCAGACGCCTGATGGGCGCTCGCTGTTCATTCCCATCCGCAGAAAAATCCCACTTTGAGAAATCAAGAGCCCGCTGGCAACACTCGCCTTTTTTTTTCTGCGAGATTTATGTTGTTTTTTCCAGACGTTATTCGTTTAATGTATGAACGCCATTCATGTTGAGATTTTGTGAGTCGACCCCGCAAGCATCTGTTTGTAACTTTATTTAGGCCGTTTGGAAGATGTGTGACTTTTAGTATTGCACGCTACGGTGTTGCTGTCGAAACCGTTTATATTAACAATAATAAAAATATTTTATTGGAAAAAGGTGTGCAGATAAAAAAAAAAATCCCGTGAATTGATATGACTCTTCATAAAATTCCTGATTCTGTCACTTTTTTGTGTTTAATCTTAAAACGGGGGTCAACCCCACAAACTACATGTAGAAATGTGTATGTTTTGTATGGCTAACAAACACACACACACAAACAGATTTTGGCCATTATTACTCAAAGCTGAAAGACATGTAACACTCGTACAATACTTTATACCTGTGGCCTGGTGTATACAAAAGACATCAAATGGCGATAAGTTCATTATTTTTACAGATAACTAATAAATTCACATTTCGCCGCCGTGGGTCATTGTATTAATTGTATTTTGAATAAAAGTGTGTTTTCACAGCTTGTCGTGTGCAGTGTAATGCAAATTTCTGCCTGTTGCAGATGTAATGTAGGCGAAATCATGAACTTGTATATATTTTTATCTTTCTCACAGGTCACCAAAGTTCTTGGAAGAACCGGCTCCCAGGGACAGTGTACCCAGGTAAAGCAAGGGGTCCCTGAGTCACCTTGTCTGAATTATGAAGCCTTCATTCCTGTGTTTTTCAAATAAGACCTAAAAAGCACATGAAATTTAAATGTCATTCCTGAATGGTGTTGAACTGTATGTATCCCTAGACCTGGCAGATGTTTATTGCCATAGCCTGCTATATTTTCTAGTACTGTGTGTAATTCATAGATTTTCAGCAGCAGTGAACAGTGTGCATTCTGTTGTCCCCAAACTGTTGCTTTTGTATTATCCTGAAAGACTTGACACCCGAAATACCATGTGGGGCGCTTCGGTTCGTTTTTTTTTTGGTCACTTTAAAGTTATATTAAGCTGACTGTTTCTTAATCATACTCAAGGATAAATGGTGACTGTAAAACTAGATTGCTTACATTCTTTTCTCTAACTTTCCAAGTGCGTCTTTTGTTTGGCTCTTAGGTGCGGGTTGAGTTCATGGACGACAGCAACCGCTCCATTATCAGGAACGTGAAGGGCCCAGTGAGGGAAGGGGATGTCCTCACCCTGCTGGAGTCTGAAAGGGAAGCCAGGAGGCTGCGATAGGAGGTGAGAGGCTTGTCGTCTTGTATACAGTGTACCAGGCTCCGTGCGGCTTCAGAGAGTAACTGCAGCTCACTCACATCTTACTGCCTGCAAATGCAAACAAGCCACCTGAAGTTGGATGACTCTGCTACACTTATTGATTTAGGTTCAAGTGAAATGTAGCAAGTGTCCAGCCTTGTTTTAGTAGTGTTCAGTAAAACTCTAAAGTGGGACTTGCTGACTCCAGTCCCAGGTGGCTGTAACCAGTCCAGGTTTTTGCGTTTGCCTAAATATTCATTTGAAATCTGTATTGAGCACAATGTACAAGGAAAATACAGCATAAATCCAGGTTATGTTTCCTTTATATAATGTGGGTGAGGCTTCACTAACCATGTTGCGTCTGTCCAAGAATGAAAATACAAACTGGGATTTCCACCTTTCGTTTTGGGTTCATTATTTTGTCATGCAATCCTAACCCCATTTTCTTATCCAACTGCAGGTCTTTATAAAGTTGACGAGCAACCCAGACTGATGTGCCTGGCTGACCGTTTACGACTCTACTGTACAATATCTTTGGCAATTGACAATAAATAAGTGATTCAAGCAGTTTTTCTGGGTCTTTATTACTTTAGTTAATAAAACAAACCACCACATTCTGTGCAGCTTTGCTTTAGTCTGCGTCTTCATTTATGGTCCAGAGTTGGCACTAAAGAATAATACGACAAACTAAAAGTAGTAGTTAATCAATATTTCAAATGCTATATATTGAAATAACAGCTGCAGCATCAAGTCAAAGTTGCACAATTGCAAGTAGACAGTGCAGTTTTTTTTTTATTGAAAGCTCATATCAAAACTGTAAATACAAATATAATTTATACAGTGCATAAACAGGTGTCAGGGCATTGTCCTACTGTAATGGCTTTACTTGTTTCTTATATAAGGGGGGACATGAGAGAGTTTGAATCCAGCAGGTTTTGGTTATTGTACGCAGCTTCAATTTGTATAAGCTGTTTGAGTAGAGGTCTTCAGAACTGGCTAATGAACCTACAGCACCACTTTTTGATGGATGTCTTTCCAGATACAATAAAGCCAGCTTCAGCGCAATTGTACATGTTAGGGTTGTATACAGTATTATAGCAATGTTGTAAACAAACTTCTCGATTACAGATGAATACAATTAAGTTTTTGGAAATGGATGATTTGTATATAAAGGTTACTGTATTAAATATGCATAAAAGTTTATATATGTATATATTGCTTTAGTATGGCTACATATATATTTCAGTATAGTGCAGGGAGTTGGTCTTGGGCTAATCCTCTGTTCGGACCAGTTATCAGCCCCACTTTGGCACAGTGTTGGGCCATGGCTATTCAACAGGTCATGGTCTTGTTGGGCTGGTGTGGCTTTTCATGGTGGTCTTTGGTGTGCCCTGCAATACAAAGGGAATAAGCAATCAAGCAGCAAGAAGAGACCAGGTTTCCTCTGTTCACAGTATTAGGCTTATTAGTAATGAGACTGCAGTTTTCGGTTAATATTCTCAAGTCTGCACTACAAAGTACAGCATTCACGTTGCCCCATTTCCCATGCGTATCAAGAGCTGTACAACACAGCACTTTACCGGGATGCAGACTGACAAGCCAAAGCAAGGAGGGCTGTCAATGTCAAGATGGGACGACCAGGGTCTATGAATAGTTATACGTGACGGTGATCTCCCTTAAACTGGTTTTGACTGAAAAAGCACTTTGTAAGTTTAACTCCAGGTACTCCACAGGGTTTCTGTGCGTATCGATACAGCTTTTAGGTAAACGGCATCTTTGACTTTTTGTCTTCATAGGTGAAGCCCGCCTACTTTCCCCCCCCTGCGGCCTTTTGTGTGAACAGGGGTCTGCAGCAACACAAAGCGAGGTGTGAGCGCCCCTTAGACTCCAAAACTGCCTTGAGATGATTAAGAGAATTCACAGCCCGTAGCTGATACTCACAGCTGCCTGAGACTCGGCGTAGTTCTTATGAGCGTAGAGCAGCACGGCGATGTCATTGTGCTTAGCCTCCAGCGCGATTGAGAGAGCATTGCTGCCATCCTAGAGGGGAGGGAGAGGGATCACTGATTGAGAGACCTGGCAGTGCCTCACCTACACCAGTGTTAGTTCTTCAGGAGAGATAGAACAGGTCCTGGAATTTTTGTGATATACAATTTTACCTTGTTTTAAGAGAAATAACTTTTTTTTTGTGCAACAATCAATACACAATTCCTCTAAACTATATATTATCACTAAATCTGGTAGTGAGTCGTGGCAACCAAAGAGTTAACCCCATCCTGCTCCCAATGTAGAGTAATCCCCCAATTCACTGCATCTAATCCCTTCTGTTAAAACACTTGAATGTCATTTTCTCACTCCCACCACTGCCCAGCTGCTTCTCTTTGATACACAACAAATGCATTGCTAATTGATGTTAAGCACATACCAACCATGTTACTCAACAGCCAGTAAGTGAGGGGAGCTGGAAAAAGGTCCTGAATGGGAGCTTTATATTGTAAATAGCAGGTGCTTTTATCTACAGCTGTGGCCAAAGGTTTTGCATCTATAAATTTTGCTTCATAAAGTCGTGGTCAACCTGCTGAATAATGTTATGTTAACATATTGAGTTAAGTTCTGCTCTGTAGTTTTCTATATACTTGACGAAAAACAGACAAATTGAAACACGTGACATTTTCAAAATCTAACATGAAAGACTGTACTACTATTATGGCTTCCAGCAGACTTGTGCGACATAATTTTGTAGTTTACATTGTCTACGATAGAGACGTCGCAGCCTGGCTGTGCCAGGAGCAGCTTTACGATCTCAGTGCGCCCGTGTTCGCTGGCGCACATCAGTGCCGTGGAACCCTCGTCATCCTGGATGTTGACGTTGGCGCTGCAGTCCAGCAGCGCTCGAACCATCTCCTGGCGCCCGTGACTCACTGCCAGCATGAGCGCAGTCTGCCCAGCCTGCAGGGAGAGGGAGGGAGAAGGAAGGTGGAACGAGATAATTAACTACTGCAGGGTCTGGATGGAGGTTTAATTGGTTCAATTTAGGACAGGGTTGGAACAAAGACAAGGAGTGGAACGGCCAACTTTGGCTAGCCCTGCCTTTGAGGAACCTGAAAAGAACACATCCACAGGAGCCTGTGCCACAGTACTGACTTTGCAAGGGTCTAGGATGTTTAAGCAATACTTTTGTATAAACTTAATAATACTAAGTTGCTATAACAGGTATTAAACCTGCCTGGTGTTCTTGGTTGATTGGGAGGCGAGCTTTGTATTCGATACTTGGCTAGTGTATTCTTTTAATAGCGCCCCCACCTGGCTGGCCTTGGCGTTGACGTTGCCCAGGCTGAACAGCTTCCTGATGACCTTCATGTCCTCCTCCAGCTGAACTGCGGCCAGCGCTGCCAGCATGATGGCCGTGTAGCCGGCTTTGTTCTGGTGATCCACGCAGCACCCACCTGACAGAGGGACAGGAGGGGGAGACTGGAGTTACTCACTTCTGAATGGACGGCCAGCCTGCCTTGTTATGGAGAGTGTCAAAAGATTTGCATCACCTCAAATTTTAGTATTGATGCATAATAAATCGACTTTACGAAGCAGAATGTGTTAATTCTATAGGGCGATGCAAAACTTTTGGCCACAGCTATAGTTTGCAATACATAACCTCTAAACTTTGGTCAAGGTAATCAAAGAAACACCAACTAAATGTGCATGGTTGAATGTTAGCATAATTTCAGGTTAAAGACCACGCACGGATGGATTTACTGCTGTCCTTGATTGCATGACATTAAGCAGAACACACAAGAAGACCAAAAAAGATCATGCTACTGCACACAAAGCGGAACAGATACAATGAAACTATGGTAATGTTTCAACCTCAGCACAGACAGGAAAGGAACCAATGGGGGGGGGAGGAAAAGCTCATAATAGAAGGCAGGAATGACCTGGGAACAATACATGCACAGTTACTGTAAAGAACCAATCAGATCCTTTCCTCAGGCTAGCTAGAGCTTAAAGGTCTCTTCTCATTGCCAAGAAGAATGTGCTCCAGTACTGTACAGACGGACCTCAAAGCAATGCTGGTTTCCCCTGTCCCTGTGTGTGTGTGAGAGAGAGAGAGCCTGTCACTGACCGGTGTCCAGCAGCAGCCCCACTATGGCGAAGTTGGAGTGCGAGACGCTGTAGTGGAGTGCTGTGTTGCCATTGCCGTCCGCCATGTTGACCACGTGGCGCAGCAGCGTGGGCGAGACTTCGGAGAACGCCATCAGGTAGTCTGCCACATTGGCGGGGAGAGCTCTCCGGGAGCTGGACACCAAGAACCACTCCTTCTGGACTGTGTGTGTGCTGGACAGCTGGAGGAAAGAAGTAACGCTCAAAAAGAACACTCCAATCATCAGGAAAACACTCCCCATTGGGGGTGAGATCAACTATAGGTAAGTGTGTATTTGGAGCTTTTCCTTACAAACTTTAGTTTGAAAACTACAGTAAGTGAAGATCAAAAGAAATATGGAACTTAGTATTTACTCAACACAACTACGGTACAACATTTTAAAGTCAACTGGATGAAGGGAGTTCAGGTCCGTCCATTATATTTGCAGTTATTTTTTTAAAATTCCAAACAGATAATGCAATCGTGCATGTGTCTGTTGCCGGGGCAGGGAGGACCCCCCTAGCGAATGAGGTGTAAATCTCAAAACAGAAGATCCCCAGGAGGCCTACCACTTCCTTGCTTTTCAAAGCATTGACGTCGTCGTTCAGGTGGTTCTTCAGAATCAGACAGGCTTCACGCATCTTCTTACTCAGCTCGAACCTGCAACGCATTGACGTCCTGTTTAACACATTGCACTGCACCAGGGGAGCTTCGTATGGAAAGAGAAGCCCTTGTATGCTGGCATTTTGTGGTTACTCCAGTGGAAATGCAACACTGGTACGACCATCTTAAAAAATCCACTCATTTAAAATGTGAATTTGTTTAAATGTAAAAGTATAGAAATACTACAGTAAACTTCAAATTCAATGACAAATGTTTCAACTCCAATAGTGCAGTAGAGAAGCAGAAGCCTTACTTTTCTTTCACGTCCCCGTTTTGTTCTGGTCTGGTCTGCTCAGCGTCGCTGTCGCTGTCCTCTATGTTGACGTTGAGCTCGTCCTCCGAGGTCTCGATCAGGGCCCCCGCCTCCCTGTCGCTGCTGTCCATGCTGTCCCCTCCATCTGACGAGCTGCCCTCTTCCTCCTCCTCCTCCTCCTCATCCTCCTCGCTCGACGTTGACTCATACCTTAAGGGGGGCCCCAAACACGTTTTTAATTACTGTTTAGCAAAATAATTATATTACAACCACAGAGCAGACTGCACTGAGACAGACACACACTCCCCCACTTGTGTGTTGTCTATATATATATATATATATATATAATATATAATATATATTATATATATATATGTCGATAATTCCTATTATAAAGCTATTTACTCCAAGTTGTTCTGCAGCCTACCCTCCGTTGAGTATCCCTACGAACTGCAGGCTCTTCTTGCTGCTGCCTGGCTCGCCCGTGCTCGAGCTGCCTTTCTTCTTCATGATGGATTTCGGCATACCTGCGGAGGGAGACAGAGAGCTGAGAGGGGGCCGTGGCTGAGAGCAGCAGAAGAAGAGAGGAGTGGTTTTTACTGTTACCTGTTCAGAGCCAGAACCTGTAAAACTCCTCTGACAGTCACATCTCATCAAACCCAGTTGTCTTCCCACTTACTTGCACACGTGGATTGCTGTCGGTTTGTCGATCATGTCGTCAAAGTCAATAAGCAGAACAATAATTTTGTGCAGTGCTTTGTGCAACTAAATCATAAAAACCCCAAGACTCCCCACCAGTCTCCTCACTCACCAGTAGCTGTGCTGAGGGCAGCAATCTTCTTCCCCTCTTCCTCGTCTCCCCTCCTTGGTCTCACTTTCAAACTGACTGCGCCTTGGCATGTGGTCACTCGCCTCTTCTCCTGCACTGCCTCCTCTCTCTGCAGTACTGTGGCTGGAGTAGCCTGGACATCTTCCTTCTCTAACTCCCCTTGTGGAGGCTCACACTGGCTCCCAGTGCTGGTTTTGTTAGTAGTTCTCTCTTCATCAGTCTGGACCTCCTGGTCCTTCGGTTGGGGAGCAGGGTCAGACCCCACTCCCATCTCCTTCACCTCACAGCGGCAGTCGATGGCCACGCTGCGCATATTTTCTGAATCGTCTTCCCTTCCGCCCACTCCTTTGCTGGTTAGTGAGACCACAGCCTCGACCTGGACACTGGCTGTCTCTGGCCAGGCCTGGACCCTCTTATCCTGGGTCGCCTTGGGCTTTCGCTTGTCTTCCTGGGACCGCATGGCTGCTAGTTCTTGGTCAGCCTGGGTTAGACAACTCTCCAGTGCTTGGATGGTTTCTTGCTGGTTCTGGATGGTTTCGTGCAGGATTTCAATCTCCTGCTCAGCCTCGCTACGCAGCCCCAGAAGAGACTCCATCACCCAGACTGAGGCCTCCCGTGTCTCTACGCTCACATTAATCCCAACCTCGCATGCCTTGATCTCCTCTGTTCCTACCCCTGCCTCGCAAAGCTCTACAGCATCAGTTCCCTCCCCAACTTCCCTTACTTCTGTTCGGTAGTAAAACACTGTGTCTTCCAGCCTCTGAGCATCACCTACTGCTACCGTCGTTTTCTCAACCTCCACCACCGCAGCTGCTGTCACTGCACTTTTCTGTGGGTGCCGTTCTCTTTCTTCTTTCTCCTCCTTCCCTCCCACGCTCCCTCCGAACTTCTCTGTCAGCCTACGCAGGTCTGCCAGCTTGCTCTGCCTCACGTTGTTAGGCACTGGGGCCATTCTCTTATGGGCCTCTCCTTCTCCTTCCCCTGTACTACAGGACCTCTGACTCAACCCTCCACCTCCTGTCTTCTCTTTCAGCGCGACCAGCAGCCTCTCTCGTTCCTCCCGGAGCTCGCCGATCTCTTTCTCCAGTGCCGGGACCCCCTTGACCTGCTCCTCCATCTCCTTCAGCTGCCGGAGGGCGGCCGCCATCTGCTCGCGCACCGTCTGGAGTTGGGTTGGCGGGATTTGGGGTGCCACCTGAGCAGCCGCAGCAGAAGCCGGGGTACTCCTGCCTGAATTGTGGGGGCTCGTCCGGGACAAAACAGCCTGGACTGGGCTCAGGGAAGAAGAGGAAGCAAGGAAGTCTGGGGCTGGACTCAAAGGGGCGGTGGACCTTCCAGCTCCTCTAGGACCCAAGCCAGCTCTGGGGGGGTCAGCCAGTTGAAAGCAGGGGCCATTGTGCAGCAGAGTTCGAAGCTGAGTATGAAGCTGAGTTTGTTCCTGCTCCAAGCGGAGACTGGTCTCCAGCAAGGTCCTCTCTACTCTTGGGTTGCGTGCTGGCGGCTGGGGGGGCAGCTTGGCACTCGCAGAGGCTGGATGGTTATTAGAAGGCGGAGGGGAGACTGGGTGGCTCTCAGAGGGAGCTGAGATGGTACGGGCTCGAGGCGGGGGCAAAGGAGGCACACGCCCCTCCTCGCTGGCACAGGAGGACAGCGACTCTGTGGAGGTCCAGCCGCTGATCTGGCCCCCACCCCCAGGGCTCTGCTGGGGCTGCGAGGCAGGTTTGGAGGCCCGTGACCCCCGTCGCGAGTGCAGGGGCGCCCGACGCAGCTTGTGCCCGCTCTCGATCTCCTCCACATACTTGAGGAAGTCTAGGTCCAGCTCAAATCCGTAGGGAGTCTGAACGGAATAGGAGCCGCCCTGGTCAGCCTCCTCCTGGGTCTTGTACAGGAATGGGGCTCCCAGATCTGGAGGAGAAACAGAAGGAAAGGGAAGAGAGTAAGACCGGAACAGCAGACCTGGCTGTAGATAACTGGTACAAATGACCAGATCTTTTGATGTGACATAAGAATGTCTTGAAGAACAATCTTAATTTCAAACTGGCTTTCTTCCTGTGGTTTTCAACTAAGCATGCAACCTCTACTTTACAGCACAAGTGGAGATCCCTGAACCTGTGCTAGCATAATACTGTAATCAAATTCACAGTTTTCAACTGTAGAGAATTTACAGTTTGCAATTTGACTTGTATATTCTTATTGGGTCAGCTTTTCTCTTACTGGTCCAATGAAATACACTCAAAGTATTAAACGCTCACTGTAACTTTAGGTTACTAGACAGCAGCCACCAGTGTGCTCTGGTCTATTGTAAACATCACAAACAGTGAAGTACTCTGATGTTATATTAATGTTATATAAAGACATGCATTAAAAGAGTCTTGGTGCTGTGGAAACTCAACGCTGTTGTGCTGTTTTTGCCAACGGAGAGACCGTGCTGCGTTTCAGCCACCTACCTGGAGGTTTCTGGTTGAGCTGCACGGACTGAGTCATCTTCCTCCTCCAGCACGCGTTCTGAAGCCAGCCGTGAAAGTGTTAGCTTGCCACCTGAGGAACAAAACAGGCCTCCGAGCTGCTGCTTGTAAAATGCGGTCAGGAAGTCAGGAATGTAGTTAGCTTAATTTAAAAACTGTGGTTTAGTAAAATAAAAAAATAAAAAAATGTGTTGTTTGATGTGCTGTGCCAATAGCGCAGCAATTAACTAGACTAGACTGAGGGGGGAAAAAGCTTTTTGCTAACATAATGGCAAAAAATTGAAAGAAAGAAAACGTAGTGGAAAACACCAAACACTGAGAGGACACACACCACAATGATTTTATTTTGAACTGACCTGTATCAAAGAGGTTCCTCAGCAAAAGAGCCACAAAATGCCCAAAATTGCTGCAGTAACAAAGACAGCAGCACACTTCCCAGAACTTAATTATTTCTGAAAAAAACAAAACAAAACAAAAACATTTCTGAATGTGCTGCGCTGGACCTCTCATGTTATTCAATGATATTGAATCCCTCCCTCTACCCTGTGCTTCCTCACCCCCCTCACTACTGGCTCCCAGCTACCGAATTCCCATCTGTGGTTTTCCAAATGCTCTCCGAAACTCCGACGCAGCTTTCTGCGTCTTTCCTTTACCCCGACACAACGCTTCTCTCTGGACTGCAGATCACAACATACCCTGGAAAACACCACAGCCGGAGACACACTTGTCAGCACAGCACTCCTGCAGGCAGGGAAAAAAAAAAAAAAACAATTAACAAAACACTGTGCCGTTCCATTCCACCCCCGGGCACATTCCACTGTTCCCTTCATTCTTATTTCCTAGCTCAGTGACCAGGCTGGGACTTGCAGCCCCTCCTCGAGTATCTCTGCAAGCTGAACTCACTGCTCCAATTAGCTGATGCCTACAGCATTACCGTCAATGACAATAGAATGGAACACAGCTGTATTTCTCATTAGGGGGTGTGCAGTTGCCCGTTACTCCTACTTAGAATCTCTTTTAAAAGCATTTATCAGCAGGGATTCAATAAATCCATTCATTAGCGTGTTGATTTCAAATTAAGACAAGCTTCCCTCGATTTACGATCGAGCACCAATCAACGGAAATTCCACATTGAGTGTTTAAGGGGTCATACCATTGCAAGAGTATCTAGTTATATCAATGGAAAGGTTTCTCCCTTTGTAATCAATATTACAGCTGCTGGTGTTATATCATGTATTATGCACTTCTCTGTATTTGAAGTATTATGGATATTCTTGTTATTGCATCTTGTAAAGCACTTTGTGATGGTGGTCCACTATGAAAGGCGCTACATAAAATAAAGATTGATTGATTGATTGATGTACTTAACTACATATAATGGGTGCACAAACAAAACAACTGTATCCTTCTGCAAAACTGAGCATAGCCTTGCTTTTAAACCCCGCACACACAAACATACAGATTCGGCACAACCATGAGGCACAGCCATGCAAACTGCGTAATTCAGACCTTGCCCAGAGATGGCGATCAGTTCTATTTGATGGAACCACCAATTGGATTAGGATCCGGCAATCGATTGAGGTATGTGGGTCGGGCCCCTTCACAGAGTTTGGATAACAATCTCTGTGTTTTGGAAAGCTGAAGTAATGTCTCCACCTTAAAAAGGAAGCAGAGGGTTGAGATAGCGAGCGTGCGTGAGAGAGAGACAGAGCTTCACGAAGGCTTTGGAACAGAACAAGCCTTGCAATGCATGTGTCTCTGCCAGACACACACACCCAGAGGGAAATCTTTCCACACATTTCACTGGCACTATTTTATCAATGCAAGAGCCTGAACTTCTCAGTGTGTCTGTTCAACTTTGAGCTTGGAAAAACTTTAAAATCCCGACAGGAAATGGGTTAGCGTGTTTCGTATAGGTCAATTAGTAAATTATATTTGTTAATAATTAACGTAAAAAAAAAAAAAAAAAGCTGATAAAAATAAAAGTTACCATGGCTACAGCCAGTCAACAATGGGTGTCTATTTCTTAGGAAGCAATGGTTCTGCACAAAACTGGCAGCAACTTACTGTGCAATATACCTGACTTTGTTTGCTGCTTGCCCTGAGTGCATATTTGTTCAAGTATCTGAATATTGCTGAAGTACCACCTCTATGTTTGCAAAGCGATATCCTTGCATATTTGGTGCTATTCTCTCCTATCAAAGTGATTTCTTATCAAGGTTTCAGTGTGTGTTAGGCACCTGCACTATCTCATCCCCCTGCCTCTCATTCCCAAACTGAGGTTTCCTGAAGGGAAGCAGGCTCTGATGCAGTTTCCCCTGCCTCCGATGATGATCCCATTGTTCTGTGTTTGGAAAAACAAGCCCGCGGCTGCCAGAACAGCCATCACAAACAGGGAGCCGTTTCCTGACCGCCAGGAAGAGACACAGCTTCAGGCTGGGCAAAGCTCCACTAAAATCACACAACAGAGGCAGCAAAAGAGCTATGGGCCCCCTGCAGTTTTCTTTCAAAGTCTGGCTGCTCTGGTTTTTATAAGAATTTCCTCCTGTTCAAATTATGCACAGTTCTTTTCTTACGGGGGGGGGGGTGGGGGTGCAGAACAAATATAACAAAACTACAGTAATACAATATTCAGCCCTCAGGCATGGACTACTTAAGGAATAAAGTTAAAGGGATAAGAGGCTGATTTTAAATTCTGTGTCAACAACTCTGGGCTTTTCAGAACCCAAGTCCAGACCTTTGGCTTAGAAACGCTGCAGTTTCTCTTGTAGAAAATGAAGGGGTGATTTATTCCGGTTGCCCACGTGTGACACATATATCTATATACTTGGGTTATCTTCTATATTATATATATATCACTAGATATATTATACTATAGTATAATATATATATATATATATATATATATATTCATATAGTGTGTCGACACAACTGTTAGAAGCACGGCACTCTGTCACGTGAGGGCCATTAACCTCCCTGTATTTCGCGCAAGTCCGCACACAATAGGAGATATTCACACTGGCTCTACAATGGGATATTATTCGCAAAAGAGGCGCAGGCACATTCTCTGAGGTTCCCTTGTTTCCGCAGTTCTCTCCAAGGACCAGAGTTCACAGTTTGAAATGTCACCCAGTGAATAAGGCTGCAGGAAGGGAAGGGAAGGGAAGGGGGCGGGTGCACTCTGCAACAGGACTGAGCAACGCCAGACCAAGCCACAGAGTCCCATCAGGACAATTAGCAAAGGAATGGTGTTGCTGTTGACCTAAGCCTCTCTATCTTGATTACTGCGTGCAATTTGGAACATTCACTAGCCACTTAGGAAAGACCTGATAACCCTGTCTACATTGAGAATGCAGCTGTCATTAGCATGGCACATTTTGCCAGTTGACTGTGCATTACACATGCTTCTACTATAGAAGTCTTTCATGTGCTTACACTACAGTATAGCTGCCCAGCTTGTATGTCTAAATAAGCCATTCTGAAAAGAGCCAGTAAATTACAAATCAATTTAGGACACTGATAACAACACCAAGGCACAACTAAACATGTTAGTTTTGTTGCATTTTTTTAAACTTAATTTCCAGTCAAAGACAGTCTTAAATATTTCATTTCTAAATCAAAGAGCAGTCTGTTGGACAGCCCTGAATTATGCTCCAAGCTTCACAAACACCGATCTAAAATAGGGGCTACTCATTAGACTTCAAAGTGTTAAAGATAGGGTTCAAAAGGTCAAAACAATACAGGCCAAAATCTAAATGTCTATTTGTTTATACTCGTTATTGCATAATTGAATTCTGGGTTGAACAGCTGATCTCAGCAAAGTGTGTTTAAACAGACTCCCAGGACTGCAGATTCAATTCGTTCTTTCAAGAGGCTTGGTATTCTGGAGCAGCTATTTCTGTCTGTTTAAAGCACCTCTTCCTTTTTATCTGTCTTTTATCTCTCTCACACATTTATTCCTTCGTTTCCGTTGCGAGCAGTGTGGCCAGTCATCTTTCCAAGTCCTAATTGGGTCTATCTGGAAGTTTCTAAACCCTCTCCTGATTTATTTTAAATTCCTTTCATGTACGCGACACAGACTGGAAATGCCCTCTCTGATTGGCTGCCCTTCGCATGACTTACTAACTTGTTCTGTCATTTCCCAGATACCTGACAGAAGCTGCATCTCCCTGTTAGTTTAAGTCATGACCAGACAGCCTAAAATGTCCGTAAATTCTTGCTTTCAGAGCAAATTGCAGTTAGGCTTATAACAAACAAACGGTAAATCACATCAAAGAACCTGCTTCCGGTCAGGCCAGGCAAGAGCAAGTTGATATTGATGCATTTTAGAATTGTGTTTAATAATGTATTATGGCGAGCATGCAAGATGCTTATGTTTCAGTAATTGATGTAGATTCTTAACCCTGTGAGTATCAAGTTAAGTCTGCCATAAAGGCTATTATTTGTACCTATGTGGTAAAACTGCAAAATGCTTCTTAATTAGAATTTCCTCCAGTGCAAATATACAGGTTTAACTCTGCAGCATAGCAAAGTCTTGTAAAGCATAGTGAATTACAAGTGCACACTACGGACTAGGAGTTAGCAATCATGCAGAATGAGGACTGTTCAAAAACAATGCAGGGTATTACTGAGCTCTGACACAGTGTGTGTTTGGCACAGGCTTGTCCAAACAGGTACATGTTTTTAACCTGCTAGGGTGAGAATTTCACTGTGAGGCGCTCAATCAATCTCACAGTGCCGACTCATTCTGTCTATGGGAAAGATTCTACATTCCTGGACATTGGAGCACTGCACTGCCTGTAATAACATCTCCCTGACTTGCTGAAATGTGGTTCAAAGTCGACTATATATTTCAACCCATATATTTTTTTTAAATAAAAATGTCTGTTAAAGTTACAAAACTAGTGCCAGACAACCAAACAACAGAATCCCTCTGAAGCCCTCTCAAGGTGTTGGTGTTAATTAAAGACAGAACAAACACTTTGAAAATATGGCCGTGCGAGTCCTTTTTCATAGTGCGGTACAGTGCATGAGGACAACTACATCCATCTGCCCTGTACTGTGAACTTTCACAAGCAGAAACAGGCAGGCAGGCAGGCAGGCAGGCAGGCAGGCAGGGTTCTCCCCTTTCACATGCACTGAATCCATCCTCGTGCAGTAATTGCCCCTTGACAGACAACATGTTTTAGTCTCCAATGACAGCAAGCAATCCTTGTGTGTACCTGTCCTGAGAAGATACGTAATGCATCTGGAATATCTTATTTTCCCCTGAAGTGTTGTTTTCTGCACAGTAGACTACCATCAGACAAAACACAGTAAAGATATGGATAACAGTACTGATGTATTGTGTTCTTTTTCCAATCCGCACGGTTCATCCTGTCTCTTAAGGTAATAGAGTGTCTTCTCTGAGAGACAGCTTGGCTTCGCGTTTCTCTTGCCCACCCAAAGCGCTCACAAGATACCCTTGTACCATAAGAGACAGGTTCAGCTAGTGGCACGTAGCAGAGTGAGGCAGTGAGCTTCAGTCTTTGGTGCAGCCTGGTCCTCACTATTCACAGGCAATGCGTTCATCCCAGCTTGCTTCAGTCCTCAGTCAGTAAGGAGTAGTTTAGTGCAGGGCACCCACTGTTCTTAAGGCTGGCCAGGGATCCTTTCCTCGGCACAGACTGCTTGGAATGTCACTGGCTTGTTGGGAATGAAGCATTGCCTCCCACACACTTACTGTAGCACACAGATTGCTTGACTGGGATAGATCAATAACAGTTAACCTATACTGGTCCACTTAATGTTTTTAGGGGCTGATGGATTATCCAACCACCAACCACACTGTAAATATTTTTTGTCAGAGTGCAATTGATGTCCCATAATAAAAGAAAAAAACTACCCATATACAAGCTCTCTTTGGTAATAAAGCATAGTGAAAGCACGGTAAAGCATAGGTAATATGCATGGTAAAGAATAGTGAGGCATGCTAAAGCTTATTAATAAACATGGCAAACCAGGTTAAACTATGGTAAATGCACAGTGTACTCATGGGAAAACTGTACAAAACATGCTGTGGAAAAATAATGTGGTAAACTTGTATAAGAAATGTTGTAGTTTATCATGTGTTTCCAATTCCTATAAAATCAAAGTATCATAGTTTCGTTTTCAATATGACTTCATGCTTGTACCACGCTTAATCGCAGAGTTTCATTTGCCCGTGCCCTTACACTGTGGCGACAGCTGTAAGTATAAAGAGGACTGTGGCATCCTTCATTTGGGGTTGCTGTTTTCTTGAAGGCTTCAATGAAGGGGCCTTCATTTAGTTTTGTATTGGAAACGCGGCTGAGGTGGGCGTCTACTTGAGTCTGCGCCCACAGAGAGGAAACACAAAATAAACACATCATACATCCAGAGTTCTGGAAAGAACATTTAGAAACAACTCCCAAATCAAACAACAAGAAAAAAAAAAAAAAAAAAAAACATCATCTTATGAAAGGGTAAAAAGAAAACCACAGGTCATAGAATTTAAATTACGGAATCGTTTTGTTTGTGTTGTTTGTTTGTTTTTTTTTTTTTGTTGTTTTTGTTGTTTTTTGTTTTTTTCTGGCACGCTAGTGACGCTCCCCAGAACTGGACAGGGCAGCATTGCGCATTTGGCGAAACAATAAAGGGTTTGGGCATTTCTAGTTTCTGTAGCCTGCGGCAACCACACAGAACAGAGGCAGCAACACAATGCAATACAATACATGTGCAGACGGTAATACGTGTACAGCAAAGTATAAACTATGAAGCCCTTTTCTTTACCACTACTGTACGCGCAAACAAACTGGGTGCGCCGTGCGTGGTGACATTCACCATCATCATCATGAAATACAAATAAAGTAAAAAGGAAGTTGATATGTCCTAGTTGGTAGAGGTGGCTACATTATGCATTGCGGAGCCACGTACTGCGCCCTGCGTAATATTGTACAATTATACTTAGAACGACTGTAGCACATAGCATTTACTTGTTTTATTATTATTATTATTATTATTATTATTATTATTATTATTATTATTATTATTATTTAACCTGTCGATAAACCGCGGTTATGTCTACCGTCCTGTTCATCTTATGCACCGTGGACCGCCCATCCATACTGACCACAGACTTCTATTGAATTCGATTTTCAGATAACAGATAAAGCCATAACTAAATCAATGGGCACCTTTTGAAATATAACAATACTTTTAAAAAATGCAGCGCAATACACTTCCTCAGTCCCTCCCAAGCTGGCGGTGCCTTTACTGTAATAAGCTCGGCGAGGGAAATGTTATTCATCTCTGACTAAGATGGACTTTGCTCTAGCTGCCCTTTTCTCGTAACGCAAACTCAACAGCGAGCGCAGCTGCAGGCAGGCTACACACATTACTGTACTTCAGCTTAAAAGACTCACCAGTGCACAGTGCGACAAAGTACCGCTTTCTTTCCTTTCTTTATTTCTTTCTTTCTTTGTATGCGTTTTAAAAAGCACTGCCTTCTCTTCCTTACCTTGCTCGCCCAGCTGACCACGAAGTTAAACAGATCCCAGCGGGTCATATAAAGTACTGTATGTGGGAATAAAAACATCCCCATTTTTGGCCTGTAGGGGGGGGGCCCCCCCCCCCCCCCCACACACACACACACACACACACACACCAGCACATTCCCACCCTAATCTTCACAGAAAAAATTGGAGGAAAACTTTTCAGATTTTGTGACAGACTGAAGACAGCACCAATAGTTTGCCGGGAGGTATAAGCTTGCAACCAATAGTAGCACAGAGCGAATGAGACAAGAACTGTTTTCGGCGCTATCCCGAAGAACGCCGGGGGATTACTACAAAGCACACTTTCCACTTTTCCAAGGATATGTATCGCTGTCCTTTTAAGTGGTAAGCGCTGATACAACATAAACGTGTTTGATATTATTTATCGGCAGGCTTGTCTTCCCCTACACCACTCCTTCAAGGAGTCAGGGCAGGCTCGCAATCTCTACTGCACTCTTATTAAAAGTCACTTGTGAAACTATCCGAGCGGTTTTTGGGTTTTTTTTTTTGGTTTTTTCAGACTACTTCTTTCTGTATTCCCACTCCAGGTTTAAAATGATACAACGGTCTATTTCCGGATCTGGGTGCAGATTTAATTGGTTCAATTAAACTATTTTGAACATGGTGGTTTGTACCCAGGTGTTACTTCTTTTCCTCTCTGAGAGAGAGAGAGAGAGAGAGAGAGAGAGAGAGAGAGAATGAGGGGGAGAGAGAGAGAGAGAGAATGAGGGGAGGAGAGAGAGAATGAGGGGGAGAGAGAGAGAGAGAATGAGGGGAGAGAGAGAGAGAGAGAGAGAGAGAGAGAGGGGGAGAGAGAGAATGAGAGGGAGAGAGAGAGAGAGAGAGGGGAGAAGAGAGAGGAAGAGAGAGAGAGAGAGAGAGAGAGAGAGAGAATGAGGAGAGAGAATGAGAGAAAGGAGAGGAGAGAGAGAGAGAGAGATGGTGGGGGAGAGAGAGAGAATGAGGGGGGAGAGAGAGGGGGAGAGGGAGAGGAGGGAGAGAGAGAGAGTGAGGGGGAGAGGGAGAGAGAGAGAGAATGAGGGGGGGGAGAGAGAGAGAGAGAGAGGAGAGGGGGGAGAGATGAGAGAGAGAGAGATGAGCTATCCACTCTGCTCTCTCTCTCTCGCTATCTACTTACTCCCACTCTCTCTCTTACTCCCTCTCTCTATACTATCTCCTTAATCCCCCTCTCTCTCTATCTCTCTCGGCTCTCTCCTCTTACTTACCCTCTTCTCTCCTCTCGTCTCTCTACTCAAGGGAGAGAGGAGAGAGAGAGAGAGAGAGAGAGAGAGAGAGTGAGTGAGTGAGAGTGAGAGCGAGAGCGAGAGAGAGTGAGAGAGAAGCGAGAGAGAGAGAGAGAGAGAGAATGAGGGGAGGGAGAGAGAAATGTGGAGTCTCAATCTCTCTCTCTTTCTTGTATCTCTTCTCTCCTATCTCGCTATTCTCTCCCTTCTACCCTCTTCTCAATTTCCTACTCCTCTCTCTTACCTCACTCTAGTTTCCATCCCTACACCCTGTTCTACGCAATCTTCCCTATATCTATCCGCTTTCTCTCCCCCCACGCACTTCCTTAACTCCCCCTTTATCCACTCCTCTGGAGGACAGAGAGAGAGACGGAAGAGAGAGAATGAGGTTAGAGAGAGTATGGAGAGAGGAGAGATATATCTCTTCTCTATCTCTCTTAGTCCAGCAGGGACAGAGGCTCAGGCCAACGGTACAGACACTCCCCTTACTCTCTCTCCTCTCCCTCTTTTCTCTATCCCGAAAGTTCGTAGGCGACGGCACCGGAACAACGGCTCAGGCCAAACTGTCAAATGACTACTCCTCCTAGGGGGTACTAGAGACGTGGACTTTAGTTTATTAGCAGTACACATTTACCCAACCAAGAGATTAAGACACGTGGCTCTTGGGCGCATCTATTGAAGCATGCTTGTTTTCACCTCTTTTTTTTTGAATTATAAAAAAATTCGGGGTTACCCACAAAACATATCTGTACTTATATCTGACAGGTTGTTACCTTAGGGCCAATACATAACTAAAATCAGGGAAAGAATTGACTTGTTTAGGCCAGTAATTAACAATATAGGGCCCGGTCCACACTCGGCGTGAGAGGATCTTGGGGCACTACGAACCCTTTTTGACGCGCGCGTCGTTACCGACACCTTAATTAAAGTTTCGCAGTGTAATCTAAGAGAATCGTCACAACAACATCTGGGAAGAAGTAAAAAAAAAAAAAAAAAAAGAAACTGAAATTTTCCCAGATTTAACCCCTTCTAAAGATCTATTTTGTGTTAATACATATTAATGTCAATAAATATTAATGCTACACTTTTCACTGTAAACTGCAGTAAATATAAGAAAGAAAGAAAGAAAGAAAGAAAGAAAGAAAGAAAGAAAGAAAGAAGAGTAAGTTGTTTTAGCCTTAATATTACTGTTTTGGATATCATCACGGTTAAGTGTAAGAATCCTGCTGTAGCACCAGGCTGTGCAGACGTCATGCAATACACTCAACCTCCAGCAGAGGGCAACATTGTCTTCTCTTATCACACTGTCTGAATAAGGTGCGTAGAAGTAGCACGTCCCTGTTTTTTTACACGCACGTACTGACACGTGTCTGGGGTGGTTTTCTATCTGGAGCATGTTTCACTGTAAACTGAGGACACCAGTACAGATTATATAGTGTTAAAGACTGGTAGTATTTAGATCCGTCACTACTTAGATTATTAAAATACCTCCGTTACCTGTTCCTCCAACTACATCAGAGACACCCGCACACCAGTTGTGTTCCTTGGCTGTGCCCAGGGAAGGCCACTAGGGATTGCAGCAGACTGTGAATCACAAGGAGGAAGCAGCCGCAGTGTTGCAGACCAGAGTTGTTGTTTTTTTTTTTTTTTTAAAAAGGTGCATTTTTTTAATTTTAGAGGATTTTATAAAGTTGTTTTTTGTCTTTTGTCTGAAAACGTTGAGTTCCCCAAGATGTATTGACAATATGCGAGTCTTTCCTTCACTAAGATGGCGGACGTGCTTTGACTTCATGCCAGCTGGCTACCACTGATTTCTATAGAATTTCTCCAGACGTTATGTTTACATTGACTGCTCAGGTGCTCAGGTTGGTATTAGGGGCCCCTAGGCACAGGTGGGGGCCTAATACTTGTTACAGAGGGAATTCATTCAGTTCTAAAAGCAGTTTGCATTGACAGATATCCTGTTTTACAATGTAGTCATGGTGCGCCAATATTATATCACTGTAGATTCATTTTAGAGGTTTAAGAATGACTGGCAACACCAAAAGCAGGCTAACTGCCCCAGAATGTGCATGACAGCATCAGACTTCATGCACGAGCATTGCTTTGAATTTTAGCAAGCTTCCTTGCGGTTTGCAATGCGTTGCCTCTACCATTGTTAATGGCTGTGAACTGGGCCTGTGTTTCAGTGTGCTTATAACTGTTAACAAAAACAAGAGCCCCCGAAACGCCCTTGAAAACAAGCTTGTGATAACCCTCTGCGAGAACGCCGCGGAACGCTATTCACCGTCCAAAAGTCATAAAAACACGAACCCTTCTGTAAATATTTGCCGCTGATGTTGCAAGGATGTCACTGGGGGTGTAAACGCCATCGCTGCCGCGCTGGAACGCAGTCAAGGACAGCACCACGGCAATCCACTAGTCTGCTTGTGAAGACTCTCTCGAAAAACAAACACACAGTGAAAAACTATTTCTGTGAAAACTGCAGAAGTGCCGTGCTTTGGTGAGCAAGTGCCACTGTTTGCAGTATTTTTATATTGGGGTTGAACTCCCTTACACTCCATGGCAACGCTGCTGTATGTGACAGTGCATTGTGGCTGTCGCAATACTGCATTAGTTCTGCAGTGAATATTTCATACTGTGTTACTAACATGCATATACCCCAGCAATGATATAAATATAGTCATTACACTTAGCAGAACCTGTCATATCCGATCCTGTAAGATACCATCGCTCTAATAACCGATCGGCCACTGGCATTTACACAGGCTGCTAATTGAACGGTACAGATGGGGAAAAGATTAATGCACGTTTTATTATGGGTTTAAAACAACAAATTCAGCTCTAGCAGGTGCACAAATAAAAAAAAAAACTGTCAGGTTACTTTGACATGGAAAACTGTCTAAAAGTGCATTGTTTCTGCAGTAATCTTTTCTGGGTTTCTTTGTATAGTTTACATGCAGGACTGTACTTTGGTGTTCTATTAGACTCACTGCTTTGTTAATTTATAATGCCCCGACTATAACAGAGCAACCACAATGTAGTATACCGACCCCTCGGAGATACGATATTTTCACATATCCGATGGAACCCCTGAGCCAATGAAATCGGATGCTGCGCGTTCTACTGTGTCAGTGCTATTAAAATCAGCACTGGCAGGAAAGCACAGAAAACGGTCACACCTAGTTTCAACAAACACGGACAAGCCAGGGGCTCACCAGCAGGGTTCAGACTCCTTAACGGCAGAGCCCAGCAACACTGCCATTACTCAAGCCGTTCCAAGACACTGTAGAGACGTTCAGTTCAGTGCAAAATCAATCAACTGCAGCTTCAACTGACTTCGTGGGAATGCAGAAAATTGTTTCAAGAAAGTTTGGCCTCAGCAGTGCAATTTGAAAGTGATCGGGTACACGCCCTGTTTTTGTTTTCCTGCACTGATCAGGGAACTGCTGTTGTCTGCAAATATAAGTAGGATGGGGGGTGTTGTCCGAAAAAAAGGAACACGCACACTCTCACGTATATAATCCGTTTCTCTAATAAAACACCAAACCGAGGACTAAGTATTTATCCCCAACAACAGGCTGTGTTTTCCTGGTGCGTGTGAGAGTGCATATATATAGGAAAGAGATTATTTTGTTGTTGGCTCGAAAAATTATTTATGACAAAAAAAAAAAAAAAATGTTTTGCTATTAAGAGATAATTCTGGCAGTTGATCCTGAAATATGTGTCGGCAGGGCATCAACATAGCTGTGCTCCAAACATGTGTTAAAAAAAGCAGAGTAATCCCTACATGCCTGCGCTCTGCATTCCAATCCAAGAAAAACAGCCAGGAAAAAAACACCCTTAAACCCAGCGCACTCAGCGCACACTTTCAGCCTTTTTATATCCCCATAGTCGATTTTTATTATTATTATATTTTCAGAATGATAAAACTCTAAAGAAATTAAAGTGATCTACCCATCTGCTGATAGAAAAGGATCATCAATTTGAACATATACTGACTGTATGACTTGATACAGCTGTGGCCAAAGGTTTCGCCTCACCTAGAATTTTAGGATTGAGACATAAATAAATAATAATAATAATAAAAAAACTATATGAGCATAATTTAGATCTTTTATTTAACATCCTGTAATCAAATAAACTACAAAATGATATTGCAAAAGTCTACCGAAAGCCATAAGCAAGGCATCAACTGAACGTAAGTGTCACTTTTTGCAGTATTTTTATATTGGGGTTGAAATAAATAGTTACACTATTTTTAAACATGCATAACAATATATTGCTTTTCTATACGGAACTTTCATTTGACAGCTAATGGAGAGCTGAGGAGATGGACAGAGTTAACACTGTCTGAGTCTTTTCCTCAGTGGTATTCTGTTTTCAATAACATTTCGTCCATATCTCTACTCCCAACAGCAGACTTCCCCCTGAGTCTCTGCAGAGGGCCCCCAATTCAGAACAGCAGCGTTCAAAACAAAACCAGCAGAGTTAACTATAGGTCACACTGGGACTCTGAGTGCAGGGGGGCTAACAGCCATAGGAGAGGGGAGAGGAGGGAGTAGGCTATTGGTTTTGATTTGCTGCAAGTCACTTTAGGACAAACTGTGGTGTCCAGTCCAGTTAACCTGTAATCTTTTTATTACATAAACATAGAAAAATGGTACCAACGTTTTACCAGCAGTTCATTGTCCTGTCCATTGCCCTTGGTAGAAAACTATTGCCTTGCCATTGATGAGCATTTCAGAAAGTTGCAATGTCCCATGTTTAAGCTAAAAAAATATATATAAAAAAAATGATGTCTGTTTATTATAATTCCGAAACATTTATAATTCTAGACCATGAAATGCAGTGAAATAAGCCCTTTCTTTTATAGGGCGTTTTCTTGTTCACGTGGCTCCAGCACAGAGGTGTGTATGTCACACAGGATGCCCCAGAACGGTAATAAGGGCTCCAGGGACCCTCAGAGGAAGCAAGAAGAGGCCAAACGATCTGGAGGTAACTGCAGGTCCTTCACCCCTCATTACAAGCAGCAAACATCCACTCTCTCTGCCCTCCGGCGCTTGCTGTGCTTTGCAGAAAGACATTGCTGTATTGATCACAACCCGTACAGCTCTGTCGTTTATCTGCAGTTATACCCACATGCAAAATCACATTGCTGTGCTATTGTGAATACAAATAACAGCCGCATATGCTTGAGCTTATGAGCTCATGTTCAGGACAGTTGAAGACAGGAACAAAACCTCACATTAAACCACAGGCAGAATGTGAACGAACATCATGTTCGTGAGGGTCCAAATATAGCAAAACAGAACACGCCCCAATCTCATCTGTGTGTGCGCGTGTCTGTGTGTGTGCGTGTGTGTGTGTTTGTGTCTGTGTGTGCGTGTGTGTGTGTTTGTGTCTGTGTGTGTGTGTGTGTGTGTGTGTGTGTGTCTGTGTGTGTGTGTGTTCTGTGTGTGTGTCAGTGTGTGTGTGTTTGTGTGTCTGTGTGTGTGTGTGTGTGTGTGTGTGTGTGTGTGTGTGTGTGTGTGTGTGTGTTGTGTGTGTGTGTTGTGTCTGTGTGTGCGTGTGTGTGGTTTTGAAGTGGCACACGTTGTGTGTGTGCAGCGTGTGTGTTGTGTGTGTGTGTGCTGGTGTGTGTGTGTGTGTTTGTGTCTGTGTGTGCGCGTGTCTGTGTGTGTGCGTGTGTGTGTGTTTGTGTCTGTGTGTGCGTGTGTGTGTGTGTGTCTGTGTGTGTGTCTGTGTGTGTGCGTGTGTGTGTGTTTGTGTCTGTGTGTGCGTGTTTACTGAACCACGAGTTCTCCTTTACTTGGCATCCCAGCAGCAGAGTGCACCATCGCCTACACAGGACTTTTCATTACAAAAAGAGTAGCTGTTATTGACTTCATGCTAATATTAGACTCGGCTTTTGCCCAGATTGAGATAGCAGTGGTGGGGACCAGCCAAGACGAAGCTTCGCTGTAATACAGGAGCCTTCAGTGCTTCCCGTAGGAAAAGCCCCGACTGATAGACAGGGGCAGCTGTGTGATGCAATCCTTTTCTTTACAGGTTTTGCAGCGAACAGAAATATTCCTTCCACTTGTGAAAGGTGGAAGTGTGCAGTTTTGAAAGAAAAACATGTTGCAGTAAATTTGTATTTTTGTATCGATATGTGGTGCAGTGCTCTTCAAAATGCCTTGACAGTCTGGTAACTCGCATGTTTTCAGCCAGCGACACGCTTTGAACCAGAAGACACTGAGGTGCGAGAGATTTTCTGAGCGCTTCTTTCAAATCTGCGCTGTTGAGATGTGTTTTGTTAATGGAGGTGCAAGTAGATTGAGGTGGTTCAGGGGTTAATCACAGCTCTTAGAACACTGCGGCTGACAAGCTTCCACGCCATCTCTGACCAACGCGTTCCGCGGAATTCTCCCTCAGAATCAGGGAGCCAATCAAAGCACAGGATTAATAGGAGGAATTAGGAATTCCTCCACACTATTCTTAGGTCATGGAGCCCAATCGGGCCAGGAGGTTTTAATTGATGCCAGCTTCTGTACAAACACACAAGTTTGTGCTCCCATCTTTCTGTTGTGTCAGAAGTCAAAACTGCACCCTTATGATTTCTATCACCAGAAACCCTCGATAGAATGACAGCCTTATATGTACAGTTTTAGTGTATATTATTTGTTACAAAACAAGATGACATTGCAGTGTTTATGTTTTGCACAGTTGGGTGTACATTATTATTATTATTATTATTATTATTATTATTATTATTATTATTATTATTATTATTATTATAGTTCAAGGTTCAGTTTTGTACAAATGTTCCCAGTTTCTAGAGCATACAGGGACATATAATCATGGACATATGTGTCCAGAGTCTTCCTGCTAACCTCCATTAAGAGCCCTTGAATGAAGCTTCAGGTTTCAGCAAAATAAAGGCTGGCTGAGTTACAGGTAGTGTGAAAACACCACCACAAGGGGGCAGACTGAAATAACATTATATGATTTTGTGTTATTCATGTACTTTTAAGTTTAATGTTAGCATTGAGTTTTGTGTAATAGAATGCAGAGCCCAGGTGAAATTGAACTGAAGCTAACCTGGTAAACATGCATGGCTTTGTTGCAACATGTATCCCCCTAACCCTGTTTGAATACAGCTGCACTGAACTGAACTCAGGGAAAGCGTAGCTCTCTGTTCAGGCTTGTTGTCGATAGTCAGGCTGGCAGCTGTTCAGAGTCAGACAGACAGGCATTTAGAGACCAACTCAAAAAAATGAGAACTATGCATAACAAAAAAACGGGAACTTTCACAACATGTTCTTCTAGTTGTTTGTGCGAAAGTGCTATCTTAGAGCTCAGTGTCTCAGTATGTAGTCTACCGAGCTTGCAGCTGCAGACACATGTTCTTACCAGGGTAACAAACACTCGCACTACTGCAGCTACTGAGCACAAAAATAAAACACTGTATATCTAACTTATCGGAATACCGACAGCATTCTCCTTGAAACGGTTCGTGTTTTTTTTCTATTAGAATGGGAACACCAATACTGTGCTGTGTGCCAGCAGCCTAACCCACTAGCCCAGCACCTCAGTACTTATATTACTCTAATAACTAGGTCGAAGAAGATTGCGAGCACAAATAAAGCGATTGTTGTTCTGGGTAGAGCTCCTTAAATCGCCAGTGTGCAAACAAACGGCGTGCTCTGAATCCCCTGCAGAATCTCAGCTACCCGCTCGCTGGCTGATTAGAGAGGCCGGGCATCACTGTGCCAGGGGGCTCTCAGCTTGCTGCCCGATTGCTGGCATCACATGCCATAGCAACCCCATCGGTTGACTGACGGCCGATTTGGCCTTGCCGCATTTATAAAAGCACATGGATGAGGTAGCAAGGTATTTCAGGAAGGGGCTCGAGAGAGAGCGACGCAGGCAGAAGGCTGTTGTATTATCCAACAGCCCACACTGGCAACAGTTTGCTGGAAATAAACCCCTTGCTGTTAGATAGCTGACCCTGCCCCCTGTGACATAAGCGTCCTAAACGCAAGAACAAAGACCAAATAAGCACATCAGAGAACTAAGTGAGTCGGGGGTTAGGGAGGGTAGAGTCTGACTGTAAAGGTGATTAGATACCCTCTTTAGTACTTTAGGAAGACAGTCAAAGTTTGAGGTTATAAGCGAATTCAGCTCCTTGATAAAACAGACTGAAATAAAGCCCCGAACTGTCAAGCTTAGGATCAGCATGTTCACTATGTTAAAGCTTCTCAAAGTGAGGAAAGCGTGTGTCCTAAAAATCAAATAAAGCCGTTGAAAAGAAGACACATTTGATACTATTTATTGGAACAAGGTACTGTGCAAAACAGTTTCTAGCACCTCTCCTCCTCCTCCATAGACAAAAGATATTCTTTTATAAACCAGCCTCGGACTTCAGCAGGTTAAAAACATTAAGAAAAAGTTTCCACTTGATTTTTTGAATTTGAAATAAAGTTGTTTTTTTTTAAAGGCACCGATCACTACTGCTACTAATAATAACAATAATAACAATAATAATAATAATAAATAATAAGTAATAATAATAATAATACTTAAATAGTGACTTTCATCACGAATTAATCCCATAAATTTTCTTTCATCCTTTTCTGTTGAACATTTCTAAAGTTGCAAAAACATATGTAGTATCGGTGCAGGTAATTATATATATATATATATATATATATATATATATATATATATATATATATATATATATATATATATATATATAGACAGACAAACTATAATAACATAAACTGTCCTCCAGCAGATATTGTGACACAGCATCACGCTTTCAGCTGCTTCAGGAATCAATGCACCTTTCTTTAGTGAAACTGGGTGAAAGGTTACACTTCTTGAGTGCTGTTCCTCACACCCTGCTTTGGATCAGTGAGCTCCCTGTTCTGGTTCACACAGCTGCTACACATTTCTCTACACATGCATGAAGATATGCTGGGTAAACAAATACATTTGGTATTTCCGTGGCTTTTGCGAACCATGCCAAAGTAAAGATCTCAGCAGCTTTTATATAAGTGACATCTTACCACAAAACACACTAAGCATTTCATAGCACTGGCAGTCTACTTATTGCCCAAAGAGACTATTAACCCATCTGATTCCTATCAGGTGGGGTGGGGAGTTAATCCAAGGGGGCTCCGCCCACACCACAGCGCCCCCTAGCCACCTACAGGTGCATTTCAGGGACGCAAGATTCACAAACCTGACCTTTTACACAGTGACCCAGAAAACGAGACGGAGGGCAGAGAAGGGAAGAGGAGGTGGAAAGTGATGCAAGAAAGATCAGATGGAAGAAAGCAGACCTTGAGAGAGCCACCCGCACTTCTTCTATTCATTACACAGAGGTTCTGCCAGCACTCTCATCACCACGACTCATTCTGGTACCATACCATAAGCAACATGTATTATTATCAAATTGAAAATTATTATTATTTTTTTTTAAATGGAAAATTCCACAGCAGTGAGCGAATGCCTGTTTTGACTTTACAGTCTTCTCTTACGCACAGCCTTGGGCACATTCTACACAGGCCAAATATATACTCAAAGTTCAACTCGTGTAACAAACACAAACCTCTTTGTACACAAAACGAGTACAGAGCACACAGTACTGGGAATCCGAGAGCCAGCAAACACAGTCTAAACTAGATACAAGATGAGTTACGTGAGTGTTCTTTAGAAGAGACATTGAATTGCATGTAACAGTTGCAAGGTTCTAGTTTGGATTTGTTTCACCTTTCATAAAATAGAAATTCTGTTTATGAATGTATTTATTTATATCTACGATAGATCGAGGCAGATCACAATAAATCATCCATAGATACAAGCAATATTAACTTTGAAATCACCCACACAAATCAGGTTTGCCTAAGACTAACAGTCTAAGATTGCAGTTTCAAAACTACTCACATTATTTAAGATGGTGCCCTGTTGTGTTAGTACAGTAAGTTTCAATAAACCCCACACCCACTCCCACATCCACACCGGCTTTTGCTACAATAACACAGGGGTGTGCCCAAGTCCTAGAATTTACATTCAAAGCTGTTGATGTCTGTATTTCATAAATCTAGCCTTATAAGTCTCTCTGACAGACCTGCACTCAGACGTCTCTCCTGTGCCAGACTGAGATCCGGCACAGGGCAGTGCAGAAGGCAGGACTATTCCCTGTGTCCGCAGGGCACTCTGCCTGTTCCAGCATTGCATTGGAATGATGATGCCCAGGCCTCCCTTGGAGGGGCGCTCCCAGTACGTGTGAGATGCAATGGAGGCTGATCCGGCACGTTCTGTAACAGAGCAGGGTGTGGACTCTCAACAGCACACAGTGTACAGAAACAGGGCTAGCGCTAGCGATCTCATCATGTATGAAACTACAAAATCAGTTCATGATGAATTATTGCTACCCAATACAGTTCCAAATGGGAAAATTCACAATGCAAAATAAAAAAAGGCACACGTTACTGCCAAAACTGGGTGTATACATGCGACATAAAATAATAAAGAATTTGATTACTCACTGGAAACTAGCAAACAACTGGAAACTACCACTCCAATCATCTGCACTGTTTGTTTATAAAAGCTCAGCAACCACATGCTAAAGATGCATCCGTTTTTAAAAACAACTTTATGAACATAATTTAGATGTAATCAAAGAAACTACAACATTATATTGGAAAAGTCTACGGGAAGGTCTTATAATAGTACAGTATTTCATGTTATAATGTCACATTTTTTAGCTTTTTATTTTCGTTAGGTCTATGGAGAACTGCAAAGCGGCGTGTAATTCAATATGTTAACGTCACATTATTCAGCAGGTTTCACGAATCAAGCATTTGTTCTGCGGAGTGATGCAAAACTTGTGCTGCACATGCTGAATGTTCTCAATAGCTCCAGGAGAAGTCGGATGCAATATGTCCTGGAAAGGGTTAATCTTGTATTAGGCATTCCTTGCTATTGAGATGTTACTGCTGCCGGCAGCAGCATGCGTGGGATCAAGAAGTAATAACTGCATTCTGGCTGTATGAACTCTCCCCTACTTCCCACACTGGGCTCTACAGTGTATTATTCAAAGCTGTCTGGACAAGCGCGTGAAGCTCAGCTGGCATACTGGAGACTCCACATGTACAGAGCATGTGTCTCGCATGAGAATTATATTTAGCCAAGTGGCTGCTGTGTGATGTTCAATATTTAATCCTAAAGGGGCGTCACATTTATAAAGTAGAACTTGCAATTTAAACATGCATTGATATTGTTTATATTAAAGATATGATGGGTTCTAATTCTCAGCAATATTTTTCTAAATTAATATTATAGAAATAGATGTTAAGAAAGCTAACAATGGCAAATATCCACCACTCCTCATGAAGCACACCATCTTAAGAAATGTTGAGTATGGAATGCAGCCAACCTTTTCTACACCTGTTATATAAACACATATACTTTATAATGTGCACACACATGCAGTTTGTTCATACATGTATATACAATACACATAAATGAGCAGATTCTTTATTTTATAAATATGCAAAGAACAGAAAGCCCTGTTGAGTGACACTGAGAGTCTGTAGACATGAAACCAGATTCCACCTCTCCCTTCCTCTTACCCTACTGCTGCTAGTTATATTGATCTAAACCGAAGACACTCTCCTTTATTTTATTACATGTAACAATGACTGAAAATTCCCCGACATGATGGATTTGCACTCCCAGGGACCAAGATTAAGAGAAGCTATTGTAGGATCTCAAGATGTGAGCAATAGCTTTCCCTTTGTCCTTTATCTTAATGTACACCTTGCCTACTTATTGCATCAGGCAAGCAATTATGCCCTGGACGCAAAGAGTTAACAGAACTCAAGCCCTTTGGAAACCCGAGAGAGTCTAGAGGGACCCTCCCACCTCCTAGCTAAGCAGCCAACCAGGAGTGTTCACTTTGCACACCAGCCTGAGGTCGAAGTGTATATAAGGCTGGGTGGAAGGCTTTGTGCAACAGAGAGCCAAACATAGTACAGCTGACTCGCTTGAGACAGGCAGAAAGATCTTACAGCTGAACCAAAACAAAAAGAAAAAACTGAGAAGATGAAGCTGACGTTGGCAGCCCTGGCACTTTGTGTGGCATTCCTGACGGAGGCAGCCGCCGGCTTCCTTGGTTTTGAAAGGAAAGGCAAGGAGAACAAGGTGCAATACGCCTCCTGGGACGAGGTCAACGTGATCGCCCACGGGCTGCTTCAGCTGGGCCACGGACTCAAGGAGCATGTGGACAAGACCAAGGGCCAGATTAAGGACATCACGGCCAAGCTGAGCTCCTTCAACAGCACGGTGTCTGAGCTGGGCAGGCAGACGCAGAGGCTGCAAGAGGAAGGGGAGGTCCTGAAGGCGAGAGCTCGGGGGCTGGAGGACAGGGAGAGCCTGGTTCTCAGAGTCTCGGCTGAGCTGAAGCAGAGAGCCGAGCAGATGGAGAAGGAGGAGGGGAGGGTGCGCCAGCTAGAGGGGAAGGTAGACGATCTCCTGCAGGCACAAGGTTCAGGGCTCAGCAGTGCCAGCGTGAGCAGAAGCAGCAGCGACATCCATACCATGCAGGTGAGTCCGACCTTCATATACTGCTACGCTGGGAAAGGGTTTGACATTGATTAGCTGTGAGATCTTTTCAAACAACAACCTTGTTGGGATTGATCTGGCTGTAGAATGTAGATTAGCCAGCATTGTGGTTTGTCCTTTCAAAAGGGAAAAGAGCAGTGTTAATGTTTCAGCAAAACATTCTTGCGTCCCCAATAAAACACTGATTTATCATCTACATGGTGTGTTTATTTAATAGAAACGTTGAACTGAGACAGATCACTCAGTGAGACTCTTAGGCTTCTGAATTATCATTAACTGTTTTACTGTTATGGTTGAAAAGGGAAGTGTAGAGGTCAACATGAGGCTAAATGAGGGAACCCAGTGCTTGAAAGACATTCAGTTCAGCACGTAGGGCTTGTGGAAAGCATGATGTCAGTGTGTGTTGCTGTGTGAGGAGACCTCCCTGTGCATGGAGTACGTGCAGAGTGCAGAGCTAGGACAAAGAAACAGGAGCTGGCTGGTTGAGCAAAACAACAGGTTCAAGGGCTTCTGGACAGAGTTACAATTCTGTACTGACAGCTTGAGCAAAACAACAGACCCAAGGGCTTCTGGACAGAGTTACTATACTGTACTATAGCATTTGTTCTGCTGCCAGGTTTGAACAGTTACACAACAGCGATAAGGAAAGAAAGGCTTCCTATAAGCCACAGTGTTTATTTGAAACTCTAAGGGTGTAATTAATACATTAAAGCAGCATCTCGGAGCAAAATCCAGTCCTTTGTGTTTGAATTAAACCAAGCTGCTGCTCAGCGTCGCAGGACAAGAATCTGCAAATTGCTTCTTGTTATACAACAGCCTTGTAGACTGTTAAAAGTGTGAAAGGAACAGAGTGGCACGCTTGAATGGAAACAACCTTAGTCAGGGCTTCAGCCTCTGTTTCGCTTGTCACTGTTAGCGTGTCAAATTCCCCATTTCCAAATCAAATGCATCCTAGATTGAGCCAATCAAAATTTTATTTATTTATTTATTTTTTAAATTGGAAAGATTTTCCCCAGATGATACGACCGGAAGATCTAAAGTTGTCTCCCTTTTTTTTTGTTTTTTTTATTCAGAAACTCCTGGAGGCACAGGACAGGCGCATTGACGAGCTGGTGGAGAGAATCAAACAACAGCAAGACAAGCTGGACAAGCAGAACGGACGCATCAGGAACCTCCAGAGTCAGGTATGATGAGCCAAGGCTGCAGCTTCTCTGATTTCTAGCCCAAGGCTTCCTAAGCGCATTCAGCAGTAGTCACAATCCACCAGGTGTCTGACTGTGTTGCTCTTCTGTATTGAAGCTGGAGCAACGCAAAGCTGCAAGCCCAAAGCTGAAGACCATTCTGAGACACAAAGTAGAAGAGACTCAGAACACCAGCGCAGAGCAAGCTGATTCCAGTGGTAAGCCAAGATCTAAGATGTTATAAACCAGTACAGACCAGTAGCACTGTGGCTGGCAGAGCTGCAATCCAGCTAGACCTTCTTCAGGTTAATATGTGTAAGTGATGCTAAGTTGTTTGTGATTGACCAGAACAGTATATTATATTATCCCAAACGTTGCACACTTAGTGAGACTTGATAGTGTAGGGTTCTGGACAGCTTAGCAATCGGACGTTCCTAAGTTTTTCGCAACCCGCTGGAATCAGAGAGGACCTGATCAAGCAGGATCTCCTTGCTGGCAGGCTGCCAACTAGGGGAAAGTTGAGCGTGTGAGGGAAGGTTCAGACTTGGGATGTGAAGGAGGGGAGTAGGGGAGGGGGGGAGGAGTGGGGGGTTGGCTGTCAGAACAGCATCCACTTCCAGCTGCTAACTTTTTGTTAACCTGTACGGCAGTGGAGTGGATTCATTTAAAAATCTTTTTCGTTGATGCGTTGCGGCTCATTTAACAAGGCAGTGTCTTTCACCTATTTGAGATGGGAAGTGTAAACTCATTAGAAGGCAGCAGGAAAATACAACCCCCATAAACTAGAGGGGTCAGAAGTGATCTTTAAAGTAGGTACAGCTGGTCGGCTCTCAATGAGCTGCGCAGTCCCCAGCCTGGCAGTGATCAAGCTGTGGTAGATTCCATGCCATGCCAGGCTGGACACAAAGCCTCTTGTACTGTACCCATAATCACTGGCTTCATTCAGACTCGGGGCGATGGAAGTGAGCCAGACAGGGGAGAGTTGAAACCCAACAAAGCTGGCTGGAGAACAGTGAAGCGCCTAACCACAGCTAGCATAGAAAACTGACTAATCATTTAATTTTCAGAGAAACAAAAATTAGACGCTCTAGCTGGGGGCGAGGGGGGAGTGAATTTTCGGGAAAAACAAACAGAAAACCGTTCCTTCCTTCCTAGTCAATGAAATAATTACCGGCATACTGCAACCCACACAACGCTGCGCCACTGCTGAGCAGAATGGTCTCTTTTTTTCCTCTTACCAATGAAAAGGGAAGATAATTCTGAATAAATATACATGCTGTACATATATAACAGATTCCCAAGAAATCAGACCAAAGCTCTGGTCCAAATACATTTCTGTACATTTTTCAACTTTTATTTAATTTTTCTTTAACAAAGAGAACTCCAACTGTCTAGGATGGTGCGTTTATTTTGTATCGTGTAATCATTATAATTTTAGTTTAATCAACGGCATTTAAATGTCAGGGCGCCGGGGAAAAGAAATCATGTTACGAATGCCTTTGAGTAGAGGCAGAGCAGCATGTGGTCAGTTTTTAAAGCACTCGTTTGGTTCAGGTTGACCCTGTGCTTCAGGTAACACCTCCACATGCAGCACAGTGCAATAGGCCTGGAGAACGCCAAATGCTAATTCTTTGTGGCTACGTGACGTCAGGCTGAATCACAGAACGAGAAGAGAAGCAGTGTCTTTCAGGAACGCAGCCAAGTCGAGGAAGAGCACTCTCGCCTCGAGGGGGGAGCAGCAGGACACTCATAAGAGTCAGAATACCATGAACCAGCACAAACTGAAACGTGTAATACTGAACACAAAGCAGCAGGCTTCTTGGGGGGGGGCCAAATAAGGGAAAGTTCACGCGCCCCTAAAGGCTAAGAAAGTGTGTTTCTAATTTAAGCTTGCAAACTTTGTACAGACTTCTTTTGTTCTGCCGCAGTCACACCCCCCCCTGCCCCAGCACCCCAAGAATGTGTAACCTTTTCTCTAGTTCCGCCCCCCTTCCACACACACATAGTCTATTCCAGCCGCTGTGACGCCAAAGTATGCCAAATGTTACCCCCCCGCCCATTTTTTTTGGGATGGAATCTGCATTCCCGGCATCACACACATGGAAATTCACCCCCTCCCAGCCAGGGTTTGTATTGGGGCATCACTATGGGAATAGACTTGAAATCAGATTGGATGGTTCCATATCAACAGTAAGCTGCTAGATCATCATGAATGACATCACTCCTTCTATCCAAATATTCCTTCCCTTCGGTTGTTACAGAAAAAATCCAAAGTATCAGAATACGACAAGTTTTTTCTAATCCGTTTTAATTGAAACTGGCTGACTGTTTTTATCTTGGTCTTGATATTCTAAAAATAAAAATGCTGCATTGCATATTATTCCTAATATTTTGAAGTTTATATATATATAGACACACATACACAGACACGCACACACACAGACACACACACACATTTTCTAACACAGGTTTCTGATTGATCTTTTTTTTTTTAATAATAATTTACATTTTTTGAAAATGTATACAATGTAACATTACAACAAGCATCAGAAACTTAAATGTAATAAGCTTCTTCATACCATATTTGGTATGTATTACAGACATCCCAACACATGCCAGTAGAGTAACAGTAGAGGCCTGGCATGTGGCAGCACTGTGGCTACTTCCTTGTCCATACCCTCTATAATGCCCTCTACTCAAGGAGAGCACGCTGTGCGAGGAGAGAGGCAGGCAGCGTTTCACGTGAACATGCAGAGATCTGGTTCTGGGAGCCTGATGAATGTATTGTTGAGCTTCTCTGTCAGTTAGGAGAGAGGGGGAGGGGAGGGGAGAACAGAAATCTAGGGGAGAGTTCATGTTTACTACAGGGAGACGCTAATCTGCCAACGGGCTCCAGCCCTTCTCTGGAAGAACATCGCGGGGCAGGCCCAGGAAGTAACCTGTAAAATAACAACCTAAAACAGCGTTTTCAACTGAGCTCTGAGGTGCTGTACAATGTTGCACAATCTATATCCTGACCGGTCCGATTTCATTTGGTTTGTTTTGACTATGAGAAACTCAGTAACAGTTCTCAGCCGCCCTTCCATCTCCCTTTTAAACTTGAGCTTGTGCTCTCTGTGCAAGCGTGTTTTTTTTTTTTTCTCTCCTCCAAACCCCGACGCTTCGAGGAACGCTTTGTTGTTTTCTGAAAGTAGGGCTTTTGAACCGAGGTGCACAAACAAGTTCCTCGCTGGCACAGAAAGGGCAAAGTACAAAGACCAAAAAGACAGCGTCGCGCGCGTGCAAAAAAAATATTGACTTACTGCGAGTGAAAGTCAAACAAAAACACCGTGACCTGCCCCAGTTCCAAACCTCTTCACTGTAAATAACATGCAGTTCCACATCTCTGAACTTTACCATGCAGTTCCACATCTCTGAGCTTACACTAAGCTCAAACAACTGCATTTTATTAATCTTCTGTGTGTTACTAGTTCAAGATGTGACTTGCTGGTTCATTAGAATGATAGCCACTTAGAATCAACTTAGCAAGCACTTTTTATAAATCATGTGCCTGTAGAAATTGCTTATTTTTCTGTTGTTTCACCTTCTAAGAAAGAAATACCAGAGATTAAAATGTCTTTTTTGTTTGTTTTTTGTTCCGCAGAGCTCCCCGCTGACTGCCACATGCTGTTTCTGAGAGGACAGAGGCTCAGTGGCGTCTACAAAATCCAGCCCCAGGCTTCAGAGCCATTCCAGGCCTACTGCGAAATGACAGCAGGTAATGATGCGTTCGCTTGCTTCGTAAACAATTCCACCACGAAATGAATTACTGCAACAAAACGCAAATAAGCAAAAACTAAATCACAATTTCCACCCTCTTTACTAACAGAAGGAGGATGGACAATGATTCAGAGGCGTCAGGATGGGGCAGTAGATTTTGACCAGCTCTGGCAGGCGTACAAGAATGGGTTCGGCACGCTCAATGGTAAATATTAACCCTTTCTAGTACTCAACAGCCCTTGGCATCACTGTATTTTTGAGTAAACTCCCCCCCCCCCCGCTGTGTCACGGTCTAAGGTTAATCTTTCGTTCTTTTCTAGGAGAGTTCTGGCTGGGTTTGGAGCAGATTCACGCCTTGTCAAGACAAGGAGGCTATATTCTGCACGTGCAGCTGACTGACTGGAACGACCAAGTCCAGTTCGTCGAGTATTCCTTCAGACTGGGAGGAGAGGAGAGCAGCTATACCCTTCATCTCCAAGAGGGGGCGCCAGGGAACCTGGAGAACGCTCTGAGTACAGACTCCAGCGGACTTCCCTTTTCCACCCGTGACCGAGACAGTGACCTCAAATCAGACATAAACTGCGCTAAGCATCTCACAGGTACGGCAAACACATCTACTTGCACGTTGACCTTGACCTTAGCAAAATCTTTTCAAACGATTATGCGTGTTAAACCAGTTTTTTACTTTAAGCGTCAAAAGCACAGCGTGAAGGCTTCTGCGGTGCCGTGCCTAACCAAACTCCCTTCCTCCTCTCCCAGGTGGCTGGTGGTTCAGTAACTGCGGACGCGCCAACCTCAACGGGAAGTATTTCAGCAGCGTTCCGCGCCAGAGACACGCGAGGAAGCAGGGCATGTTCTGGAAGACCTGGAGAGGGCGCTACTATCCACTGAAATCCACCGTCATGAAGATCGCTCCCGTCGAGATAGAGCACGACTCCTCGTAGAGCGAGGGAAACAGCGCCTTCTGCTGGGCGCTTATGGAACTGCACCGCTGAGTACATACATCAGCTCCCTGACTGGTGCTAAAGACAGTTTACAGACTTGAAAACACCAGCTAGGTGCACAGCCCCAGAACCAAAGAGAGGAAAGAGACAGAGAGGGGAGGGGATCAGGGTTGTTTCCACGGCTAGCTTGGAAACAGAGACCAAATGAAAGTGGGCCTTCCTCTTAACGTGGTATCACGGTTCTGAAAGGAAAGAGACACGGACGAGCTGGGGTTTTTTTAAACTACATTTTCAAAGCTTTTTAAAACTCTTTTTTAAAAGAGAATGCAACGGAACAATGCAGAATTGTATTACTTGTCTTTTTTGTTTTTTTAACATGCAATTCTTACACTGTGTCAAAGCTAGTTCACGGCCTGTCAGCTAAAACGACATGCATAGGTGGTCAATTAATTACATTTTCATAACATTAAGGCTAATTTACGACTGTTGCATCGATTTCCCACAGATATTGATACTGTTACACAGCACTAAGCACAGTGGAAGTCCTGTGTATTTATACTGCACCATCAATACAATTCCCTACATGCACCAGCAATCTACATGGCAGTAACCACGATAGTTATGCTGTTGAATTGCCCGCAAAACAGATAAGTGCACAAAGTTTTACTGTAATTATTGTATTGATTTTTCTGAGGGGTGTGTATGGGAGTTGGGGTGGAGGGGAGGGGGGGGGTTGGTGGTATATGCCAGCTTCAAGGTCAAATGTGTCCATGAATGGTGAGTTATAGCTAAGAACCTTAAGGTACATTATAATAATGCCTTAAGTGTAGGCAGGGTGGCTAAACTGAAGAAGTGGCATTCACTGAGCTGTGTTTACCGTTCCACGATTTCAAAAGCAGCTTCTGAAGAATGTGGCTTTTCTAATTGCACACAGCTGATCTCGCTCATGTTGGCATCACTTTGAAAGGATTGGGCCTGCGGACAATAATATACTGCAGGGAGGGCTGACCTTGAGGTGTCCTGTGATTGGCAGCCACACAGAGCTCTCATTCCACTGCTTCAAACAGATGGCATTTTCTTGTTCAGTCACGTTGACTGCGTCCAGAAGGCCTCTTCTGCGCCTCCAGTACCTGGAAATAGAGAGGGGCAAACAGCTTTGAGCATTCCATCTTTGTAAATGTCAAGTGCTCTGCTATTTGTACAGCTGTTCTTGTTCTTGTTCTTCTTGTAGTTATTTTAGTTTTTTTTTTTATATTTAAATGTTGTAAAAAGTTAAGTGTTTCTTTACTTTTTGTAATTTATATATCATTTTCTACAGTGAATTCAACTTTTCTGAGCTTCAAAAACCAACAAAAAAATAAATAAATAATGAAATCAATAAAATTGAAGGGCAGAATGCTTTTTTAAATTAATTACAACAATAAAATAAAAACATCTAAAAATATATATCAGTGCTTCGTGTGTCTGTTTTCAAAAATATTTCTCTAAAATGACTCTTATTACAAGGTTATATGAAACCCACAATACCAAACAGTGTTCCTTCGCTTTTTTACCTGTAGATTTTGGATTTTCTTTATTGCATTTTGTCAGTTTTGAGTCAACCTGCAGCTGCAGCAAAAAAAAGTTTTGGATTGAGAGATAATTAAAAGAAAAAAAAAAACTACATGAAACTTATTTTTCATATTTTATTTAACATCTTCTAATCAAAGAAACTACAAAATGATATCATGAAAGTCTACTGGAAGTTATAATAGTAGTATAATATTTCATGTTAGATTTCAAAATTGTCACGTTTTTCAATCGTTAAGTTGTATGTTAATTACACGGGGAAAACTGCAAAGCGGTGTTTAATTCAATCTGTTAACATAACATTATTAAGCAGGTTTCATTCGACTTTATGAAGCAAAATGTGTTAATTCTATAGGGTGATGCAAAACCTTTGGTCGTAGCTGTAGAGTATGCGATATGGAATGGACGTGCTCGGACTTCAGCATTATAACCCTTCCAGTCCTGAAGTATTTCTGTCGAGTCTTAGATAGGACCTTGAGGTCCCGCCAGGACTATTGATAAAAAAAATAAATACATAAATAAATAAAAACAAGGTTGAAAAACAGGCCCCTCCATAAACGCTGCTATTATACTTTGACTAGATGGAATCTATTTCTGCACAGACTTGCAATGCGCCTTTTCTATAATCCAATTAAAACAAAATCATAAATCTTTCTGCTCCTTGACTTAATCAAAAAGAAAAAAAAAAATCGAGACTCATAAAATACGTTCCCTGGGGGATTCGGGATCAGGTGCTGAAGTATAGATATTTCCTCGCTTGATAAATTAAATTGAGCCTTCAGTGAATTACGCTGTGTGGAAAATGACTTAACCCTTTAGGTCCCGGAGCCCGTGTGACATGAAGATTTGTAGATCCCTCCCCGCGGTGCTGAATCCCGTGTCCTTTTCTGCCAGCTGGCCCTTCATCAATCACCGCAAGAAAGAGAAAAGGGTACGGCTAATGGGAGTCTCCAGACTAGACGCTTATACAGGCAGGCACTGCGGGGTGTAAATAAACATTGATCTTGAAATCACAAAAAATCATTAAAAATATGAATTTTTATATATACTATTATATATATATATATATATATATATATATATATATATATATATATATATATATATATATATATATATATATATATAACTAATATGAAGTTAAAGGAGTACTCTGTGTGTGTGTCAGGAGTAAATGCATTGTCAGTTTTTATTGAAGTTATAGCAACACTGATCAATTTCAATTACAGTACAATGAAAAGTAGTCCTATATCCTGCCGTGCATTTAAAAGCACGCATTTTGTGTTGAAAACAGTTGTAAGTTAACTTGTAAAATGCGTACAGGGCAAATAAACTGCACTTTAAATCTGCAGGTCCCACTGTGATCTCAAAGGGCATTTTTAAACCACCAAGACAAGGCGTCCTCAACATCAAGCAGTGAGCAAATCTACAATAAGGAAAGGCAGCCTTTCGGAAAGCTTGGTTTCTATCCAGACTCGCTTTTCTGATGACAAGTATTTATGTATCAACCAGACCGCTCCCTCTAGTGCCTGACTTTTGTACTGCAACTCGAGACTAATTTGCGGTATCTACTGATCTTCATTTCTTGAACGACACTGACCACGAAGGGAGCAATCTCATTGGCTAACGAGTATTCCATCCTGCGCGGATAGGTCCACCATTCCAGCACAGCTTGAAGCTTTGAACTTTGCTTGCTTGCTTCATGTACTGTTCTTGTAATTTTAAGCAGAATGTTCCGTCCTGTGTGTATTTCACGCCAGAGGATGCCATTCACAACTTCAAAATCTGCTCATGTCTACTTGATTCTCAGAATTCATTTGTGTACCCCCGAGGAAGAATCCTCACGTTTCAGTTTTTGCATTTACAACATAAGCAATGTTCAGGCACAAAAAAGCTGTTCAGCCCATCAAGGCCTGTCCTTTCACAGTGTCTCTGCTAATGGGATCTGCCCCACAGGACAGAATCTAATTGCTTCTTGAATGCGTCAGCATCCAGAAAGTGTGCAAAGTTTTTCATCTGAAACTTAGGGAGGCCAATGTTAGAAACCGTCATTATTTCCTAAAAAAACAATCAAACCTAGAGCTCTGGTCAAAAGTTTTGCATCAACCTACAATTCTAGGATTGAGGAAATTAAAAAATTAAATATAAAAAAAACAAAAACACTATATGAATATAATTTAGATCTTTTATCATGTAATCAGTGAAACCACAAAATTATATCATGAAAGCCTACTGGAAGCCATAATATGTTAAGTATTTTATGTTAGATTTAAAAATGTCACATTGTCAGTTTTCCGTTGATTATATGAAAAACAACAAAGCGAGATGTAATATGTTAACGTAACATTATTAAGCAGGTTTCATAAGATTGACTAGTTAATTTAAACTAAAAACTAGTTAATAAAAATTTGTTAATTCTATAGGGTGATGAAGTGTCTCAACAGCTAGATCTTTACATGCAAAGCAAATCAACACACCACACAATACTCAGCTTCTATTATTTTAATGAGCCACTACACCTTACACTCATTATAAAAGAATAAGAATCCATAAAAATATTTTATTTTAATAATACACACTTAAAATACTGGGTACTGGTAGTGGTGGCTGGCAGCTTCCCCAGAAAACAGACAAGAGGTTGCATTTAAATTAAGAGGAAACCTTGATGTCTGTTTAGCGCTACTGCAGACAATTTAAAAAACAAAATTAAAAAAAAAAAAAAGAATAAAAAGATCTTGTTTGTGTCGTGCGTTTTCACGTGTGTGTACGTCAGTCTGCATGAGCCACCAGCCAGTGACCACGTTGTTTGGCAAGTTCATGAGTCGGGTTCCACTAAAATCAGCTGACGGTAAACGAGGTGGGTGGGGCGCTCAACGAAGATGGATGTGGCACACCAAATGATGCAAGTTACTAGCCAGTTATATTCAGTTCCAGAGGAGTTTTAATAGCAAGTTCTTGTTGTAAAACGGCAGCCCTTGGCCCTTTTGTGGGTTTGATGTTCCAGGAGCGCTGCTCTCCTGTCCGTCATGCCAGCGTGGCGAGAGGTCCCTCAGGGGTCGACACTGACTATCGCAGGGAGACCAGGTGTCCGGAGTCGCGTGGAGAGCGCTGGAGAGGGATAGGGTGACCGAGTCGAGGTATTCTCAAAGGTATTGTTGTAGAAAGTGCAGCAGCATTATCTCGTAGTGCTCGCCTGATTCTGGGCAACGAATACTGTGTCTCTCGTTGGGGTAGATCTGTGCAGGAAAAAGGCGGCACGTTTACAGATAACTAGAGCTTTCTTTTTGTAACGTGTCAACTAAATATTGTAATCTAAAATGTATTGTGAGACCAGTTCATGTATGTAAAATCAACAATTGAATTATTAATCTTTTTAAGGTGGTCCATGAAAACGCCCCTTTATCTATAGTGCTCCTCCTTTAGTACAAATACTAAATCCCTATACTCGAATCAAAGCAGCGGTCTTGGTAGATATCTGGTTCCAATGTATATATACTGAAATAAAGCAAATGCACAAAACCTCAGTGCTGGGTGTGCATCTTATTTCCATTTCCAGGATCTTGAAACTAAACTCAGCCAATAAAAGGCAGCCACTGCTCTCACCTGCAGCTGATAGGGCTTCCCAGCTCGGATCAGCTGCGACACCAGGAAGTTGGTGTGAAAAAAGTGCACATTCTCATCAAGAAATCCATGCAAGATCAGCAAACGGTTTGGCCTGGATTCAAAAGAAAGGGAGAAACAACAGGAGAGACGCGCGTGTGAAACACTGCAGAACACTGCCAACAAAACGTGCACTCCTGAACTAAAGAAGCTTTAAGTCGTTAAGCTAATCTGGTTTCATTTGGTATCTTCTCATTTTGAGCAACAGTGCTTTCCTGTTTCCCCCCCAGTTAAAAGGCCACCATACCAACAGCGAAACCTACAGACTCCCCGGTAAGACTTGTAGGGATGGAAATATGGCTCCTAGTGCACAGCAGCTTCCCCATTCTAGGTTTAACACAAGCTTGATTAGCCACAGGGTGTCTAGGTAACAAGCTCAGGTGCATCTTATTAAACTCCTAGTAAAACCAGGAACGGATCAAACTGCTCTGCAATGGGAGTCTTATTTCTATCCCTGCGACGATAAAAGAGCAATCAGTTTATTTAGCGCAATTTCAGTAACCTAAACAGGGCTTGTTCTGAAACCCAGGACAGATTGCAGGACTCGTGGGAGTTTGTAACCCAAGCTGGCTCATTGCAAGCCCTGCTGGAGCAGAGTGTCTGCCCCAGTTCACCACTTCACTCACTCATTGGGTAGCTTGTCCACGTGCAGTGCCACCGAGCCAGCCTCGTAGCCTTGCTGGTTGTTCTCGGGGATGTCCATGTACCGTTCGGTGTATCCAGTATCGTAGGCCATCCATACAGTGACAGGGGCCCCCGCGATCGCAACCTGGGGCAGAAAGAAAGGGGTTATCGATAGGAACACACCGCCTTGCTCGGAACTAACCTGGTTAGCAGACAGAGTGTCACACAGCCCAGTTAACAGCAATCACTGTAGCACACTGAAAAGTGGCAGGAAACATGGGTGAAGAGGATGGTTTGGTTACGTCTCCAAGATTATTATTTTGCTCTTAATAACTGACATCTGCAATATTTCCATACATATTCATGTCACCATGTGCTCTACAGAAACGGATAACCTTATTCTACAACAAATAACCTCAAAAAACTAAACAGGACAGAAAGGCCATTTGACAACGCAGGAATGGAAATAAGACTCATTGCACAGCAGTTGGATCCTGGTTTTACTAGGAGCTTAATAAGGCACTGTACCCATACACTGAAGCTAATCAAGCTCACAGTAAAACCTAGAATGCTATTCAATGGGAGTCACGTTTCTATCCCTGCAATGTGTTTGGTGTACTTGGTTCAAAACCAGCTGTTTTACTATGACATCAGACCATGTGTTCCTACAGCTTGGCTGCGTTCATTCAGGGCTCAGGACTCTCTCTTCACTCTGCTCACCTTAAAGACGTTGGGCCGGTGAATGAGTCCCATGAGTGACAGGAAGCCCCCGTAGGACCAGCCGTGGATGGCCACGCGACTCAGGTCCACAAAGTTGTACTTCTCAGCTACGTACTGCAGCCCTTCCACCTGGTCCTCGATCTCTACCTGCCCCTGTGGGACACACAGCAAGCAGGAGCACCTGATCATTGAAAACAGAACCAATAGGAAGCAAGCCCTATCCATCTACAGCGACCCGTGGAGTCTTACCATGCTGTTTCTGAGAGCCCCTTCAAACTTGAGCCCCCTCTGACAGGATCCCCTGCCATCGATCACCACCACCACGTACCCCAGAGACGCCAAGGTGTTCAAGCGCAGGTACTTCACCCCCTTGAACGAGTTATTGACCAGCTGGACCTGGGTTGCGTAGAGGAACGAACACAATCATTAAGATGCACTTGCCCTGCAGTATACAGTACAAGCATGTTCTTATAATGAAACATCAATCTTAGATCGGACAGGTTTGCAACGGGAACCTTAACCCCATCCCAGCCTTGCTTTCTGGACCCTGCATACCTGTGGCCCCCCATACACGAACTGCAGTGTGGGATGCTTGCGTCCGGGCTGAAGGTTATGGGGTTTGTACACCATTCCATACAGCTGAAACCCAGACTTCCCCGGGAAGTCGAAGATCTCAGGAGGAATATAATCTGGAGGACAACCTGGAAAAACAAACAAAAAAAAAAAAAAACGTCAACTTGGATCAATATTTTATTTCAAGTTTTACATTTCTTAAGGAGAAACAGCTAACTTGCAATGCTAATGCTTCGGTCCTCCTCTCCTGCATACAGCTCTGGCCAAAAGTGTTACATCAACCTACAGAATGAACTCATTTTGCATCATAAAGCCGAATGGAGCCTGCTGAATAATACTGTTATGTTAACATAGTGGATTACATACCGCTTTGTAGTTTTCCCATATACTTCACAAAACACTGCCGAAAATGGAAAAGCCAACATGAAATTGTACTAATATTATGGCTTCTGGTAGACTTTTGCAAAATCATTGATTACATGATGTTACAGAACTCTAGGGTGATGCTAAACTTTTGTCCAAGCTGTATACTTGCACTATGCTAGAAGGTGCTGTGCCTGGACAGCAGGCGTTCCTCTGCTCTTACCTGCGGCCTCCATCATGCTGGCCCAGAACTCAGGCTCTTTGTGCAGAGGCTCGCGCTCTGATCCCACCAGCCTGTAGACGTGAACGCAGGGCGGCGTGCTGACACTGCTGTAGTGGCTGATGAACATGTCGAAATTCTGAGGCAGAGAGAAAGACAAGCACTCAAATTGAAATGAAAAAGGACAAAGAAAAGTTTTTTCAGTAAATGTATTCATACTCGAAATCTGGCTCTGTGAAAGCTTAGGTCACTGGTGGTATGTATAGCAATGTTAAAATGCAACGACAATCGTTCTCAATTTCTTCATTTATAGTTTAAACGTTTGGCGTTGAATTTTATTACAGGATTATTATAACTTTTTTGTCACAAGGCACAAATCAACCTAGATCAGGGGTCTCAAATCCCAGTCTGAGGGCTATTCCACTCCAGGTTTAACAGGCAATGTTATATAATGATCTACTGCAGGGTCTGGATGAAGGTTTAACTGGTTCAGTTAAACAATTTAGAACAGGGCTGGAACAAAGACGAGGAGTGGAAGGGACCAATTTGGCCACCCCTGACCTAGGTGATTGAGATGACTCTGTAAACATTATGCATGGCACACAGACAGACAGGCAGACAGACCTGGCTCATTGAACAGCTATGTGAGAAGCCTGGTTTGGTGAGCCTCACGATGTCGCCCGGAGACTCATAACTCACAACGTAGAGGTGCTGCTCTAAAGGGGTGTCTTTAGTAGCCTGGAAATACACTAACTTTGTAGCTTCGTTCACCCAGATCTGCAAAGCAAAGGCAACGTTACATGCATCTCGAGGCAGCTATGCGTTTGAGACAGAAGGAAAAAGCAAACAGCTCGATCGATTCATTTTTTGTAAGACTGTACCTTTGAACTGTGTCTTGCCAGCACCTCCCACTCCCCACTGGTTAGTGTCACCTCTTCTTTAATTGGGCATTTAAAATCTCCTGGAAGACAGAACGAGTCTGTCTTGAATAGGACAGCCAAATAGCATGGTCAGACTTACTAGGCTCGATAGGCAACTAGTATCTACTGCATTAAGAATCAAAATGCATGCAGCAAAATAACCGATTTAACTCATAACTTCAGAAACTAAAGTTTTTTTATTCCCCAATCCCGGAGCCTGGGACGGAACCCCTCCCATTTACCTTCACTATGGCTGTAATTCCGTGACCACTGATAGCTCCCTGGCTGCAGCAATGACGTGATTCTGTAGAGGTGGCAGAAGCCTGTCTTGGATTCATTAACCCAGATAAAGGTGATCTCGTCATCCTTCGTTTGGAGGAAGGGGTAGAAGATATCATGAACCTGTACAGAGACATAAAGAGAAACAGAAAAGAAAAAAGGATTACCTTCCGGTACATTCAACATATTTGCATTTTTGAAGTCTGAAAGTTGTATTTGTAAACACACACAAACTACAGCTATGGAAAACTACAAAGCAGTATGCAATTCAGTATAAGAACGTAACATTACTCAGCATTCGACTTTATGAAGTATAACTAATTTTATAGGGTGATGCAAAACTTTAGGCTGTAGCTGTACTCTTTATTATTTAATTTGCAAGGAGGGTACCAGAATAAAATACTGTCTGAGAATATCCTGACAAAGTTCTGCAGAACACACAGCAAAATCGACAGGAGCAAAGCACCCAAACAAATCAAACCGTTAAACCCCCAGGCTCCGGGACAGCAGCCTGCTCTCGGGACTCACGTTTATCCAGATGTCGGTCACCTCCTCGTAGATAATGAATGGATGCACGCTGTCTGGAACAGCGTCCACGTAGTCCTGCCGCACAGCCTCGTCGCTGGTGACCGGGGTGAAGAGCGCTGGGGGGAGCAGGACCAGCTGCAGCCTCTGCTGGGTACGGTCCAGAAGCACCGCCCAGGCACTGCCAAGGGAAGCAGCGCAAGCCTTTAGAACATGCATGGACATGTTTGTACTCACGCAACATGTTTAATTATAAATTTCACATGGCGCCAGAATCAAGACTTGCATTGACTTTAGACAGACTTTTCATGCCGGATTCCGGAATAGACAGGTTCCAGATGGTAGACGGGATCACGCCACTGACTTCAGGGCGGCCCCAAAAAAACCGATGCTGAATTATAGTGAACGCCGTTTGCAGAGAGGCTGGATTAGATGGGTTTTAACTGTACCTTGGAAACCGAACAGCACCACATGATGTCTGCGATCAACGTCAGGACAAAACACAAACCAGGACAGCTGTCGAGGGGGTAAACAGGACTTACTGTTTGCCCTCTTTAGTCCAGCCCGCTCGAGCTATGTACTCCGCTGTAGGAAACAGCGTGGTGAAGGGAAGTACCAGCTCCTTGTCCTGTGTGCTAATGATCTAAACAAAACGAAAAAAAATAAATCAACTGGAATCTAAAGCAATAGTCCATCTGTACAGGCTGAGTCATTCTCACATCTCTGGCTACACTACCGCATCGCTAGCCCATAGTTGGCAATCGAATGCACCTGGGATGGAAATAAAGACTTGCTTCATATTAGTTTCACTATTCCAGTTTTTGACAGAAGCTTGATTAGCCACAGTGTTACGGTAACAATCTCATAGTAAAGCCAGGAATGGATCAAACTGCTGTGCAACGGGAGTCTATTTCCATTCCCAGCGCACCCAGGAAAATATGAGGGCTCTCCAAATCAAACACTCTCTCCTTTCTCGCAGCAAAAAAAAACAAACAGTCTCACCCTTCCGAGATGGTCCGTCTTGATCTCCGAGAGTTTGAGGGTGATTTTGGGATTCTTACTGCCTGCAGGAAGACACAGAAATATACATTTGTAAAAACTGAACTCCAGCTCTTCCTTCAATCTGGCAGTTGTTTTCTCCCCACGGTTGACAGTGCCGTGCCGTGCCGAGCCCTGGCGTACCTGTGCGGGGGTACCGGTATGCGTCGGCTTTGCGCTCCTCCAGAGCCGGAGAGGGTACGTGAATGATCTCCACGTCTGATTCGTCCACTTCCTCATAGAGCAGGTGGAGAGTCTTCCCCCCGTCCGAGTCTGATACGAGAGAGAGAGAGAGAGAGACTCAGCGTCAACACCCTGTTCACAAAACCTGAACTGTATCCCATCAAAACTTCAATAACTTCAACAATTATTTGCAAGTTTATTATTATGATGCTACATTATTAGTAATTATTTTAACGTACCTTCTGTGGCGGTCGGTGACCACCAGTACCCTGTGAATCGATCAAACTCCTCCTGAATCACGAATGTGGCCACACCAGCAGACTTCGGGTCCTCCTTCACGTTATTCAAACCTTTCAGAGAGAGCGAGCACAGAGAAACGTGAGCAACTTTAATCTGTAGGCTGTACCGCGAGGTCAAGGGGCAGAATGGTGTGCGGACCTTTGTGGCAGAAGGTTAGCCGTTTCTCCTCTCCCGTTTCGATGTTGGCTATCCAGAGATCGTTGTTATTGATAAACGAGATGAAAGTAGGGTCCCCCGGGCAGATTTTGGGGTCCATGCGAGTTCCCGAACACTGCGTCTTTATCTCAGCTGGTTTCATTGGGGACACCTGCTAAACAAGACACGGCCCGCAGGGCCGCAAGGTTAAATGGGGCTCGGAAAGTGAATACAACAGTTACAACATGGTGGTAAACACAGGTGGTGCTATGCAGCATAGAAATAAATAATACTTATGTGCTTCCTTTTTAAAATAAAAATGTGCAGATGCTGCAATTTGCCGTACGCACATTCCAGTCCTCTGATATGCCTGACCAGTAGGGTGCGCTCTAGTGCAGCCAGGAGAAACAGTCCCTGATGATTTCTCCAATGCCACACTCCCTGTGGAATCCCCAGAGAAGACCAGCAACTTTGCACAGCCAGGACTGAAACCTGCACTCCCCTGACTGCACGACTCACCCAGCGGTTTTAACCTAAACCACGGAAGTGTGCACTGACAGGTTGTTGGGAACAACAAGGCACAGCAGTGCTTGAAGAAGTAGCTTTTTAAATGGTGAGCAGTGGAACGCAAACTCAGTGACAGGAATATAAATTACAGACGTGATTTCCTACTGAACGCCAGCGAATCCCCTCTAAAAACTCACAATGAACCCGTTGCGCCCCCCGTCCCGGCAGTAGAACAGGCTGTTGCTGGCCTGGAAGAGGAAGAGGCCGCTGTGGGGGTGGTAGTCGTAGGAGGTGATCCCGAACACACCCAGTCGCTTCCTTTCACGAAGCAGCTCCTCCTCCCGAGAGTACACGCCGTGGTTGGGCGTCGCCTGCCACAAGAAAAATGTCAATCCACGTATAGAAACAGCTTGTGCGTACTCACTTCCTGTGCTGTAGGTTAACCTAGACAGAAGCTGACACAGGACGTAAGGAGGCACCAGTAGCCGTGCGTAACTCAGTTTTGCGGCAGCAGGTATTTCGAACTGAACACGACTTTTTTTGCCTCTCCCACTCACTTTCACCCCCCCGTCCCTCACATTCCACCACCATGCTTTGAATTCCACACCTGCCCGCTATAAATTACAGCCTCCAAATACTGAAACACTGGAGGAGGGTGCTGGCAGATTACCAATGGGTGGAATCCCCCAGTTAGCACTGACAGTGATGTACACCATGCAGAACCTGAATACATTTGCTGATTTCTTATTTTTTTATTGCATCCTGGTGTGCTCAACAGAATACTTGGGCAGGTTTAAAAGTCACTTGCCCGGTAATAAAGTATGCATTGCAGAGCAGTGGAAACATGGCTTAAGCTGTTTCATGCTTGTTCTGTAATTGAGTCCTATTCACAAAAAAAAATTTAGTTGAAACTGCTTATATTCCATGTTTGGGTTACTGTATGTATTAAATCACCACATATAGAAACTGCTCATTTCAATCATAGACCCTTCAGTAGTGTTTGCTATTCCATAACTAGCTGCCCCACCTCCTATTTCCCTATTGCAGTCTGGGATAAACATGGGCACCCACTATCATTCTTCTTTCATGACCAGGTATTTCAAAGCTAACTGCTCTTGTCCTCACACGAGATACAACAGTGCTTGGAGCTGCTGTATTTGAGGAGTTTCTAATAAGGCAGCCCTTTCCTAGTGTCTATCATCCTCGTTATGATCATCACCTGAAAGTGGTCGAGCATCTGTTTCCAGGACAGCACCAGCAGGGCCTCTTTACGAACTTTCTTGGGAATCTCGGAGTAAAGCAGCGAGTTCTCTCTGCTCCCGTAGGGCATTCCTGAACAGGAGCGAGAGCAGACATTACAGTGCAATACTGAGCAGTCAGCCAGCAGTGTTCATCATAGCACAAGACATCAAAGTCGACAGAGTTTCAAAAAAGCAATAAAATAACGCTACCAGAGGATTGCGTTCATGCGTGGTGTGCTTGTCTGTTATATCAGTACATATTGTTTTTAGCATATAGAACTGTTGGATCCACAAACACAGTAATCATTACATAATAAAGCCACATTGTTGAGCCTAAAACTGGCTAGTGTAACAGTGAGTGAAAGACCCAGAAGAAAGGGGAAAACCTATTCAAAACCAAAGCCTTTTGATTTAGGCTTGGTGGTCCAGTGGTTACAGAAATGGCAGCCATCCACACAGTCATCAACAATCAACACAGCCATCAACCATCAACACAACCATCCACACAGCCACCCAGTAGTATACGAAGCACATATTAGAAACGCTGCAGTGGCGGACGCTCACCGAGGTAGTAGAGGCGGTGGGAGTGAGGTCCCGAGTCGTCCTGTTTCTGCACAAACTGGAAGTCGTGGGGAGCCTTGTTGATGATCATCCCCGAATATTTGCGGCTGCTATGAATGATGTCCCGCAGCCCATCCCAGGAGTGCTTCTCTACGAAGAACTGGGAGGGGACGTCCTCCATCTCCACCACTTCTGTACTGTCTGAGAGCACGTCCACAGCAGTCATCCTCGCTGCGGAAAAACTGAGCAGGGGGTACAAGGGGTTAAAGGGAATCAGAGTGTGCAACATCATCACGGAGCCCTGTTCAGCACTGGGGAAGCTAGGCATGGCAAACACAGTGGCCAGCTTACCAATAATGTACCTTTTAAAACTGCCTTCTGTTTCGTCTTCAAGCTTCAACTTCTTTACTCTATGCATTAACCGGACAGCCAGCCTCAACCAGGTTTGGGAACCTGAAACGGGGAGGCAGGCAGGCAGTCAGGGAGTTTAAGAGACTCGATTCTGATCTAGTTAAATGAAAGGAACTGGAGTTGTCACATTGACTGCGCCAAGGATGCCCATAACAACCCCACACCTCACTGACAGTGTTATGGCAGGTTTTTTTTTTTTTTTTGGTTTTTTTACTTTAATAACTTCCTATTCTTATCTCATAGGCCTGAAACTAGAGTACTGAAATATTATTATTATTATTATTATTATTATTATTAGATAACATTACCTGTTTTTAAAAAAAAGTCTAATTTACATTTTCCATGAAACGTAAAACAAAAATAAAAGAGAGAGCTTCGACGATAAAAATAAAATGTCTATACGTTGTACGACCCAAAGAAAAAAACACCCCCACTTTAACTTATGGGGGGTTTGGGGGGGGGGGGGGGGGGGGTCGGCGCTCTATCTATTCTCTGTTCTGTTTTGTCTTTATGGATTTGGGGAGGTCGTAGACAAGTCGTTTGGAAAAGACATCGCGTTATAAATCAATAACAAATACCCTGAACTATAAAAGCGGTCGTACCATTTACAATCAACACGTTTAAAAGAGGTATCGAGGTATGGCAAGCACAGGTTGTAATAATAGAACTGATCGTTGACCGAGGCACAGCTGAACATCGAGTGAAGAAGCCCATCGATTACATTATTTCGAGTCATTGTCAGGCAGACCTATTTTTTTTTTTTTTTTTTTTTTTGTAACTCATCTATTTTTCAACCCAGGAGCCGCAGCCTCGTTATAACGAACTCCCCGGTTACTACGAACAGCTACTTACAGATCCAGAACAAGCCCCCCCTCTCTGCGGTTTTTGATCCGTGATCTGCTGATATTTAAAAAAAGAAGAAGAAGAATGAATACTGCTGCTTTTCAGCTGAATGCACAACAGCGGCGGGCAGGAGGAGTCTGATGTGAAACCCCGGAAACCGCCTGGGAGAGACCAACCAGCAAACACTTTTGACCCGGGAAGGGTTTCGGTTTCGTGTGAAATTGCATAGATATTGCTTCTGAGCGGCGAGGGTGCAATTGATCGACCCCTTTCTGTTTAACAGCGCGACATCTGGCGCTTCGGGGGAGATAGGGCTCGGTAACTATATTAGAGAAACTGCACTCCTGTGCTCGCCATATTGGCTCCACCTACGAATAGCTGTGTCCGTCTGAGCCGGCTTCTGTTTCATATTGTAGATTTCGAGTTTCAAACCCGGTGTATGTACCGGTATGTATTTTTTTTTTTCAATTGAAAACACCTAGTTTAATCGTTGTAATTTGAATGCTTTAAATAATAAATAATAATAATAATAAAAAAAAAATATATATATATATGTTTAAGAAAACAAATGTATGTTTCCGCCCGGGATCGAACCGGGGACCTTTCGCGTGTGAGGCGAACGTGATAACCGCTACACTACGGAAACCACCGTAGACAGTCTTTACATAGTGATGTAACCCTATAGCTATGTGATGCTATGTATGATTCGTGATTAAGAAAAAGTATCCAGGCAATGCGTGGCTGAGAATGTGGCTGAATGTTGCATTTTTTACACGACTGTAAATTTTAAGTGGTCAACAGCTAAGTTTAATTCGAGGTAAAGCGTAAAGCGTTGGTGGTATAGTGGTGAGCATAGCTGCCTTCCAAGCAGTTGACCCGGGTTCGATTCCCGGCCAACGCAACTTCGTTTTATGGTATTATTCTGTTTTTGTTTTTTTTTTTTTTTTTTTGGAAACACAGTTCGTTTTTATGCATCTAATAATAATAATGATGTATTAAAAAAAACAACAACAAAAAAAAAAAACATAATAATAAAACGAAATTCAAGAGTCAGCTTTTTTAAGCAACGGTCTTGTTATAAAATTCTTATTTTATACCGGAGCGCGTATTATTATTTGTTGTATTTAAACGCGTGCATTACTAATCTAAATCTACAAGTCAAATTGACGTTAGCACATCATGCAATTACGAAAGTGAACGATAGGGGGCAGCTGTGGCTTTCTTTAGACTTTCATAAGGCAGGACTGGTGCAACAGGTAAGCAAAATATCTTATTGTGTCTGTGGTCATAGTTTCTTGCTTGCAGTCATTTCTGAACAGCTATTGGACTATTTTGGTATCATCCATTGTGTATAACAGGGCTTGCGGTTAGACCGTGTACTCACTGTGCTCGTGAAGTAGGTCCTACAGTCGAATACTCTATATGACAATCTGACAATTTTATCAAAGCATCCTCTGGCAACTATATGAACTGTTATCCACAGAGACATCTCTTTTTTTTTTTTTTTTACCTCAGGCAAAACAGATACACTGTATATGTTGTATGAAGGCATGGTTCTGTATTTTGAAAACTGATACGGTGATCTTAACATTTGTGTTTGCACCCCTAAAGTTATAACAACATGCAGCGACACTCTGAGCAAAATATAAAATGTACTACTATGGTCAATTTCATGCACGGTATATAAGGTGAGTAATTATCTCCCTAAGGTCAGAGAACAGTAAAACGCAAACGCTCTTTCTGTCTCAGAACGACGCGGGCTTTATTTTTGACTGTGCAGGTGAAAGATCAGCGGTGCGTTTTTAATTTTCACCTCTGTTCTTTAATGATAGCACGGTCTCGGGGTGGCAGCGCTGTGTGAATTTTGTGTGAGAGCTCACGTTGACAAAACCGCGGACAGCCAGGCAGCGTTGTCATGGCTATTTTTACAGTAATAGTAGTCTTGTGCAAGGTAATCCAGGAGCAGTGATGGCGATATGAGAAACAGTTACAGGATAATCTAAGTTGAAAACACAGCCTGTTAAACTAGATTGCTGCTCTACTGGTCATTCAGAATAGGAAGGAGATTTTGACAGGGAGGCAAACAATGAAATCACATTTTGATACAGGGTTATGGACAAATTGCCCCAAGGAGAAAAAAAAAAGCCAATTGATAAGACTACACATCACTGCCATGTTGAATTCTCAACTCAAGTGAAATCAAAGGAGTGTTTCGTAGGTGTGGTGAGTCACTAAGACCCTGGCATTACTCTCAGCTATGAATACATGTATTTACAACCTCTGGCCCCGAAGAAGCCTGTATAACAGCTCTTATTACAGAAACTTGAACCATTCCCAAGTTCAGGAGTTCGATTCCAACCCATCCTCTCTGTGGCAGACTCAAGCAGTCAATGAGAAGCATTCAGAGGAGTAATCCATTGAGAACGCAGTCTAATTTACAATGAGGACCTGGGAAGAGGCTCGGACCATCACAGCAAATAACAACAAGAGCAAGAAATAAGGAGTAAAAAAACACACACACACACACACACGGTCAATCATAAAACACAAAACTCAACAGATGCAGATGAGTAGACCAGAACATATATGCATACAGTGTAACTGTGGATTGCAGTTCTGGGGGTGTGCTAGAATTTTAATGCATATATTGTAATATTTCATATTAAATATGGCACATACTACATTCATTTTACATAATATTTAATGATTTTCCACATTGGGTCTATGGCATTCAGGTCCATGTTATTTTGTGAAATAGGACCATGTGAGTTGTCCGTGGATCCTCTCACCTTTCAAATCAAACAGAAACTCTATCCTGTGCTTTGATTGAATATTCATCTGTGCCCCATCTGTTACAGGACAGCTGTATAAAATCATGGACTACAACAACTTGCCATAATTCAAGCCTTAATCTGGGAATAAAGACACACTGTCTTTTATATATATTAAGTTATATACTTTTTAATAAACTCCTTTTTTGAGTAGACATGAGAACGGGACACAACATTTATATATATATATATATATATATATATATATATATATATATATATATATATATATATATATATATATATATATAAATTTTAACATATAACACGTTTGAACCATGCAACTGAAGTATTGCTGTTTGTATTCTTTGAATCGCAAGCCAGAAAGTTTTGTTTTTCTCATTTTCTTTCTTTCTTTATATATTTATTACATGTCAAAACTAGAACTTTTTTTGTCCAATGTAAATGCATGTTAATAACCCCAGCTTTATTTCCTTACCTCTACATTATAACTAGCAGCATTAACGCTAATGTAGTTCGAGGAAACCTAGGGGAGCTGATTAGTGACTTTATTTTTCCATACAGCTACACACTACATTACATTCACGAATCAAGATACAGGGGATTAATCAATAGAAAATTGGCTACATTCGCAAAACATAGACTCTTTCACATACAGCCCAGCTTTTCAGTAATTATCCCCATTTACCTTACCAATAATAATAATAATAATAGGGCCTTGTACTGAAAGAATGGGAGTTGAACTGTGTACATTATAGCAGTAATGAGGCCAGCATAATTAGATTTGTTCCATTAGAGCTCATATTGTCAGTGATAGAGTGATTGATGAGTGATGTGAGCTCTGCAGAATAGTGAATGCAGTACAGTGTACAGTATAGTGAATGCAGTATAGTGAATGCAGTATAGTGTACAGTATAGTGAATGCAGTATAGTGAATGCAGTATAGTGTACAGTATAGTGAATGCAGTATAGTGAATGCAGTACAATGTACAGTATAGTGAATGCAGTGTAGTGTATGCCATCCTACTACAACACTAATAAAGTGTAGCTTTAATTTGAGTGTGATTGTAATGTGGAATTAGAAACCCCATCCAGACTCATAGTCTATAGATACTTTATAAGATGCTCAGTAGATTCTGTAACATGTATTGGTAAGGCATTCTAGAATGTTATCAAGTGTTATAACAATGGCGACTGATGCTATGGCTGCCTCTGATTAGTGTCAGTGTTGGACTGTGTCATTTCAGCAGCAATGCAGTCCAAGATTATTGCTAGTGAGAGTCTGTGAAGCTTTCAAATGCAATGTGGAGCGTAATATTTTATGTGGGTGTGGTAATACTTTACAGAACGTGCCTCTAATTACTGTGTATTTGCATAGTTGTTACTCAGGAAATACATGTGTACTTACACATAATTACAATGTTATAATGTGTAGTTACAATGTACTTAACGTGTACATCTTTTTGAATGATATATGTAAGCACACACTTATAACAAAAAGGGGTTTGGGTTTGGGTTAGGATTAGGGTTATATCATGCAAATAATAAACTTTAAATACATTGTAACTATGCATAATCACAGTAATTATGTGTAACTACACAGGTATTTGCTAAGTAACTGCTACATAATTACAGAGACTCTTAATGTAAAGTGTTGTCATGTTTTATTTTTAACTGTAGTTAAATTGTAATTCTAATGATAATAATAATATAATTCTTATTCACGATGAAAGGCACTTAAAATTATTATTATTATTATTATTATTATTATTATTATTATTATTATTATTATTATTATTATTATTATTATTATTACAATTTCCTATGTTATAATTTAGCCTATTCATATTTTGGGATTGTTAGCAAAGTTCATATAATAAAGATATAGCAATACACCACAGATGAATATAACAGAAAGACGTTGTTTATTAAAATAATGCATGGTGGAAAGAAAATGGATAAATATTGAATGAGTACTGTATAGGGGCGTTTGGAATAGCTCAACAAAGGAAAGCAATTCTTCTGAACATCACAAACTGCGCTTAAATACTTGAAATGACATTACTGCTAGACACCAGCGTCGCGCTGGCATTGCTTAATAAAATGGTTGCTTTGATCAGTTTAGGGACGGGAATGCATAACCAGTCTGTCTGAGTGCATCAAAGCAGTGTTCTAGGTTTTCCTGCGAATTCAAGTGAAAGTTGCAGTTTTGCTCTTCATCAGCATTAAAAGAGAAATATGTTTTGAGTGGTGAGACAAAACTGAAAATTCAAACCAAACACGAATGCATGAAGGACTCCTGCAGACCCCTTCATTATATAATACTCCTCCCCCCCCCCAGCTGATTCAACATTAAAGAACACGCAAACATCCCCTTTACATTTTGAAATAATATTTGAATTTGAAAAAGCCATGTTCGTCCCAGCGCTAAAATGATTTGTTGTTTTTTAAATTTCTGTCAGACTCCAAACAACCACATTTTAAACCAGCTTCATTTGACCTGAATTGGCTCCAGACAGCTACGTGACCAGAAGTTGTTTCCTTGAAGGACCCTAACCCTTCTATTTATTTCATCATAGGTAAATTGGGCTGTTGCCATGGGTACTGAGCTTGATTCTCAAAATCTAAATTGTCATTAGCAAGATTTTTTTTTTCAGATAGTAGAACCACACCCAATAAAATTGCCAGCCCCAAAATAAACAACTCAAACATTTAATTTAGGCAAAAAAATTGGGACGATTCGAGTAAGTAGCTTTGAGAATTTAGCCCACCGACATGTATTAAAATAAAACAGCGGGATAATAGCGTCTCCCTCAAAGGTAAGGTTTATCATAGAGTTAAAGAACGTCAGTATTTAAACCCATCCTTGTTTACATCTTTAGCCTCTGGTAAAAAAGCTGATAGAAAAGGATCCTATTTTATAAAATGCAATTTCCAATTATTATTCTGTTATTTATTTACCCGATGAGGAGAGCGATACAAGTGGGGAGTATTGTTCTGAAGATGGCAAACATTAGGCTGGGGAATAAACAGGTTTTCATTGACCCTGTACGTTTCACCCTGCTGCATTGTGTCCATTATTAACTTGCCATGCTGCCAAATCTATACTCCAGTAATAGAAAGTCTAGGGTTTATTATTCTGTTAAAATTTGTTGCATTTTGGTGACTGCTATTGATTGGATTTTTCTACCAGTGCCCTTGATACATTTGGAAAGAAAGCAAAGAGAGTGTGTGTGTCTCAGTGTGTCTCAGTGTGTGTGTCTGGGTGTGTGTGTGTGTGTGTGTGTGTGTGTGTGTGTGTGTGTGTGTGTGTGTGTGTGTGTGTGTGTACGTGTGTGCATGTGTCTCAGTGTGTGCGTGTGTGTGCGCGGGTGTGTGTTTTAGATGAAGCACACACCATTTAACCCAAAATAGAATGGCCTTGAAAGTATCAGGCTTCTGTTTGGCTTTAAACAATCCTCTGAATTGAAATTGAAGATTAAAAAAAAGAAAGGCTGGAAGAAAAGCAGTATTTTTAACATGCTTCACCATACCCCTCACTGTGCTTCACCATTCCCCTCACTGTGCTTCACCATACCCCTCACTGTGCTTCACCATACCCCTCATTGTGCTTTACCCTGCTTCTCTCTGCTAAAGCTTTTAATATACTTCATTAGGCTTTGCTATAAGTATTGTTATGAGGTATTTAATAATCTTTAAGTTCATTACCTTGCTGTACACACAGTTCTTGCAATCCCCTCTTCTGTCTGTGTGTGTGTGTGTGTGTGTGTGTGTGTGTGTGTGTGTGTGTGGTACAGCTCAGAGACGAGGGTTAGAGTGATGGCTCCTATAAACCACAATCTCAAATCAGCAAGCGCTGCGCCCAGTAATCCAAATCACAGACTGACATTGGGAGCAAATGCTAAGACCACTAGGTAGGTTTTATACCTGCAGCATAAGAAGAACTCAACCTATTCTCTTTTCTTCAAGTAAAATTAAAACCAGCAATGTAGATGTAATGCTGTCGGTGAGATTTGTTCCAAGAAAGTCTTGTGTTTTTTTTTTTTTTTTTTTTTTTTTTTTTTTTTTTTTTTCATGAGGTAACGCTGCAGGCCCTTTGTAGACGGCACGGGTCCTTGTTTGCGCAAACAAAAGCGAAACCATGGCAACCATGTCCCGCTCCCATCCACAACCCCAATTACTGTTATTATTCCTAATGCATTCCCCGAGCCCGCTTTGTTTGACAAGTGGGTGACGCTCAGGCAGGGTAATGATAAAAGAGGCAGGGAAATAATCTTTTTCAGTGGGGTTGTCTTTGAATTTTTTTTAATGGACTTTTTTTTTTTTTTTTTTTTTTTGCTCTCTTGACATACACTGTTAACTTTCTCTCTGACATTCAGCTAATCATTACTCAAGCCTTGACCACATTCGCGATAAGAAGGCATACCAAACGCATTTAAATAAAAATATTTAAAGAAAACACCATTTGATTATAGGGCAGTAATCTCAGTCAGCCTATCTCTATCAGAAGTGCAGTCTACTGCAATACAGTTTAACACAATACCACCAGATCTTGGTACAAATCAATAATCATGCAGTATAAGCAGTATTGTGCTCTTGATATTTTTAGCATTTGAATTTGCAAGCCTGAAAATTTGTAGCTAGAGTCCCAAACAAAAATATTTGGGCAGTTAAAAAAAAAAAAAAAAAAAAAAAAAAAAAAAAAAAAAAAACGAGGAAAACACAAAGAAAGTGATTTCTATAATTTATATTTGTTCTATTGAAAGATATAAGACTTGAATCTTATAAAGATGGGGACTGATTTGAAGGTTGTTGTTGCAAAAAGGAAACCAAAGTCGATTGCAGAACTCAAAGCTGCATCTGTTGAAGAATGGGCAAAAATATCTCCGGGATGATGCCAGGATCTGGTTTCCAAATACAAATAAAAAAAGACTGCAAGCTGTAAAGTTTGCAAAGGGTGGGCACACGAAACACTAATGGAAGGGAGCCCAAATACTTTTGTCAATGTATGAAATTAGTTTTTGCATGTTGTTTTTCATTTTATGCATGTTATGTAAGAATTTGTCATACATATTAATATTTTATATATTTCAATAAAACATAAATTATAGCAATCACTTTTTGTGCGTTTTCTCTTTTTTCACTTCTCAAATTCTTTTGTCTGCGACTGTGTATCTGTTAGAGTCTACAGTACCTGAAACAAAGTAGCAAATGCGTTTTTTTTAAAAAAGATGTAATGAAAGACACATAAAATGAACGAATGACAAACAGAAATGCTCTTCATTCACCCAGTACACTGTTAGTTGAAGAGATTGTCATATCGCTTAGTGGCAGCGCTTGTGCAGTGTCCAAAACACACCATTCATAGGCACTTCACTGCGTTCTAGTGGGTAATAATTGATTATTGATTTCATGTATGTATGTAGGACAGATTCGTTGATCATGTGTGCCTGTGTCCAAAAATATTTCGTTGGAGTCCACATTCAAATCCATTTCTAGCTATAGAAAAGTGCTTAGGGAAATTATAATTGAGAAAACTCCCCGCTGTATTCTCCTGAGCAGAGACAGTTACTTCTACCGGTTCTTTAAAAATAATAACAACATACCTTCATCAATTAAAAGGAAAAAAATGACACCTTCCCAGTAAGTATATATTTTTAAATGTTTCCGTTCCTAGCGGCATTATCAATGTTTCTTTCTCTCCCAATCACACCGCGAGTGTCTCAGCAGCTGAATTAAATACCATGGCAACAAAAAAAATGTAATAAATTGAACCCTTTCCTATATTTCTTTTCCCCCCACAAAGTTTTACTTCCTACCACCATTTTCCATATTTATTTCCCTCCCAGTCGCGTCCCGACTGTCATTTGTGCTTCCTGTCTGTCTCGGCTGTCGGCAAAGCTCCTGCCTCCCATAACTTTTGTTTTTTTCTTAGTCACGAATTGTGAAATGCAAATATCGACTGCCTCTTTCGCCATATATCAGAAAATAATGTATCCTCAGGAAGACCATACTGACCGCCGGGGACAATATTGCCTTCAGCCTTCGGTTTCGGGCAATATAATCCCTATCAGCCAGTAATCATTTTCTGATATGTGACTCGAAGGGCAGTCCTTATTTGCCATATATGTGCTTCCATTTCGTTTTTGTCCTAATCAAATCATTATGTCTATTCCTGGCGGCCCAGCTGCAATGCTTTTGTTTTTCACCTGTTTCACTGTGGTCCTTTGTAAGTCATTAGTCGTTTTCTGCCTATGTCTGTGCACCCTTTTATAAGCACATGTCGATCTTCTGTAATATAAATGGGGGGAATGGGACTGTTGACGCGGCGCTTTCCTGTACCAAAAGAGCAAGGGTTCTTTCATTAGAGGAGCGGGGGCGGAATTATTCAGTTATTAGGTCTTCTAACCCTTCCTCTCACACACACACACGCACGCATCCACAAATAACAGTTTCTGTTTAATTGAAGGTGGGTTATGTGATAGCTTTGTTAAGCCCCTCTCTCAAAGCGCGTTCAAAGAAGGGGCTACAAGTGCTTGGGCAGCTGCTCCGATATCTCTTCTAATTCTGTTTTCATGTCCATTGTACTGCGTTGTACTCTCTGCCTGTCGGTCGTGCTGCACAGGAGGTGTATTGGCCTTCTTAACAGGGCTACGCTGTTTGCTATTTTGAGGCACACAAAAAAAAAAAAAAAAAAAAAATCATGTTGCCGTGGGATACAAGAAAACAAGACTCGAATCGTGTTTTGTAAGGAGAATTTTTCTTTTTCTTCATAAGTTTAAAAAAAAGAGAAACAGCTTTTTAATGCAGGGGTGAGGGTGAGGGTGAGGGTGAGGGGGGGTGAGGGGGTGCATTTTTAAAAAAATTGGAGAATGTCTCGGTTCGGTGGGGGACGCATATTAAATTTGTACCCCACCCCTATTTACCCCCCCCCCCCCCCCCCCCCCCCCCCGGGATAAAAGAGTGAAGTGTCTTCAGTTATAGCCCATCCTGTAAATCTCTAATTTGAATATACTTTACTATAATGTAACGTGTGCGGTGTTGTGTGCAGTCAGTGAGATGAGATTAAAAGCTCTAAACACCGACGAGCCTGTCTCTGCTGCACAGTGGTTAAGACGCTCGCTTGCGGTGTGAGGGGGCGCTGGTTCGCACCCAGCCTCCGTCCTGTTAAAACAAGAAGCGAGCTTAACTAATTACCTCAGGCTCTTAAATACCACTTATCCTATTCTTATTAAACTATCAATTTTGTATTCATTACTTGTGTGTTGTTATATCTCCTGGTCATCAGCTTTGATGCCTTGCTGGTAACTGTGATTTTGAATTCCCAGCAGGGGTGGGTGTTACTGATATGCTTATTTATTTACCCAGTGCTCGTAAACATGGATTCATATTTCATATGACATTGGCACCTGAGATATTGAAAGCTGCAGCCCACCTTCAATATCAAGGTGCAGCAGTAAGTGATGTCGATTGTTCATTTGACTGCATCCTGTACGATATTGTTGTCCTCTCTCGTCGAGTTCTTACCTCAATTGAGCATTTTATATTTGTAATGAAAGAACGTGAACTCACTATATTAGAGCCTGAATGTAATGCATGGTGCATGCAGCGTTGTTATCTAGCTGGGTCCTTGAATATAGGGGATGGGGGGTATTTCTCGGTGCTTTGCCACAGATCCATTTAGTATTTTAAACAGTCTGCCGCTCCACTCTCCTAAGGCAAGGCATATAAGCTGAAGGGCCTACGTGCACTTATAAGCTTTTACTGAGGATTTCGAACAAAGACAGCCAATGCACCTGTGTTAAGTATACAGCAGGCTCCAAATTAATAGGACATATTTTAATTGAAATGTATGCAATTCAATAGGGCTCTTCCTGGCCTTTTACATACATTTCTGGACTTGCTTCCACTATTAGAGATATTGGTTTTTCGGAACCTTGCTACACAAAGGGAACAATTTGAATGATCGAAGCCAGTGCAGACAGCATTTGATATTTAGATCTGTTCAAGCCTGCAAGTAAGAAACAATATAGCGTTGTTTTATTCTCTTTGATAATGGAATAATAAAGACTGCGGTTTGAACCGGTTAGGTATGGGCAATTGATTTAAACTGTGACAGACCTGAAAACATTGTTTTAGATTGCTCCCCTCCTCCTCCCTAACCACTATGTTTACAAGGACTTTAGGTGCCCAGAATGGAACGTTGTTGTTCTAGATTGGTGATGTCATCATACCATCATTGTACTATACTTTTCTAGATTTTGGAAATGCGCGTTCCGAGCGTGGGATGTCTGGAGGGGGTAAGGCTAGTGCCTGTTTGGCATGATTGAGGTCGTTCGATGGGTGAAAATACATCAAACTCAATTGACAAACTGAAGAATCGTCATCTTACCGAGATAGAAATACACTTCTTAATCCCGTTGCAAATCTGGTTTTAAGAAATGCTTGTCGTCCAACTGCACAACAAACAGGGCCAATGAAACTCGGTATAAAAAAAATTACAAAAAAGCCCACCAGCAAAAGGTCACAGAGCTACATCAGTGCTTCCCCACGATCAGTTTCTGGCGCTGGCCATATCAGTCCTGGTTGACTGTGGCCATGTTTTCTGGCCTGGTTTGGTATAACCAATATGGCCAGACCTGACCACAAAAAAACTACGTTATCATGTAACAGGGAGGCGTGTGCTGGATGAGAAGGGGAACAGAGCTACACATGGCTGTGGCTGTTGAGAAGTAAACAAAAGATCATTGTGGCAGCATATGGGAGAACGAAGAAAGGGACCTCCTTTTAACAATCTGGGCTGATTCTAAAACTCAGAAACAGTTACTGGACGCTGTGCAAAATACAGGCGTGTTTGAGAAAATAACCAGTCCTTGGTGAACACGGATTCAGTCGAACACCACAACAGTCCTGGGACAGAATTTTAAAAAACTGTTTCTTTTTGAGGGTTCAGAGAATTGGATCTTGAGCAGGCCGTCTACAATGGAGCGAAAATATAAATAGCGAGGAACTTTCTTTCAAATGCAGCATTAATTTCTTGGGCAGTTTTTCTGTTTTTTTGTTTTTTGGACGTAGAGCTTGAAGCAGTTGGTAAGAAATCTAGGGTTAAAGAAGATGGTTGATCAGCATAAAAAATAAACTTGTACACATCATGGTACCCATAGCAAAAACAAGACACTGCACTATTATAGGTCGTGTTGAAGGTCAACCTCATTAGGACGAAATGTTCTCATAGGCATTTAAGCAAAAGTCTACTATTAGAATTAATTTTGGGAAGGGAAAATAGAGATGTACTTAAGCCAATTATTTCTGTGGTCTTTTTGTTTTTTCTTTTTGCAATTTTGCTGTTCTCGGATGTAAAAGTAAAAACAGTGTGTGTTAGCAGAGCAGAGTACCTTTATAGATTGGCTTGGTTGTTTAGAGTCACGAGTCCTTGAAAATGAAGAGGTTTTTTTTTTGTACTTAAAAAAAAAAACTGCACCCTGCATTCTACAAATTACTCATGTGCTTTAAAATATAAATACCAAGTGGTTAGAATTACAGTATGGGTACTAAATATTCATATATATATATATATATTATATATAATATATATATATATATATATATATATATATATATATATATATATATATATATATATATATATGTGTGTGTGTGTGTGTGTGTGTGTGTGTGTGTGTGTGTGTGTGTGTGTGTGTGTATATATATATGTATTTCCTGAATGTCCCTAACACCCAGGTCAAAGTGAATTGAATTAAGTCTTAGAACTGCTTTTGTTAAAACAATAGTGAGACAAAAATGGTGTAAAATCAGCTGCAGTCAGAGCGTCTTGCCTCGTTTGTGGAACTCTATTCCAGTTGACATTAGGTAGGTTGAAACATTGGATTATTTTAAGTCTAAATTGAAAACACACTTTTTTTTTTTTTTTTTTTTAAATGTGCTTTTTTATATTTGATTGTAGCTGGAGTGCATTGAACATGTGGGCGCTGTATAAAAAAATATATTTTAATTTTTGTAGAACATCACTTTAGATTCCTTTTTTTTTTTTTTTTTTTTTTTTTTTTTGGATATACTAGTTTTTATTTTCCTTTCACAAAAAATAAAGTAAAATGAGTGTAAATTTAATGGCAACTGACAACTCCAAAGAATCATTCCAACTAACCGCTCAGCTAACCTCGGCACGTCAAGAACTCTACTGCGTTGTTAGTAGCTGGGGAATGGATGGAAAGAGGGACTCTGGTAAATATGTTAAAAAGAAAATAATTTCCAAATAGCTTTTCAAACCACTTAATGCTGTCTCCTGCAGAGTGTTCAATCTGCTCAGTGGTACCGGTGATTGTGTGTAATTCCAAGATGTCCTGTCCGTTCAATGCAGTTACACAAAATTGCAGAGATGTCTGAATCAAATTGAAAGGCAGGATATTAAACTGATTGACTACGAGAAGCCCTATTTTAGGAATATGTGTAGGCCGTGCATTTGTAATAGAAATCATTTTTTAAAAAAAGTTCTGTTTATTAAACTGTCCATACCGCCAGCTATGGCTAAAGATTTTGCATCAGCCTGTAGAGTTAACTCATTTTGCTTCATAAAGTCAAATGAAACCGGTTGAATAATGTTACGTTAACATATTGAATTACACACCACTGCTTTGTAGTTTTCAACATATATAACAGAAAAAACTTACAAAAATGGAAAAATGTGATATTTCGAAATCTAACACGAAATACCGTACTACTATATAGGCTTGTGCGATATCATTTTGTAGTTTCTTTGATTACGTGTTAAATTAAAGATCAAAATTATGTTCATATATTTATTTATTTGTAATTATGTCTCAATCTCTAAATTCTAGGTGATGCAAAACGTCTAGCCACAGCTGTATATGTGATGTTCACAATCGTTTTGCCGTTGGCTGTATTTCCCCAATGTACTACTCTGCCAGATATTATAAATAGGTTAGTGTTACTGACCAGGCTGTAAGCTTTTCCAAGCTTTCTGCTTCATTATACATATTCTTGCAATATATTTTTCAACACACTTGGTTTTTGATATTTTAAATAACATGTCGCAGGTCATAAGTCCGTTTTGACTAGTTCTTTTTGTTTCATATCGGTCATGCTTTGAGTCTTTCTTCCTATCAGAATGTCTTCTGAATGTCTTCTCAGTCCTGAGCTGGAAAGCACAGCCACTGTGGGTGAAGGCACAGCGCCATGAAGGAAAGCTAACAAGTGAGTTCAGGAAGTCTTACCTTGGAAATACAGATCGAATCTCGCTTGCTATAAAAGAACTATGAAATAAAAAATTCAATACCACACTATCAAATAGCGTTGCTTTTCAAGGTAAGATATGACGTCTAGACCGCAGTCCATGGAGATGCTATGAGCAGTGGGCATTTCGAAATGACTTTAATAGCTACATCCCAGGGATTAATTACCGGGGATAATTAGGTAAAGAGAGGGTAGATCTGATCCGCCAATCACCATAGTACAGATCTAGCAAAATATAACAAAGCTGTACACAGTAGCCTTTTAATAAACACACTGAATTGTTTACATGAAGCTAATGCAATCTTAACAGGTTTGTTTTTCTGTTTAGAAAAAAATATAACCAGTGCAGCCTCATAAGGAGGGTCCTTATAATCATGCATTAATCCCACAGAAGCATATTTGTATGAATTCAAGTTATCATGTTGTCACAGGGCATGATCTGTGCATAAGAGTGCCCTTTTACATGGAGATTTACATCATAAAATGCTTATTGGAGTTTGCCCTTTGTGCTTGAAATCAGTGCGGTCTCTTGATTTAAAGAGATCTAAACACTGCCATGCGTTAAATACAAGTTCAGATGTGATGTATTAGCTAGAAGTAAATATAACTAAGGCTGTTTCTTTCCCCCCCTTAGTAATCACGGCTTTCACAAGTTGCATGAAGTGTATCCATTGTAATACGTAGTTCCTGTGAAAATTCCTTTATGGGAAAAAAGCGTGTAAATATTTTTTAGCACTTAACTATTAGCCTTATTGATGTGCCGCTTGTTACACAGCATGTAGGAACGTGGCGGATGGTTTAGTTTGCTTCCAGTAAATGACTTCACAAAGTAAACCGAGGAGTCTAACATGTACTGCAGGGTGTCTGATTTTTATACAGGGGCGCTTTTTAGGTCAATTGAGTGCACCCCAACATTTAAGAATGTGATCCGACCTCTTCAATAGTAGTTTAGCAAACTTACTGAAAAGCCAGCCTAAACTCACACAAGCTGGGAACCAAATGTACCATCTAGAAATATAAATTGGTTTCAGTCACGCTGATTCTGATGTCCTTGACTTTTTTAATATCCGGGCTAATTATTTTTTTAAAAGCTGGAGCAGCTGGTTACTGGGTTTTGGTTTGTCCAGCCAGTGCTAGAAAAGCTTGGTTTTATGATTGCAGCAGGGGCACCTTTCTCTGGCTTCAAGGGCTCTCCTTGGGATTGAAAGTGTCTTCTCAGAAGACCACTCACCTGGTCCAATTTTCTCTCTTGTTTTCTCCACCCACCTCCCATGTTGCTGTAAGCGGATGTCCGTGCTGGTTTTAAAAGCTGTGTTTAAGTTTGAAGACTGGACGCTTTGAAAGGGAAATGATGGTGTTTTTGTGTCTCCCTCCACTGGTCTCCTGTTCTTTATAACGGTGTGACGTTACCCCGCAGATAACATGATCATTTTAAAATCTGCTGTTGCATTTGCGTTTACCTGTGTGTATTCGGTGAATGTAGTTGCTGTGATAAAAGAAAAAACATTCAAAGGTTTGTTTTGTTTTGTTGTGTTGTCGTTAAATACACAAGCAATAGACCACATGAAGTCTGTCAGGAACTGTATGAAGTTTTCAAAACAACACCTCATTCACTGAACGCAGATATTTGACCTTTTACCCAAACAATTCTTAGTGCTGTCTTCTTTTCATCAGCCCAATAGCAGTGGCCTTGCCTTTAAATGCATTGCGCTTTATTCAAAGCCATTTAGATATTTTTATTTTATCGTGGGATGGTGACTATAACCCCAAGAAGAAGATCTGGAGTCTGCAATGAGTCTGAGGGTTCTAGTCTGCAATGAGTCTGAGGGTTCTAGTCTGCAATGAGTCTGAGGGTTCTAGTTTGCAATGATCCTGAGGGTTCTAGTTTGCAATGATTCTGAGGGTTCTAGTTTGCAATGATCCTGAGGGTTCTAGTTTGCAATGATCCTGAGGGTTCTAGTTTGCAATGATCCTGAGGGTTCTAGTCTGCAATGAGTCTGAGGGTTCTAGTCTGCAATGAGTCTGAGGGTTCTAGTTTGCAATGATCCTGAGGGTTCTAGTTTGCAGTGATTCTGAGGGTTCTAGTTTGCAGTGATTTGGAGGGTTCTAGTTTGCAATGATCCTGAGGGTTCTAGTCTGCAATGAGTCTGAGGGTTCTAGTCTGCAATGAGTCTGAGGGTTCTAGTTTGCAATGATTCAGAGGGTTCTAGTTTGCAATGATCCTGAGGGTTCTAGTTTGCAGTGATTCTGAGGGTTCTAGTTTGCAGTGATTCTGGAGGGTTCTAGTTTGCAATGATCCTGAGGGTTCTAGTCTGCAATGAGTCTGAGGGTTCTAGTCTGCAATGAGTCTGAGGGTTCTAGTTTGCAATGATTCAGAGGGTTCTAGTTTGCAATGATCCTGAGGGTTCTAGTTTGCAGTGATTCTGAGGGTTCTAGTTTGCAGTGATTTGGAGGGTTCTAGTTTGCAATGATCCTGAGGGTTCTAGTCTGCAATGAGTCTGAGGGTTCTAGTCTGCAATGAGTCTGAGGGTTCTAGTTTGCAATGATTCAGAGGGTTCTAGTTTGCAATGATCCTGAGGGTTCTAGTTTGCAATGATTCTGAGGGTTCTAGTTTGCAGTGATTTGGAGGGTTCTAGTTTGCAATGATCCTGAGGGTTCTAGTCTGCAATGAGTCTGAGGGTTCTAGTCTGCAATGAGTCTGAGGGTTCTAGTTTGCAATGATTCAGAGGGTTCTAGTTTGCAATGATCCTGAGGGTTCTAGTTTGCAATGATTCTGAGGGTTCTACTCTAGAAATCAATGACGCTGATTAACGGGAGGTTCGTAACCCTTTCTACTCTGAGTAAGCATTCCAGGGTAACCCATAGCTAATCTATTTGTTAATGGGGACTGAGAGGGACTGGGTCTGCGTCACAATCTGTACTCTGAAATAGAATTTACACCTAATGGTCCCTAATAGAAAAAGAACTTCCTTTCCCCCCTGTATGCAAGCCAGGGTTCATTTAGCAGCCAATCAGCATAGAAACATTTGGGCACTTTTCATTGTGTTTAAATCCGTACTTATATAAGAGTAACAATATATATCAGCATGTTTCAATTTCCGTATATATAAATATATCCATATATATATATATATATATATATATATATTGATATATATAGCCTATATATACACACACACACACACACACACACACACACACACACACACACACACACACACACGCACGGAAGTGTTTACATGCCTGTCCTTGCTGCTGAACACTTACAGTATGCTCTGCCATTGCTGGTATGGTTTGACCGAAGAAATACACAGCATTCATTATATAGCCCCATTACCGAGATGCTTGTTTTCAAAATTGCTAAACCGTTGTCCATCCGCTACGTTTTGGGGGCAGTGAGGACAGGGAAAAAGAAATCAATAGATTTTTAGATGTGCAAAGGCTATTTGTGTAACAGCACAAAATTGAATTACCGGGTGAAGAATAGTGTACTAGAGTTTAATACATGTCAACGGTTCATGAGAAACTCCATACACAAAGCCTCTAGTGATGTTGCATATACAGTATATATTATTAGTGCACAGTGTATGCTGTAGCTGCTGTCATGCTACCATTGCCTTTGTTATTGCAGAGCTAGCCCAAAGAAGATGGCTGTTTTCTCATGTAATTGTTGCCTTTGATTTGTTCTCCAAAACCATACATATATGACATGTTTATGCTATTTCTAATAAAAAATATATATATTAAAAAAGTTATATAATACATGCAACTTTTTAAAAGTCTTTTTCAGTATCCTTTACCCTGTATCGTAAGGCTGCCATTATGGAAGGAGTGCTTTGTGCTGACAAATCACAGTAGCAGGATTAGGAAATCCAGCTCCCCCTTTTAAGGATTCTGGAATTTGCCGGACCCTTTATTATCATAATGGAAGAGGCAGGGTTCAAACTGACAACTCTTCTAAGCCCGCCAAAGGTAGAGCGCCTCTGCCAATGTGACGAGGAAACATTGCAGCCAGTCTGGGACAACACACAAGCTAAATACTAGCAGCATGCGATATAAACATGATGACAATGCCATTCAGACCATCGGACCACTTGTTCGGTTTCTGGCAGCTGATTGATCTCAAAACCTTGTCTTAAAGGTTCTCAATGATTCCACATCAACAACATGTGTTTGTCTGTCTCCACCTGGTTCCCTGCTCCTGGTTTCTGGGCTGCGTTTAGAGTATTAGTTAGCTTCAACGTTGTCAGCTACTTTTAGAATTTTGAAGATTCGTCTTTGTTTTGCTAAATACATTTCCTCAGCCTGTCTTCATAGTTCATTTCCTGTGATAAAGTGTTGTAAGAGGAAGACTGCTCCTGCCTGTCTGTATGTGTCTTCATGTTGCTAAAAGAACACTGGGATTTTCCTGAATGGAAGGTGGAACAAAAGTCTTTGGATCATTCAAATGGGATTTCACAAGCGCTCCCAAGCAATGACAGCACTATCCGTCCATTTTTAGGACTGAATTTTATAAGCCCATAACGTCATTTAAATACGTGCTTTTATGTTTTTAATATATAGATTAAAGCATACGAACCTGCTACAAAGGAAAATAACATTGAGGGAAAAATGACTGCAAAATAATGACTGTAATTGGACGCTGCAAAATGAAATTGTTTTTTTTTCTTCTTTTCACATCATGTGGGTTTTACAACATCTTCAACAAAAAAAGATTTAATTAGATTATTTATAAGCTGGCATGGAACATAGCTGCTCCTCTATTCAAAGCGTCTGTCTTCCTTGTGTAGTAATGAGATATTGTGCCGAGTTGGGAGGGGACCGGGTATGCCACAGAGACCTAAGCTCCATTTAGATGCTAATGATTATTCTGCGTTGAAGGGTACTTACAAGAAAGTAGAGCACCGACCTCCTGTTAGTGGGCACATGATGCTAATAGTTTTAATTTCGCTGTTGCAGAAACGATGCACAAGTGATTGTAAAGGCTGATGCAATATGTTTTTAATTAGGTAATAGTATCAGGGGTGGGGTGGTCAGACCGAAGCCGAATGGGGGGAAAAATAGAGCTTGCAAAGAGCAACTGCATCATTTACCTGGTCTGGAATTGAGGACTGGAAATGAAGTTACCAATGCCTGGTTCATATAGGTAAGCTAACCCAGGGCTAGCAAACAAATCTGTTTCTAGTTTAAGCATCAATTTTATTATCTATGCATTCTTCATTCTCATGTTCACTAATATTATTTTTTTACTGAGTAATGACAGTCATTTTTGCTGTCTCCTGACAAACTAATCATGCAAGGCCAACACAGTTGAAAGGTCAGTGTGTCTGTATCAAAATGAAACAACTTCTGTGTTGATGTCTTCTGTCAAACAGAATGGCACATTTCTGGTGACCGAGCGAGCAGGTTAATTCAATCTCATGAACTAACCTAGTCTGGCCCAACACGGAAAGCACTGTGTCTTTTGTTTTGTCTTTGTTTTTAACATGAAGATAAAAGCAAGTTCTTTCATTGAATCGATCCTGTCTGGATCTATTTTTGTGTATATGAGAGCTTGCTACTGGAGCAGTGAATCAGTTAGGAGAGACACAGGGGCTTAAAATCCCCTTCCTGTACCTGTGTGGTTATTGTTAAAAATCTGTTTGCCTCATGTGTTGCCCTAATCCAGACTGTCACTTCTTACCTCTTTAACCTCTGCAACCAAGAGATCCGAGTCACACATGACCAGTGTACTGCGAGGCTAGGCATGAACCTGTTGACCATGCACAGCGCAAGCGAGTTCCTTAACCGGTTTTTCTGCATTTGGGGTTAGAGATCTGGGTCTGACTGCTTCCAACCAAAAAGAAACAGATGTCACAAAAGTAGTCTCTGTTTCCAAATCTTTAAGAACATCTGATGTATATCGTGAAGATTTGGGAGCATTGATAGAACGTCCTCTCCCTCATATCCCTGCTCCTCATCCTTTCCCTGATTTAATCACACTCCACCAGCCCCTTTTCCACCTTCCTTCTGTGGCTGCTCTTTGCCTGTCGATCGCTTAATGAAAGCAACTACTGTTCTGCAGAGCCTGTTCATTTCCTGGGCTTTTTTTTTGTTCTCAGGGAAGGCTCTATTAGTGACAAATTGTCCGAATGAGCAGACTGCGGCCTGCCTGCTCCCCTCTGGGAGTCCTGAGGGACAGACTTGGGCATGTCTCAGAACAGCAGGGTGATTACTGCACTCCGTGGCAAACAGAGACTAATGGGACCGGGATGCTGGTAGAAAAAAGAGCACCTTTGAAAAAGTAATGCTGATAATAATATAGAGGCCCAGCTTGAAGGATGTGGTCCTCAGTGACATGCAGGCTTCAGGGCCAGCTGCAAATGTATTTGGTTTATTTTTAGATGTGGTTTTTACTCTTTTGTTGGACTTTTTAGTTTTACTATTCCGTTGATGGTATTGCTCAGGAGGTCTTTAGTAAAAACAGCATTCTTCAAACCTTGTGAGATGTTCATTCCATTAAGAGAGAACCATTCGGCTTGAAGAGGTGGTTGATGGGTAACCTTTTTTGTGCATCTCCACCCTTTCTGCTAGAGTTCCAAACTGCACTGAGACATTGATTTATAAGGTAGGTTTATTATTATTATTATTATTATTATTATTATTATTATTATTATTATTATTATTATTATTAGAGGTGTAGAGTCTCATATTAGACTGCAGAATTATTTTAGATGTAATTCAGGTATAGAAGAAGGTTATAAGCCTTTGTTGAAAATATCAGCTCTATGGGTGTGTATATTTTATATCAGGATAACAAAACCGGCATTACAGTTAATAAACTGATTGTAAATGTGTATCTCTTGAGATTATAAGCCATGCATAATCATGTAATAACACTGTAATAACCGGGTAACCACAAACACCCTGTATTTTCACAGCAACTGCTAGTGGAATATGTATGTAATTACACGGTAATGATCTGAATCTTGGTGTTACCACAAGGTACTTACTATAAAAGATTACCCAGTTATTATTATGTAATGACCTAGTTTTTTGGGGTTTTTTAACTATGTAATTCCATGGCTATTCATGCCACCCAAAAGAAAGGTTTTAACTGCTTCCAGAGCGTAAAGATGTAACATCTTAATGCTGCAATGAGTAGTAGCAGGATCATGCCAATTTGGCCAATGTGATCACTTCCTGTATTGTAGGTCAACCTCACTTGCATGGTTTGGGCTGCAACCCGCAGCACAGGAAGACACAAGAAAGCAGTGTTGTGCTGTACTGAAGTAGAAGCATCTTCAAAAAGCACAAAGATACAGCAACCAGCAGGGCAGCACATTGCTTTTGCCAATAAGAGGTAAGAACGTGGATTTTAAAACATCGATAAGTGCTGCAAAATGACAGTGCAAACTGACCATACTACACTTTTCTAAGGATTGTTTCTTCAACTATTACAGGCCACTGATAAATATATTTCACTGCTGAATAAAACAAAAAATAACAAGGGGCACTCATTTGCATAATGTATTCCACCTAGAGGATCGTTTCCAAGCGCAATCAAAGCAAGCAATCCAGACTCTTAAAAGCTCTCCAGCCCTCTCTTCATCTCCAGCATAGTGTTTTTTTTGTCCTGGCGTTTTACGTCTGATTCTCCCTAAATACAGCATTTCATGGCGGAATGTATGCCTTACTCTCCGGGACAAACATCTCTCCAAATCTCAGCTCTTCATCTTTATTATATACATCGTCTACACTGTTTACCTGCACTCGAGCATTCAAGAACAAATACAAAATAATGATCAAGTTTCTAGGTGAAGCAAGATTCACAAGAAAAGCACGTAACCTCGCAGAGCACAGAAGGGCCATTTATCTGCAAATATCTTATATTTGTGGCAATTAAAATGGAGAGGAGATATACACTTTCAGAAACAAAAACCTCAAACATGTTTTTTCATCCACCCTTTTTTTTTAAAAAAAACTCATTTGGTATATCCATGTGCCATCTGTTTTTATTTTTCTAGTTTCATATTACAACTAAAATTAATTAGGTATGCAACAGCAAGTACATCTTATATAACTGCATTTGATGTGTTATTTTGATGTTATGGCTCTATATCAGTTATCGAAGCGCTTGTTAAAGATCGCTGAAGACTGCTAGTTTTCCATTCTCTCTACGCAGGAGAAAATGTGCCATTGCATGATCTGAGGGTGTGTGTTAATGTGAGCATGGAGATATTTCAGAGCAGCCTTATTCCTGCCGATATTCAGCATCATCCTTGGCTGAAAAGTGGAACATAAACATATCAACCATGTTTTATATATATATATATATATATATATATATATATATATATATATATATATATATATATATATATATATATAATGGCTCATAATTTCATAGTGTGACCTGTTTTATTGCTGCAGTTCTGCTCCACTAACCAGAACATAATCTAGCAGATGCCATGTTAATCAAGCTGATAGTGATGATAGATTTGATATTTAGTAGATTAACTGTCATATTCTAACACTAGCTTCTGAAACCTCAAACATCATTTCTGCAGGTTTAAGTTGGTCTATTCAAGTGGTTTAAATGGGGGTGGTTTTGAACATCGCCACAGAAGTGACAATCAGCTCAAAATGAATAAAAACAGTAGAAAAATTATTTTTAGGGTTTTTTTTTCCAGCTTTTTTCCAACGTCGTTCGTATTTTAAAGATTGAAACGATGGAAGTGTTTTGATCTGCCACCATTGCGATCACAGGCGTTAACCCGATGAACAATGAAAATCCCTCACCAGATAGTTCCTACGTCCCTAAGTGGCACGTTGCATTTTACCAGCTAATCTTTTTTTTTTTTTTTTAAGAAAATTCCAAAACAGAAAAATCTCAAACTGTAATTCCGTGTACTCGGCAGTGCACTGTGGGTCAGACGAGACCATGGAAAAATGTGTTTCATAATGTACCAGCAAAACACCATGTGGCCTGCTGGGCTAGAGAGCTCCAATCATGGCAGCCTGCTTCGTAATCCCTCCAGTTCAGTTGCGTCTTCACATTTGAGATGGAGAGCGCTAGCTCTGATGAGATTGCAACTGGGGGAATCTCTGTTATTCTTCCCAAATTTAGAACATCCAATTCTGTTTCCATACGGCAGCAATCCCACGCAACAGCTCAGTAAATCTGAAGGTCAGCGGGCGTCCTCCGATCCCACGGCCAAGACAATTGCCTCTTTATGCCCTGGAGCTCCACAGCGGATTCTGTTTTGGATTTGCTTCGAAGACTGATCTCCTTGTGCACTGGAAGTTAACTCTTAATTAGTGTGTTCTGTATGATTTTCGGTGTTTTTTTTTGTTTTTTTTTGTATGCCATTGTGTGTATCTATACAGAAAATACTACCGTGGGCAAAGACGGTTACATGTATCTTTAAGGGGCAAGCTGTAAACCGAGGGATATCGTATCAATCTCTAGAAGGTGTTAATGTTTGATGTTGAAGTGGCTACATCAAAAGAAGCCCCCCCTGGAAAGGTATAGATTTTTGCAATGAGGTTTGTGACACGACCAAGAAACGAGCCCCGACCCACTTGCTGAAACTCTGCCTTGTAAATGCAACACATTCACCTGCTGAAAGTGTCCAATGATTTTGTTTCATTTTATCAGGATCGCCAGTGTTTAACTCATCCTCGTCTTTCATAGTCTCTTTTCCTTTGAATAAAGTTAATTGGAAAGACATCATAAAACGTGGAGATCTGCAATACAAAAAAAAAAAAAATTTCAGTACTTAGATCTACACATTTTTTTGATATGGGTATATCATTTAAACACTGATTCCCAATCCACAACCGTCTGTACTTAGGAGACTGAAATGATCCACAATGAGCCTCTCGAATACATCTACTACCCTCTCTCTTTCTCTGCTAGACACACACACACACGTTGAAGTGGCTCTCCATCTTTACAGTAGCCGTTTCCATAGCAACCCTTTAGTCCTGGCAACAGATCCATGGCGATATGTCACGTGACCCCCCTCCTCTTGTCAGTCATGGTGTGTTGCTGTGGGTCAGGCAGCACAAAATCCGCAGAGCCGATTTGACAGTCTCATGCTGGGATGGGCCCACGAATCACTGGTTTAACAAGGCCTAGAAAATATCGGATCGTTGCTCTCAATTATGTAGAGTTGAGGATGGAAATCTGCATTAAAATGAACTATACAGACATTGCTTTTGAGGCGAGTCCTGGAAGCACCTGCCGACCGAGAGCATACTCTCAGGCAGTCCGTCAGCTGTGCTGTCTTGGTCAATACAACTGAAACTGGAGAGGTGCTACTTTTATATATATTACAGCAGACTGTAACCTATTAATCAGTCCTTTGCACAAAAGTGTGTGTTATATATGTCAGGTGTTTTGTTTTTTTTATTTCAACCCCTATATACGTGTTTGATCAGTGATCGCAAGTGATCTTTATTGTTATAAAAGACAGCAAAATATAATATTAGTTACACATTTTTTAAAAAGCCAGGCAAGATGAGGCTGATTACTTCTGCAGTGTTTTATATGTTTTCCGTTAGATTTAAATAAATCAACAAAAGTAAATGTTTTAATTAAACATTCTTTATCTGCCAAGGATGAATCACTTTTGAGCATCATTTCCAATAATTATCCTAGCTCCTGTTTTCTGGGTTTTCTCTTGCAGAACACAGTGGAGGATGACTGCAGACAATCTTTCCCTAATGGATAAAAGGTCCTTCGAAAGACCCAAAAAAAAGCATCTTTCTCCCATCTTCAATTACCTATTTGTTTGGCAGCCATTTTAAAGCAATAGAGGTCCAAGGGAGAATCAATTAGCACTCTCACAGCACCAATACAGCCCTCTAAATAACTGTCCAAATAGGGGGTCTACTATTCCCTTAAAACGTACCATCTTAGAGGCTTGAGCACTTTCAAGTTAAAGGAGATTGCAAAATGGCTTATCTACTATACTAATTGGGGCGCCTACGATCCAATTCCATTCCATTTGCAGCTGGGAAGAACACTTTAGTAAATGATGAGTTTTCTATGGAGTTCCCTTATCAGTGATTTAGTTAATAACTCACAAGTCTCCTTCAGGCCAGCCTCCTTTGTGGAATAGCTGCAGTCCACTATTAACAGGGTGGGATTAAAGGCTAGGTTTGCATGCTCCTCACTGGACTGAGAAGACTCTTGTTGTCTCCAGTATTTCTTACATCCTTACATTCATTACATTTCTTGCATATCTTACAGAAATAAATCTCTCTTTACCTGGGTTGGAGTTTGCCTGGAAGACTGAACATCCTTTCTCGTTCCATGCAAACCGTGTGACAATACGACCTTTCAACTCTGCCAGTCTCAGCTAGTCTACATATATGCAGACAGGGAGAGCAGGTAGGGCTAGCAGAGTTGAAAGGTAATACTGGCACATGATTTTAATAGAATGTTGCTCAGTCCTGGAATGTAGGATTCTGCAAACAAGCTCAAGATAGCTCAGATTGAATAACAGAATCATTGCAAAAAAAGTTGGATATTTATAATATTGAGTTAATGGTAAAATGTAGAGTATGGCTGGAATCATCTTCAGCTTCAACGCTTAGGGCTGTAAAACCAATAATAAAAGATTGTGTTGGTTGAAGATATTCTGGAAATGTTGAGAATTGTAAGGAGCGGAGATGGGAATATTAATTACCAAAATAACGATTTTTGTCTAGATGTCGATCTGACACATGATGGTCCGGACCAGAGATATTCAAATACAGTCAAAGGATTATTGCAGGCTGGGAAGCAGGCACGATGTGTTTATCCGTGATATCAGCGGGGTGAATAAATGGCGTGGCCTTGTCCTTATGGCTGACTGGCTAAATTAATCCCCCCTCCCCGAAACACGAACTCATCTTGGGTTACAGGACAGGCAGGTGTGTCGCTCGGATCTCCTAATCCTCCCGAATGCAGGATTTAAAAGGAAGGGAAAACTCGAGCGGAATCGCGAGCGGCCACAGGTAGATCAGATTGCCATCTGCCCTGCAAAACTGCAGACGAGAATACTGAACGGGGATGTGGCATTGTTTCCATAGCAACGTTTATTATAGATCTGTCTATCTATTTATTTATTTCTTTATTTGCAAAGCCTTTTCTGAATAGATTTTGGAGAATAATAAAAAAAAAAAAAAAAAAAAAAAACGTGTCTGTTTAGATTCAAGATTGTTAACCCGTAGATCAACTGTTAGAGGGATATTTTCTAACACAGTTTTGCGTTTGTTTGTTTGTTTTGTGGTTACTAATTAACTGAACGAGAGTGAGACTGGCGCTCTCTCACACACACACACACACAGCCATACAAAGAGGTATGAAAATAACACACGATGTTTTAGATTTTCCCTGTACCTCAATTTATGTTTAGAAGTGCGTTACCAGCACAACGCGCGATCATTTATAACAGTGAGATCAATTATACAAAGAAAGAACGATAACGTAATTGCATTTTAAAGCAAATATTACGATTCCTGTTTTTATTTATTTATTTATTTAAAGGGAAATATTGAAATTGTCGGTCAGTTTGTGTGTGTGTGTGTGTGTGTGTGTGTGTGTGTGTGTGTGTGTGTGTGTGTGTGTGTTATAAACACATGATTTACCGCGATCACATTACTTTGCATTCAAGAGCCTTGTGCTGTATTATAGTTCGTTATCTTGCAAAATGTTCAGTTTGACGGCAAAACATTAACCAGGTCACTACGCATGAACTATTAACTAATATATTTAAACAGAATCCATATCGAATCTACATGAAAGAAAAACGACAGGCTTATTTATATTTAACATTTAATGAACACGAATACAGCAAGATCAGGCACTCGATTTACAATGAAATCATTATTTTATATAGACTGCTGAGCATACATTGTCCAGCTCTTCCTGTCCCATAAGAACGCCATTCATCTAAGTGACTGCAGTGCAAGTCCACCTGCGAGCAACAGGTGGCCACGAAATGCACATGTAATCATGTTAAAGTAATTGGGTAGAAAAACAGAGTCCGACGGGCCACTGCTTGGAGACACATTGCTGGGCAGCCGGGTGTAGAGATTGCATGCTTGAGGTGGCAAAGTGGTCTCCGGTCATATTAATCCATGCAGCGGCTTCATACATCTGTATAGGAGGGTTGGGACGAAACTGTGGACAATAGACCTCCATAGGTTAACATGAGTACCCTGTTGATAATCTTTAGGCAGTGCGCCGACACCCGCCCACATAAGCTTAACACACAGACATATCTGATAGTCTTACTCTTTTACACACACGTGATATATATATATATATATATATATCCAGTGGAAAGTGTACGGCGTGTTTTTTTTTTTTTTTTTTTTTTTTCTTGAAGGAATAAAACAAAACAATATGTAATATATATCCTTGTGTCTGGTTTGATTTTGTTGTTGTTCTGAAATGGATCTCGGTGGCATTTCAGGGTTCTAAATATTATTCGAATAGAATAATCGCATGTATTAATGAACCTTTTCTTGGTATCGTCCTGAATTGCGTACGCTTTCAGTGTACCTGACGCGGAAAGACTATCGTGCTGAACTGCAGAAGTCCGAGCGGCTCCCATCTGATACAAACGATCTGATATAAGGACATTTCAGATTGCTTTGCCATATCAATATCAGGGTCTGCTTCATACAATCACGTTTGTTTACTGGTTTCATGTTTTGAGTGCCCTCGTCTCTCGATCTGTACACAGGTGCAGTTTTGAAAGACAGTTTGGTTTGTAATGAAAACACTGAACGGATCACTGAAATACACACGCTACCAAATTAGTTCTGTTGAAATTATATATAGTTTTCAAATATTTTGTTTAAATGCGTTGACTTTGTGAATAATTCAATGTATATATCCATAATGCATTGGTCATGTTACAGGTCTTTCAAATACTCCCCAAGCAAATTCACAGCATTGAAATTCACAAAAGAATAAGGTGTTCTATTTTTTTTAATTACGCAGTGAATTCAAATGCAATATGATTAAGTATAGAGATCAGTTTATGAAACATTATTTCAAAAGTTTTCTTTGTTGCATTTTATAATGTGACCCAGTCCGCATGAGTAACCATTGGACCATATGTCGGCATCGTTTTACTGTTTATAGATATTGCATTTTTTTTACCACCTTCCAAAAAGCATTCGTACCAGGACCACCTACATGGAAGCTGAATTTGCCATTTCAGTTTGTGAAGCATATTATTTTATGATCTGGGTCTTTTGCCAAGACGATAGCTCGCCCACTTCTGCCTCCAACCTTCGCGTTGTCAGTGGACTTCTATTCTGAAAACGCCTTTGTAGAACTATGAGGTAATCAATATAAGTACCCAGCGAAACAGCTTATCTCATTGGTCCGTTTAAAGCCTTCCTCTTGGAAGACCCGCCCTCTTTTCTTTCCTGGGTGATATAAATATAATCCGCTAGAGCTAGAGGCAGAAGCGAGACCGAGGAGATTGGCAGACGGTGTGAAGTGAGAGAGGGAGAGGAAGAGGGTGAGGGAGAGGGAGGGAGGGAGAGAGAGAATGGGAGAGGGAGGGAGAGGGAGAGGCAGAGGGAGAGTGGGATGGTGAGGGAGATCGAGATGGTGAGGGAGAGGGAGGGAGAGAGTGGAAGAGGGAGGGAGGGGGATAGGCAGAGGGAAACGATTGCAGACTTTAGAAGTCTGCAAGGAGAAGCTAAGCAATCCGTTTCAGAGAGGCGAGGCAGGAGAAATCAAAAGGCGGAAAGAAGTTTCAGAAGACGGGGCCAGATCCACCTGTAGATCACTCGCTTCGGGGTCTCGCTGAACTGCAACCACTAGTATACCGGTAAGCAGAGCTGGCTCTCAAACTCGGACTGTGACACAGTGGTTCTGTACTAAGTAGCCAATATATGTGGAAATGTTTTATTGGTTAAAACGGCGTGCTCCGCTACACGGGCTAGATTATTTTCTCCTACATTATTTACAGTGCAAATATCGTCTATGCATCTGCTCCAATAACATGGGTTCTATTGAGTTAACAGAAGATTAATAACATTTAAGATCTAGTAGGTACAAAATATTAATTGTGCATGCTTTTTCATACCTGTCAATCATTACTGATGCCAGAATGCAGAGTTTCTTCCAGAACTGTACATTTTGTACATATTAGGTTTACTCTTTTCAGCTATTGCCAAAAAGTTTTGCAGCATCTAGAATTTAAGGATAATAGTAGTACAGCGTTTCATCTTAGTGTTTCGTTAAGTACATGGAAAACTACAAAGCGGCGGCGGTGTGTAATTCAATATGTTAACGTAACATTATTCCGCAGGTTTCATTCGACTTTATGAAGCAAAATGAGTTAATTCTTGTGATGCAAAACTTTTAGCCAGGGCTGTAGTTAGATAAAGCTGAAGGGACTTGTATTAATGTTTTATTAACAGAAATCTGAATTTTTGAATACGCAGGTCTTCTACTTCTCCAGCCTCGGTCTGGATTAAACCAAACCTTTCGGGGCAGCCCGTGTAGTGGTGACGCGCAGGCTTTGAAGTACAATGGGGTTCTGTAACGGTAACTTTCGTGACTGGCACAGTACTAAGACGGGTATCCCGTGTGTGCCAGTGCTGGTACCATTGCATGGCAAACATTAGCTTGTCACCCACTGCTCTTCCTGCGCGTCTTACTTATTTAAATATTTGGGGTCCGATTGCTCCTTTAGGGGTCCGTAGGTACGCACTCACAATGCCTGTCTGGAGAGATAACCCTCATGACTGCTACTAACACATTAGTACAGGTATCCTATTAAAAGTTGCAGCATGCTTTGTTTTTACTGGTGCAGAAGTGCAGAGAGCACCTTTCATTTAGTTTGGTCAGATTAGCAGGTTTTCTTTCTATCGTTTTACATAAAAAGGTTCCACATTAAGCACACGGTAAACGCTTCGTGAATAGGGCCCACAGAGGATATGTGGAAGTAATATCGCTATCTTTGCGTCATCCCCGATCCTGTTCTGTTTAGCCTTGTCGAGAAAAAAATAAAAATCCATGTTTTTGAAAACAGTACCCGTTTTTATTTATTTTTATTGTTATTTTTAATATTTTGTATTATTCTTTTTATTAATATTTCAGCTATTTACCCAGTAAAACTGTTTGAGAAATCTCGAGATAGATGCAGCTTGCTTCGGACGATGTTTAGCACATGTCACCAGAATCTTGAGAGATGCCCGTCCGCCGATAAGAATGGTCGTGCTACACTTACATTTCTGCTTATGCAGATGCGATGAAACTGTGTGACGGAGCCGACTGTCAGTCGTTTGGTGTGCAATAAACGAGCGAACGACGGGTGTAGGTAATCTACTTTTGAACTGAATCGATGTTCATTGTAAAAGTAATGGCAGTGGTATCGTTTTGGTTTCATCCAGGTGTTTAATTTATTTCGACAACCGTGTTCAAGAAAAAAAAAAAAAAAAAAAAAAAGTTTGTTTGACCCTCCTATAACGCACGGCTTTTTTTTTTTTTTTTTTTTTTTTTTTTTTTAAGTTGCGTTGGTTTAATATCAAGACAGCGAGCAACTGTGTAAATGTCATGATCTCTCTTGGAAATGAAAAGGGCCGCTGTTAGGTTTGAAATCCATGCTGGCTGCTAGTCTGTGCTGAATCAATCCAGCAAAGAGGAGATTTCAGCACTAGACTCTGGACAGCTCCCGGGACTCCCAGTTGACCCGCTCTGTGCTGAGCGGCGCCACCAGCTACAACTCAGGGTCCAGCTGTAAAAAGATAAGCTTTATTTATTTATTTTATTAAACTTATTTTTGTTATAAACCTATTGCTTTGAAATATTAAATGCACATTTACGTGTTTATTTGTTTTACAGAAAAAAGCGACACAATGGAAGAGCTGTTTAAGTTAAAATGTCCGAGGTTGTGCGCTGTGTTGTGATTTATGGTTACACTCAAATAATTTGATATCGATTATCAAGAGAAGAGTACCTGAATTTAATATAATATATATATATATATATATATATATATATATATATATATATATATATATATATATATATATATATACACACACACCATTTACAAGTCATTGTTACGGGTGAAACAAAAAAACGGTGAATATTATAATCCATTCAGACTCTTCTCGCTCAGTTCAATAACACAATTAAATCAAGCGGGTTTCAGATTTGAGTAAAATCTTGGTTAAAATGCGCGATTGAGTTCTAAACAGTTTCACCTGAATTCGTTGTAACTGAGTCACTGTTTTCAAATGTAGTTCTTCTAATGTCGGTATTTTGTATTCCCCGAACAATACTCATGATGTAAATACAAATATTCACTCTTTCAAAACACGGAAAATAATAATAATAATAATAATAATAATAATAATAATAATAATAAAATAATAATAATATACACTGTAAAAACCGTATTTTTACGCAAAATTTACCTTAATGTTGACATATTTTTTTTCAGTTTGTTCAATATTAGTGTAAAATATTTTTGAAAAAAAAAAGTTAATAATACAGAAATATACACTAGAACTATTCTACAAATATAGTGTTATTAAGTCAATATTAAGGTAAATTAACGTAAAAATACGATTTTTAAAGTACTTATTTTAAGCGTTGTTTTTAATTACAACAAATATGTGTTTGTTTGTTTGCTTGCTTTCTTGTTTTACCCTTGTAAACCAGTTGTCTTATCTCCCAGTAAGAATAAATTAATTCTTCTTCTTCTTCTTCTTCTTCTTCTTCTTCTTCTTTCTTCTTCTTCTTTTCTTCTTCTTCTTCTTCTTCTTCTTCTTCTTCTTCTTCTTCTTCTTCTTCTTCTCCTGTCATTTAGCAGATGCTTTTATCCAAAGTAACTTACAGAGACTGGGTGTAGAACTAAGGACTGTGTTAAGTAGGTAAAATAAATAAATAAATAACAAACACGTTTCATTTAAATCATAGTCACTCCGCTAGATAAAAGTGCTATCTAGTGTTAATTCAAAACGAGCCTTATTAATAAAAACAAAAACAACAACAACAATAATAATAATAATAATAATAATAATAATAATAATAATAATAATAATAATAATAATAATAATAATAATAATTTCAAAAGTTCCGTTCAGTCGCACAGGTCTGTATATTTTGCTGTAAGGCTTGCCTCTGTGCGCCGCTGGCCTTCAGATTCTATTAATAAAATCCATTCAAATGGGGAAATGCGCTTTACCAGAAACACAAGGTATATATATACCATGCATTAAGAGTGACTGCTTTGATTATCTGTACAGTATAAGCTGACAGTATTATGAGACAGTAAAAGTACAGTTTAAATATCAATATACCGATATTAAATTTCCCTAAAGGGTGCATGATTAGGGAGCTATTGATCCAAAAGAATAACACAACAACAATAATAATAATAATAATAATAATAATAATAATAATAATAATAATAATAATAATAATAATAATAATAATAATAATAATAATAATACATTAGCTGCAGCCTAAGCATACATGCAATGTTTGTTAAATAAATTCAATTTAAAAATAGCGTTGTGTCTCATTTTACATAAACAGTGCTAATGTTAGTTGACATGAAACGTGGTATATGGGGACGAGCTCTTAAAACGACTGCCTGTGTCATTTATTCAAAGCTGAACGTCCGCGTTTTCTTTTCTGTTAAGAAGAATTGATATATCTCAGCATAAGCATAAGACCACACTGCGTTTTTCCTCATGCGCAAACATTGCCGTGTTCATTTTTAACACAAACCTGCGAAATGTTTAAACAGAGCGCAAATCCCAGTACAAGTCTTCGTTCTGTAGTGCAGTTTTCTATTTTGGTGGAACCGGCGCAAATCGCTGAAAAGCGAGCCATTTAATAAGTCATTCAAAAGCAGTGGGTTTGTCAAGTGTGCAAGCCTAGTCTAGTGGCCCTGGAAATAACTGGCAAATTACACTGCCCTACAGGATGAGCAATTGAGGAGCCCTTCAAACTGGCTGATAGGAGAATTATTGAACAAATCAAAAATACTCATGCAAGTAATTTTTTTTTAATTTTTTTTTTTGAGCACGCCGGGCACCCAGTTGTCACGTCTCTCTGATTATTTATTTCGTCTTCCTGCAATCGCCGTGGGTTTGTATTTGAATACAGACATCACGACGTGTCCATGTGGATATTTTGTCTGCCACTGGTCTTGCTGTGCCGTTGCTGGAATCGTACTTTTTGAATAGACGTGAATAACTCCAATTTCCTGTTCAATCTAGGAGGAAGGCACGAGGATTAATTTTATTTTTTAGAGTTGATGAAATATATAAAGTAATGTGTGAGATTTAAGGGTATCCAAAAAAAATTAAAAAAAAAAACTGTAAAACCAGAATTGTGGCACATGCGTTTGTATAAATGGACTGGCCCTAACGTCTTTGTTATCAAAATTGTATTCTGACATTATGTAATATATAAAGGTTATCTCTTCTGAGTCTCCCGTCACAACTCGGAAACACAGCTGGATTTAGAGAGGTACACAGTGGCGGGAATCATTGCTATTTTACACATCTGACGTCCTGAAAGGTATTAGCGACGAATTGTGACTTTTTTTTTTTTTTCTTGAAAGTCCGAAAGACTAATTTGCAGGTAGGAGCTGTTTTTTTTTTTTTTTTTTTTTTGTGATGGTTTGAAAACGTTTACAAAACTATAATGTGAATCAATAAAGGGTTAATCGCCATGCAGTTCGTGCAGCGGCTGTCGGGGCGCTTTTGAAGCAGCGCGCAGAGGCTGGGTCGAGTGATCTGAGCCCAGGCTGGCTCTCCTCCGGGGATTGAAGTTAATCGAGGGGAGGGGGTCCGTTTCATCTCGAGGGTCTCTCTATCGCCCAGAATCAACCCGTTCTCTTTAATGTTGGCTTTCAAGGAAATCAAAGCGTGCCCCGCCTCTCCCGGCCTGGTGTGCGTTACAAATCATAAAGTCATCTTAGAGTCGACTCGCAGCTCCCCCTCCTTAGATTCATTTACACCAAGAATTTAACAAGAGCCTCGCCATCACCATACCGATCATTATAGCGAATGTTATATTTCATTTGGATAGCTGATGCAATTGATTAGACCAGAAAAGCAGACTGGCCTTCATACAGTATTGATAATTTTTGACACCACGTGTACCCCTCTTGTTTAAACGTCCTGACATTTATTTCTGTTGCATTGTTTTCCCTTCATAGATCAGACTATTTAAGTATTTTAAATTTCTCACACAGACAGGAAGGCGATGTCAGCCCTCCCTCCTAACCTCTCCGACCAGACGACCTTAAAGGAGTGGACATGTGTGCCTTTGGAGGTACACAAGATTACATTCTGTGATGTATTGTGCTCAGGACGTCATTGAGTAGGGTGTTGTGCGCAGTTACAATGCCTGTAATGTGTAAATATTTTTTTGCAAGATATATGTATGTACACAATTATATCAGGTTCAGGGTTAGGGTTAGAGTTCTGTGGTGAGAATTATTTTATGAAAGGAGAAACACGCTGAATAAAGCTGCCAAACCAGAAATAAACAAACTACGACTGTTAATACAGGGGCATGCAGGTTACTCTGGGCCTTATGTAATTTAAAATGTTACAGTTTTTCTTTTAGAAGACCATTGCTGGCGACTATCAGGAGTAAATATCTCCGAGAATCTATCCCATTGTGTCTCACCCACCATACCTTTGGGTTGAGTTTTAGCTGTGGTTTAAAATTGCGTTTTCAACACTAGTTTGACCCCTTCCCCATTTTTTCTATAGTGTAATATTCTATGCTGACAGTGGCCTTTAACAGTGAAAGAGATTAGGATTGCGAGAGGCGAAGCTGATCATACAGAGGCACTGTGGGGCAGAGCAGCCCCTAGAGCTGATAATATATTAATTACAGATCAGATGTGTTTCTTTCGCTGAAGCAGCCACATGCTCCCTTCCCTGAAGCCATTAGAAAATGAATCACTGGTGCTATCTCTCGCCCTCTCTCTCTACAGCCCTGTTGCATGGTTACCAGCCTTGCAAATAAAACACAGGAAATAAAGAGAAGGGAGGCAGCGCATTATCACTGTGTACTCAGTCCTCCCAGGGTAGATAAAACCTGCTGGACTGTTAGTGCTCCCCACTACCCTGCAGGACGGCTAGACCAGTGACTAGCAGGTACAGGGATTTGAAATGAAAAAAAGAAGGTAGCTAGGCTGGATATTGACTAATAAAAACAGAGAGGTGATTATCATAGATAACGGGTTCTATAGCGATTGACACACCTAGCATCCTAAAAGGGAAATGTTAAGGAACGAATTGCGCAACCCTCTAGAACAGCTGCAGCACCTTATTGACAGTGTTATGACGGGTGTTCTAATTTTTGGGGTGAATGATACTCAGTTCCCTCTGATAGTAATTTGAACATCTCATTTTCTGTTATTTTGAAATGGTATTGTATTAAGTTTCTTGGATACGTTTCTAAGGACCATTTTAATTCTGGTCATTCTTGACGCGGACAGTATTACCGCTGTTATATTGCTATTGAACTGGTTTGAAATGAAACATGAAGGGGCAATGAACACAAGAGTATATAATGGGGGATCCTTTATCAGGCCTTTCCAGTAGAGGGTGTCCCAAGAGACAGCATGAAAGCAACTTTCAACCCAGCGCTCTCGAAGAATACATTTACAGGTCTCAGACCTCAGACCTCGTGATGTGAATATGGGTGCTTCCAAGACTGCCAGGGGACTAATTGCTCTGTAGAAAGGAAGGTTCGTTTTTAATGTCTTGTTTGTTTAAAGCTGCAGCGTTCTCTGGGTAATTACAGAGTGACCTCCCCCTGCCTCCCTCCCTTCTCCATCAGTAAAGGGCTAGCATGCCTTCAAGTGTTAGGATGGAAAGCTAGACAGTAGGGGGTCGGGGTAGGGTTAATGGGGGGGGGGAGTATGTTCGGCATTATACAGTAGGAGTGCTTTGCACTTCCCAGAATCTGTGCCCCGCGGTTATAAAAATGAGACAGGGTCGTGACTGTGAACACTTCATTCATTGCTTCTCCCAGCTCGGACTGGCTCCATTTATAGAGTGAGAATTGAAAAATATTGAGTTTTCCAATGTCTTTCTTCCAGGTAGCTGGGCGACCCCAGTTCGGTGAACGGGGGAACGGTGCACCCTGGTGGCAGGAGGGCTGTACTGCAACGTGTAAGTATAACTAGACTGCTTTAAAGATAGTGATAGTAGACCGTGCACCCTTTGTTCAGAAAACCTTCCATTTATTTCAATTGTTAAGGGGAAATAATAAGACTTTATATATTTACTTTTCAGCAAACTGCAGGGTTTAGTGTTCTGTTAAATAAATCTGCAGACCTCTGTGCTCATAATGAACCAGGGTTGTCTACAAGTGTTATTTATTCATACAGAATAAATAACACTTAGCCAGAGAGAGATAGAGAGAGAGAGTGATGTAGAGGAGTCCTGTTATAGAGGTGACCATTGGCTGCACAGTCGTGCGTTTTGTGAATAAATATATACATGGATAAGCATTGCAGCGTGAGTGTTTTAATCCTTTTAAAGAAACCCATTCATTCACGGCAGCAGCTGTATCTTTTTTTGTGACAGGCAAACAGAGTGCAAGGGTTGCATCAGTACTTTCCATTCTCTCTACATGTTCAATCTTTTAACACAAAGGGTTCACCTATCCCACACACAAACCCCTCCCTGCTGTCTGTGAATAGGCCTGGTGTGTTGCTATGGCGATCAGGGATGCTATTTCCCCCCTCGTCTCCTGTGGATGTCTTTTCCTCCTCAGCAGTGAGCTCTTTGTGTTTGTTTTTTGTATTATTGGTAACAGTGACACCTTTTTGATTGCTTGAAAACGGGAAGTCTAGATGTACAACCCACACGTGCCCACACACACACACACACACACACACACACACACACACACATGAAATTACATTGATTAAGCTCAGTGGGAAGTGAGGGTAATTCTCCAGCAGTGTAGAGCTTCCAGGACCTGGCTGGTTAATTACAGTTAATAGCAATTCCTGAATGCCATGATATTTCACTGCTCCACACTTCCACCTTTCGTAATTGCAGTGACCTACATTCCACATCGAGGCAGACTGTTAGTATACATTCAGCTAGACACAAACGCTGCAGCCTTTGCATTTTACTGATTGAAGTATTTTACACAGAACTGACTCCTTGGTGTCTTGCCTATGTTCGTCTGTGATAACTATTGCACACGTACACAAAGTGCCTCTCGCTAGATGGCAGTATTAAGCCTCACAGACTTGGTGTTTTGGGTACATCAGTCCAAGGTGAAATCAGGCATGGGTCCGTTGCCAGGTAACAGGGAGGAGTTGTTATGAACGCCATGGCAACAGTGCCATGTGGCAGATCTATGGGATTGGAATCAGCTGCTGTATGTCGTTTGCCACTCCATTTACTAGGCTTTCACTGGAGCGGCAAGCTTTTTAATCTGATGACCCTGCACTGTTAAAGTGAGGGGAACATATGCTTCTGTTCACTAGAATGAAAACAGACTCCTGTGCAAACAGCTTCAGAAATGCATGCATTATATCACAGAGCAAACACTGTGCATATGCCGCTTCATTCTTTTTAACACAGACTCGCAGGCAAACAGTTTAAGTACACAGAAAACGCTGTTCGTGTTTTAATCACATGAAAATACAGGGACTTTTGTCATTAGCCTTTCTGCTTATGTTTCCGCCAGGGTTGTTTTACACAACCCCACGCGTAGAACTGTCAATCGTTCCTGTTTAGCAGATGATTTAATTCATTAAAAAAATAGTCTTATAAGATGTGTCGAAGTTTGCACTACTGTTGTGAAATTTGCAGGCTTTGGCACAATGGAAATTGGAAGGGAGTGTAGGGTGTCCTTCTGGCACTGGGTGCCCCCAGTGTGTCCTTCTGGTTTCAGCCTGCCTGCACTCCTCGACCCCTGGCCCTGATGCTGTGTGGAAGACTAGTGATTTTGTTGTTTTTTTGCTGATAAAGGTGACAACAAGTCACAGTCTCCCATCCAGAGCAGGGCTTCAGCTCAACGGCGTAGGGGAATTATTTCTTTTTTCTCTTTCTTTCTCTTTTGTTTCTCTCTCTTTCTTCACAGTGGCTCAGATGTAATGGAAGTGAACACATCTATACATACAAGCATCTCTCAACATGTTCACATGTGTCTGTCACACGCTAGAGTTTTTACATGTATCTGGAGAACCGGAGGTGTGTTTGTGATGGTTCCCGGAGCATGTATGCACTGTCTGTGTGACTTGGTGTAAAGGCATGTTCCACCACTCTGCTGTTTTAGATTGGCAAACAAAGACCCCCTGTAACACACAGAGGAACAGACGACCTATCAGCACCTCTTCGTCACAGAACGACTCAATCTCCCGGTTTAGCACCCACAGAGTCACATTTTGGCATGGACCCGTGGTTTGTGTTGAATTCGTTCTGGTCAGCTGAACAATTTGAAAGACACACACTGCAGGAGTCGGTATGAGCTGCAGTGGTGGTCTAGAATGTCCTGTGCAGGCACCTGTCAAGTTTCAGGTGTGACACTGAGTTGAAATGTACTGCAGAATTCCAATATCTAAGTGAATCATTTGCTCAGGGTGTTTTAAAAGACAGACGCACTGGGCTTATTTCCACCGATCACTGCAGGGTGGAGGGAGGGGTGAGAGAGGTTTACAAACAATGAGAACCTGACGCGTTGCTCAGATCTTCCCAGTTTATTCTCAGTGGTGGCTCCTTTTCTCCCTTATGAATAAATTGTCACACAATCAATGTACAGTAACAACTGTGAATGATATCTGGGAAACAGAGTTGAATCTCGACCTTGCCCAGGCATGGATGTTCATCACAACTGCTGGACTCGTGCTGTATCTGTTAACGAGACCCTAATAGTGAAACTCCAGATGTAGGTGTTCAAAATAAACTTGATTATGTTATTGCACATGCCTCCCCTGTTATTGTAAAACAATGTATTGTATTATCACTACCTGCTGAAGAAATACAGATTGGGGTTATATTTAAAAGTATGTTGTCTTTGGAAAAAGTTTGGAACATTAGTGGACAGTGTTTGAAGTTAATGCATCACCTGGCAAATACACTGAGCTGTATAAAAAATTGTATCTATCTCTTATTCCTACAAGCCTGGTGTTAACATTGAGCATGGCTGTAGAATGTTCAGTCAATACACTGCAGATCAATCAGTCCAATGAACAAGGACAGAATATTCCGCAGTGCAAAGCTAACATCCTGCTTCTTAGTATCAATTAGGATATTATTCGAGACCTCAAGGGTGTTTGTTTGGTTCACAAGTCCCTGGAGAGCTGGGAGGGGAGCAGTTGCCTAAACAATGCCAGCCTCTGTGCTATGAACTCAGGAAGGTAATTAAAAAGCTACCTGCAGAGCCAGCCCAACGAATTACAGTGGAACACGATCACATGCTGTATTTAAATACTGCTTTCGCAGCGGATTCACATTAGAAAGACAAAGAACCTGCTTCATGTGTTGTAATCTTTTTTTTATTTTTATTTTTATTATTTTTGTAGGAGGAGGAAAGGGCTGACAGGCTGGAATGTTTTGGAGCGCACTTCAGGCAAGAGAGGAGCTTCTCTGAAAACGAAGACATCTCATGTTTCTGTTTCATGTTATAATTATATAATTAAATCCAATAAGAAAGCTCTTTAAAATATCGTTGAGTTATAACACGGAAAGGGTTTGGGCATTTCCTTTTTAAAGACTGACTCCTTTATAAAAGTAAGCCACAATCAATGTTGATTACAAGGCGTTTGTGTATGTGTGTGTGTGTGTGTGTGTGTGTGTGTGTGTGTGTGTGTGTGTGTGTGTGTGTGTGGTCAAATGCTGTGCTTTTCATCAGCTATGTGCAATGTAATCTTACATTTTAAAAGCAAGCCTATATTGTACATAATTATTTTAAATGTACCTGTGGCTGAAACAGCAGTGGTATGATTGTCAAGGTGAAAAAGCCCTCTCATGAGTTTACACACATAAATACCAGAAACACCAAAAGAATAATATATAATAAAATAATAATAAATTAAATGACAACCCATAGCTGTGTTGTATAAAGAAAAAAAAAAGAACGGCATTGTGATTGAGTGAGTCATTTACAGAGATATATAGATAGAGAGAGAGAGAGAGAGAGAGAGAGAGAGAGAGAGAGAGAGAGAGAGAGAGAGAGAGAGAGAGAGAGAACAACGTGAAGCCCACAAACAACATGCAGAAAAACCGAGGTACTGACACGGGAGTACAGTTCATTCACTGACCACAGGAGGGCAGTGTTGTGTACATGCAGCTAGCCAGCGTGCAGCACATTGCTGAAGCCACCCCGCCTGTGTTTTCTGCCCATGGTTTCCCAGCAGAATTGATTCAAGGTCGTGCAGATTGCTTGTGGCTGCCTGCCCCTCAGAGGGAGGGCTTTGACATCCAATATTTGGAGCACAATTTCAATTGGATTTCTCTTGCCTCGCCACTTATAGGAAGCATGGAGGCAGTGAAATGGTTCTGTTAAGGTGACTTTAGCTGAATTCAAACAGCAATACACAGTATTGCAATCATAAAACATGATTAAACAATGCTAAAGACTGTAGTTTACGTCGTCATAGCTACGCTATGTGGTACTCCTAGCGGTAGAGGCCAGGCCCGGCGTTGTGGGCCGGCCTTAGGGGGCCTGGCCCGTCCAGTTTAGGTCCAGTGACCCGCCCGGAGGGGGGGGGGGGTGGGGGGTGGTGTCCCCCCCCCCCCGTTTCTGATTCTAAATTGATAGAAACAATCTTGCCATAAGAAATCATTAATCAAATCAAATTAACGCACAATAATAACAATTTTAAAAAAATGTCTAGTTGCTTCTGGTGTTTGGAAACCCGTTGGCAGAGTTGCTCTATCGGGTTGTTTACAAGAGCGCATGCATTGGGGTGGGGGGTCTGTTTATTGCAGTCTCTGTGGAGGGCTGCTCACTGTATGATTGTATTCGGTTCAAGTAGTGATGCTCAGACACAAAGTTGTTGCTACACTTGTATACACTTAAAATAATATTTATTTATGTGTTTATTGTCGTCACAATTAAGTAAAATAGTAAATAGAAAATGCGTCTGCTCTAAATAAGTGAATGCTTGTCTCCCCCCCCCCTCTCTTTGCGTTCATGCTGCTGCCGGTCCTGGTTAGAGGGCGTGTCTGTGTGATTTTTTTTTAAGAAGCAAGCCCTGGTATTTGAAGCGCTGGTTTTATATTTCTTTTCCACACAACGTGGCAACTGCAAGATCAGTGTTTCACATGAGAACAGCGTTAGGAACAGCTCGTCCCCGACGCTGGAAATTCAAGACCGCGTCTTCTGCAACATTGCTTGTAGAGCACTGACGGTCACTTGAAAAGTCTGCAAAAAACATCACACACTATAATGACGTTTCAGTTTCTGCAAAGCACACACGTTGCTTTGTTTTTTAAAAAAAATTAAATATGCATTAAGCGACAGCAACCTGCACCCCCACCCTCAGGTTTAAGGACCACCCCTAACTTCTTGGTAAACTTTTTAGTCTCAAACCGATTCTCCTCACAGCTGTGTACGAATTTCAACGCTCCCGAGTATTATTTTTTGTTTTGTTTTTGTTTTAAAGTAATCAGTTATTTTTATTTTTATTTTTTTAATATAATTTGATCTTGTTTTAACTATGGAGCATGCAGCAAGTACAATGCCGGAGAATGTCGACTGTCTGGACAATCTCATTCAATCGTTACACGAAGTTTTCTCCGCTGATGAGGTAGACATAGAAGAAGTGAAGACGCTCATGGAGTCTTATAAGAGTAACCCCAAAGACTGGATGAAATTTGCTAAATTTGACAAACACAGGTAATTCACACGCACACAGAAAAAGTAAATGTATGAACAAAGAGGCATTTCAATTGCATGATTCTGGATGACCAAAGGCTGAAAACATTGACTGCTTTTGATTATAAACTGGGGATTTGAGCGATCGTAGAATTTTGGTAGTTCATAGATCTTAAGATCTGCGGTGCCGGAGTTCACTTTTCTTCCCAGTAAAACCAGGCGTGTTTCCCGGGATGAAGACCTGTGTGAGGGTGCCGGCATGTCTATGCAGGCTGAACCCAGTGTAATTGAAATGGCTATGGTGTAATCATTCGAGAAAGAGATACAGAGAGAACCTTTGCGTTAGTTAGCCACTCTAGAATACTGACGTTGCACAGCACACCGTGAGCTATTTAATTCACAATATTTCAAAAATGCGTCTGGACAGTTAATATCCCGTGTAACCCAACACACAACATCTACACAACAATAAACAAAAATACAATTCAGTCACTTAACTGTAAAAATAAGGATTAGTTGCACTACCTTTTAAAAGTGAGAAATCTGTAATAACTAATATGAGGTCGTTATGAAAAGATCGGCACCCACAGGGCATGGATTATAATCAAACAGTAACCTCCATGGAATGCTATTGCCACTAAACACCCTTTCAACAGGGACGCTAATGTGTTTTCGATAGGGCTCTGTGTGCAAAAGATTACATAACAAAGTGACCTCACAGTGTTCCACCGCTCTCCAGAACATTCCAATACTGGTAACTGGGCAGGATTCCATATTGCATACAGCTGTGGAACCTTCTAGCAGTATAATGTGGTCAATGCATTACTATACCCTCTAGTGAAAACGTATGTTATAATGCCCAACTCACTCTACTGTCGCTCAGATACACCAGGAACCTTGTGGACGAGGGGAACGGGAAGTTTAATCTTATGCTCCTGTGCTGGGGAGAGAGGCACGGCAGGTAAGCAGGGAACACTGTTATCTCCACTAGTGCTAATCTCTTGCCAGGATCTGTTGCTAATGGGCTCTGTGTTCTACACACAGCTTTCTGTAAAAGTAAACCCAACACAGCAAACACAACTTGCACTGCCTGCAGTGGGCTGCTTTGTCAATGCTAGTTATTAAAGGCTTGTATTTAAAATGTCTTGCTGCTCCTATGATTTCAGACAGAAAAGAGCCAAGTACAGTTTAAGCTAAAAACAGTTCCTCAAGTACAGTAGCTGTTGATGTGTCCTGTTTCTATAGGTGTTGAGTGCTGTTCCCCACACCCCCCTCCCTCCGCCTCTCTCTCTCCACTCTGCAGCAGTATTCACGATCATACAAACTCCCACTGCTTCCTCAAGCTGCTGCAGGGCAGACTCAAGGAGACGCTGTACGACTGGCCCGAGGACCAGCGCTGCAAGCAGGAGCTGCAGAAGAGATGTGAGATCAACTTCGAGGAGAATCAGTGCACCTACATCAATGGTAAAACTAGAAGCAGACCAACGCTGTCTGAAGTGTACCCGCGTGTAGAAAATGTAAAACCTACAGTACATTTTCATCAGTATTGTGATCACTGTATTAGTATGGCTTACCGTATGACGGGGGGGGGGATATGCATTTGAAACCTTGTTGTTTTGTTTCCAGACTCTATTGGGCTTCATCGGGTAGAGAACAGCAGTCACTGTGACCATGCGGTGAGCCTGCACCTCTACAGCCCGCCCTTTGATACCTGCCACACCTTCGACGAGAGGACGGGCCACAGGAACTCTGTCAAGATGACCTTCTGGAGCAAGTATGGAGAGAGGACCCCCTACGTGAGTCCCACTTCCATTCATAACTTGCTCCTTCACTTAACTGTGCCACGTTGCCCATCTTGGTTGGGTACCCACAGGCTTTTGCCCTGCTGCAGGTTTAGGAAGGAAAATCGGATGGGTTTAGCTTGCCTCATTGTCTTCAGCGTCCGCTCAGGTCATGCTCCCAACAAGTCCAAGGGGAGATTTCCCCGGCTGGGTCCGTCCCACTGCAGTTCAGCAGCTTGATAATACCCGTTGTTTAGACTGGCTTTGACAGCCCAAGGGCGCCTGTTGATCTGCAGTCCTTCTAACTGCAGCAGTGAGGCAACATTCAAACTGAGGAAAACAAAAACAGGGGGTTTCAGACGATCCCCTCCTCTCAACAGGAGGCCTATAAATAGCCTTAACCCTCGACCTTGACTGGAGGTGTGCGGCAGAGTGAAATTTCACTCCCTTCCTGCTGCTAAGGTTCTGTTCCACTGAGGAGTATAATCCAGCTTTAGTTCTGTTCCACTGAGGAGTATAATCCAGCTTTAGTTCTGTTCCACTGAGGAGTATAATCCAGCTTTAGTTCTGTTCCACTGAGGAGTATAATCTGGTTTTAGTTCTGTTCCACTGAGGAGTATAATCTGGTTTTAGTTCTGTTCCACTGAGGAGTATAATCTGGTTTTAGTTCTGTTCCACTGAGGAGTATAATCCAGCTTTAGTTCTGTTCGACTGAGGAGTATAATCTGGTTTTAGTTCTGTTCCACTGAGGAGTATAATCTGGTTTTAGTTCTGTTCCACTGAGGAGTATAATCTGGTTTTAGTTCTGTTCCACTGAGGAGTATAATCTGGTTTTAGTTCTGTTCCACTGAGGAGTATAATCTGGTTTTAGTTCTGTTCCACTGAGGAGTATAATCTGGTTTTAGTTCTGTTCCACTGAGGAGTATAATCCAGCTTTAGTTCTGGTTCTCGAGACAGGAGGTGAATGAAGTACGATCCAGCAGTTTGAGTTGTCCCTCCTTCCTCAGTACAGCCTGGTATTTTTTCAGGGGAACTGACATGCTGTAAGTTTTTAGTTTAGTTGTAATTTATTTGCTGTGTGCCCACAGGGCCAGAAGACTGTGTGCTTTTCCAGAGTTCCTGAAATGTTTTTGCATGTGTGTTTCCATTGGTGCATTGGGACTGTTCAAACAGCCTGTGGAATAAAGATAGCATTCCATATTCCTGTCAAAACACATTTATTGTCTGGAGTATAGGAATATTCTCTTCAAAAGGACGGTTTGAAATTGCATGTTTTGTGATATGGGCTCCCATGAGATATTACCCCATTCATTAAAATACCATTTTGAACAATCAAAGGGTAACAGACCCAAATGTTTGACTTGATAAGAAATCTCTTGCTGGAGTCGGCAAAGAGCCAGTGCAGGTATGTTGGGCTGTGGGTCAGCTTCTTCGAATGACAACATTCATTGTGTTATTGTCATTGTCAATAAGGTATAAGACTCAGCTTACATGTATTTGATTTCAAGGCACAATCTTACAGGTGTTGCAGTTCAGTTATGTAAGGCAGTCACTGACATCAAACACCAGATTCCTGATTCCTTCAGGGGGTGGATAGGAGATCTGGAGGTGTAGGAATCTCAGCTCGGGGTGTCTCATTACTACCCTTAAACTGAAAACAAATCGTTTAAAGCAAGGTGGGGTCCCTTAACTATTTCCTTTTATCTTCTGTACCTGACCAAAAAAACAATTTCCATCAAACAAGTCATCATGCTTCTATCTCAGCCATCACCTTACAACATAATAAATACAAATATCGATCAATATATGAATATTCTCTTGCTAAAGTTTGATATAATGCAACTGTCACGTGTTTGAACTTGTCTTTCGTTCACTCGGTCATTTCCACTGGATCTTCTATCATAGTTCACCGAGAACGTAATTCAAACTACTGTCACTTATTCTCCACTCAGAGCTATCAATCTCTCTCACTCCAGTTGCTGGTCCACTTGGTGTACATGAGCATCACATTTCTGTACACATGTGACTATGATTCTATGCTTACAATTTTTTTTTTGTATTTATTTATTTGTTTATTTTAGGGAACGGCTTCATCAAAAGAGAACAACTGACTTTAGGACCAATGAAATACTGGAGTTCGGACTGGATTGAAAGAATGCTATTGGGTTCTGAGACGAGACCATCCTAGTTACTGTACAGCACTCTGTGTCCACTGAAACCTTGAAAATGCAATCGCATGCAGAATTGCAGGACTCGAGAAGAATATTAAAACTATTCTTCTTAAAAATATATATATTAAAAAAAGCTTTTATTATCAATATTGTTATTTGTTTAGAAAAATAAGTAGTGAAAACAAAATGCATGTTTTTAACGGGAACCTCTTGTCTCACAGACCACTAAGCTAAACAAGCACGGGCCCTTACCACGTTGTTGTATTTTGTTAACAATAAAATCCAAACTGAATTTTATTATTATTATTATTATTATTATTTATTATTATTATTATTATTATTATTATTATTATTAATTTTATTCATTTTATTTTTTTACATGGGCAAACTTGTCATATTTAGCAGGGACTTGCTGTATCATGTAGGCGTGCAAAGTAAGCGTGCAATCTGGCGCCCTCTGGTGTTGTAAACCTTACTGTGCTTTAAACTAATAATTGGTTTTTTTGGGGTTTTTTTTAAGTAGGTTACACCAGCGCTTCTCAGCCCGGGTCCTATGGGACCCCTTCCGGCTTTCATTCCAACTGAGCTCTCAATTACTTAACTAAACCCTTAATTGATCTAATAATTAGCTTAATTACGGCTTTTTGATTGTTCTGAGCTCCTAAAAAGTTGCAGATTTCGAGTTACTACAGGGACCTGGAATCCAGTGTTTATTGAGGCCCAGTGTCTCAGTCAATTCAAACAGAGCATCAAGGCTGCTCCAGTCGAATCAGTTCACTGATTCTGGCAGACAGGAAAGGGTCTGTAGATTACACAGCTGTACAAATGCCAGGAGCAAAGTCTCTAGCAAATGAATAGCTGCGTTCTGATTTTCTTTTCCATGTAAAAGTTTAGCCCCACTTGGTTTAAGAGGATTTATTATTATTATTATTATTATTATTATTATTATTATTATTATAATAAAAATAATAAAACCAATTGACCAAATTAAACTTAATTAATACCGATTCGTAACACCCAGAGATCTCTATTCTCAGTATACACACACACACACACACACACACACACACACACACACACACAATAAAACACCTCATATCACATGTTTCCAAAGGGGGAAATAGAAAATTAGTAAACATTAGTTTGTTCTTCAAAAACAATTCCCCGATAGCAACTGATCGCTCGACGATACCATTATAATTATGTTCTCGGATACTCCCTCAGGAGTCGACCGTGCAACCGATGGTTTCAAAGTTGACTCAAAGACATCGTGTTCACTGTCACAATTATTCAAGTAGTCGTAATCAATGTACGTACATCATGCATTACGTACCAATTGGGTTTAAACATAAAGAAAGAAAATTCACAAACGAGAGTGCTGTGCTCGACGTAAAACCATGAAACTATGTAATTATAATGATTATATTTAGAATGAACTTTGGCGGTTTAAAAAAAAAAAAAATAGACTATAGCAATACGGATAATGAGGGATTGAAAATATCAGGGAGCAGCCTGTCCCTTGAAATAAGGGGAGAATGTCACTTAATGGGTTAATACTGGAGCAACGTAACTGGGAAGCGAGAACCACCACGAACATATAAGAAAGGACCAAGGTAAAAACAGCAAATTGATTTTAATAGGCTAGTTATTGGTTGTCACGGAATGCAGGAGCATCTGTCTCTTGGTCGGCTTTTGAGTGTTCAGAAATAACCTGGAGCACACGGTGACGTCATTCAGTGGCAAATATGGGGAAGGCTTTGAGGTCTGTGCCGTACAAACAGCTGGGCAGTGCGTGTCATGATTCATATTTGAAATCACACAGCAACGGGGAGGCGCGCCAGATCTGTAACTCATACCGCAGCGGCTCATTTCTAAGGAACACAAATCTATAATTATTATACTGTAATTCCAGATACAAAAAAACCCAACAAAACATACACACGTCAGACAATGTGTGCACTGATTTGAGAATGCGTTTTTTTTTTTTTTAATCTAATCTATGACCGTGTGAAGAATTTCTAGGCACTTTACAAAATACATCGCATGTTGCCTCATTTACTGTAGTCATTTTTAACAACTGAGACATCTCTTGCTCCAAATCATGACTTTTTACGTTTTCGTGTAGCTGTTTCGTGCTTGATTTTAACTGTGCATAAACAAACACATTAAAACAAAGGAGGGGGGGGGGGCTATATATGTTCACGACGGCTTAAAATTGGCTACATAAATACACAGTTCTGTCCCTGCAACTATTATGCACGCTGGGAGTTGTAGTTCTGCACAACGACATCAACGCGAACCTGAAAGGCTCAAATCGTTCTTAAACACTACAGCACCCATAAAGCCTTGGGGTTCGTTGCGAAAAAAATCTTACCGGCTGCCCGTTGCGCTGCATTCCGGGAGTTGTTGTTCTTACAGAAACGTCGCACCGTTGATCCCAACTGCACAGGCACCTGGGAAAGACTACAACTTTCATGATGCACAGCGAGTTTGGTAAACACAGAACTGTCAGAACAGCAAAATCTCCATTTTGTCAGCAGCAGTCTTAACATGGCTGAAAATGAAAGCGACAGGCAGAGGTAGGGATAGGATTTAATTTTTACTTCGTAAACAGTTTTTTTTTTTTTTTCACTACAAGCACTTTATGGACCCGGCGCAGGTTTAAATGGCCGAAGGAAGACCACAACAGCGGGGAGATGGATATTAAAACAGCGTTTTTCAATGCTGCCAGAGATGGGAAGCTGAAACTTATTCAGAAGTTAGTCAGCAACAAAAGTATAGAGGAGTTGGAAGCCCTGGCCGGGGAAAAGACCCAAGGAGGCACCCCGCTTTTAATAGCGTCCAGAAACGGGCACCTGGAGGTGGTGGAGTATTTGCTGCAGCACTGCAGGGCCGATGTGGAACTGGGCGGTTCTGTAAACTTTGATGGGGAGACTATAGAAGGGGCGCCACCTCTGTGGGCTGCCTCTGCGGCTGGTCACCTGCATGTCGTCCGCGGCTTGTTGAAAAACGGGGCGTCTGTCAACAACACCACCCTGACCAACTCCACCCCGCTGCGGGCCGCTTGCTTCGACGGGCACCTGGAGATCGTCAGGTACCTGGTCGAGCACAGGGCAGACATGGAGGTGGCCAACCGGCACGGCCACACCTGCCTGATGATCTCTTGCTACAAGGGCCACAAGGAGATCGCCAAGTACCTGCTGGAGAAGGGGGCCGACGTGAACCGCAAGAGCGTGAAGGGCAACACCGCCCTCCACGACTGCGCCGAGTCCGGCAGCCTGGACATCATGAAGATGCTGCTCAAGGGCAACGCCAAGATGGAGAAGGACGGTTACAGGATGACTCCCCTGCTGGCCGCCAGCGTCACGGGCCACACCAACATCGTGGAGTATCTCATCCACCAGCCCAGGACCTCCAGAGAGGAGCGGATCGACGCCCTGGAGCTGCTCGGTGCCACTTTCGTGGACAAGAAGAGGGACTTGCTGGGGGCCATGAAGTACTGGAAGAGGGCCATGGAGATGAGACACAGTGACAAAGGCAGCATTGTTCACAAGCCCGAGCCGGGGCAGCAGGTGCTGGCGTATGATTACTCCAGGGAGGTGACGTCCAGCGAAGAGCTGGAGTCTTTGATCACAGACCCGGATGAGATGCGCATGCAGGCCCTTTTGATTCGGGAGCGCATCCTGGGGCCCTCCCACCCGGACACCTCCTACTACATCCGCTACCGAGGGGCCGTGTACGCAGACTCTGGGAACTTCGAGCGCTGCATCAACCTCTGGAAGTACGCCCTGGACATGCAGCAGAGCAACCTGGACCCACTCAGCCCCATGACTGCGAGCAGCTTCCTCTCCTTCGCCGAGCTCTTCTCCTTCGTCCTGCAGGACCGCGCCAAGGGCACCCTGGCCACCAAAGTGACCTTCAACGACCTGATGGGCATCCTGTGCAAGAGCGTGCGGGAGGTGGAGCGGGCAGTCTGCCAGCGGGAGAACCCTCCGGAGGTGACCCAGTTCACCAAGGCTCTCTCCATCATCCTGCACCTCATCTTCCTGCTGGGCAAGGTGGACTGCAGCCCAGAGCAGGAACATTTCAAGAAGCAGACCATCTACCGGCTCCTGAAGCTCAACCCCAGGGGAAGGAACGGCTACACCCCCTTGCACCTGGCCGTGGATAAGGAGACCACCACCGTGGGCCGCTACCCCGTGGGCAAGTTCCCCTCGCTGCAGGTGGCCCTGGTCCTTTTCGAGTGTGGCGCCGACGTGGACTCGCGGGATTACGACAACAACACCCCTCTGCATGTGTCCGCCATGAACGGCAGCATCGAAATCATGAGCGTGCTTATAGAGGCCGGCGCCCATTTCGACGCCACCAACTCCCAGCGCAAGACCGCCTGCGACCTGCTGGACGAGAAGGCCACCACCAAGAACCTGATGCACCCCTTAAACCACGTCACCCTCCAGTGCCTTGCTGCCAGAGCCATTGAAAAACACAAACTGCCTTACAAGGGCCTGATCCCGGAAGAGATGGAGGCCTTTATTGAGCTGCATTAACCTTTCGTGCTGCCAACGCCGTTGCATTATAGAATTGTAGGGGCTGCTGAGAAATATTTGAACTGTGTCAGCCTGAGGGGCTACAACTTTTAACTCTTGTTTTGTTTTTAAACTGTTGGTGGCATGGAGAGACGGGAGGTGGGCATATTTGCCAAGAGCCTGCATGAGGCTTGACAACAGCTTCCGATCTTCTTGTTTTTTTTTGTTTTTTTTAATTTGTTAATTTTATTTGAAGCACTTTTAAGTTCTAGTACTTTGTTTTTCATCTAAAGTACAGAAATCGCTGGGCAACCATTGAGTCTCTTGTTTAAACATGTAAATTAAAAATAAGATGCCTGAATAAAATTCAGTGATTATAAGAGAGGGCTATTTTGCATTTGTTTAAAAAAGCACAGCAAACAGGGTTGCGCTGGACGTTTGGAGAGCAATTATTTCTGTAGCCTAACTTAGAGTGGCAGACCTGGGTTACAATAGTGATCTTTATTTAAGCCGGCCAGCAAGCACAATGAAACTTGAAAGGTGTGTTCACTCCCGTTGCAAGTAAGTGGGGACAAGTCTGGCTACAGCACAACATGTGCATGGTATCTTTACAGTTACTCATAGGTCTTTTAATAGACTGGGTGAAACAGGAGTATAAAGTAAAAATAAATATCAGTCCACGCCTGTGTTGCTGTTAGTAGCTGGTGGGTTATTTGGTTCTAGTCTGGATAGGTACGGTAGACCCAGCATGGAACTTTCAGGAGACTGGGTTTCAGGCCACTGGGGAAGACTTGTGGTCTGATACAGCAACGTTGTCCCAGCCTAGGTCTCCTGGACCCAGGTTTCAAGCCGCTGTTCCTGAAAAAGTCGTGTTCCCTCAGATTTAAGGGACCCTTTGGGGCACGCTGAGGAGCAGCATGGAGGAGGATAGGGCTGCTCTGTAGTGTTTTACAAGCAAACAAAAAGTTGTGCTTAAAAAGGGGGAAGGAAAAAGTTTTTAATTAGGGGCATGCAATTTATACCCCACTGGAATAAGCCACCCCCTGGATTTTATTAGCGCATTTCCCAGTTTTGGTGGGTCCCTCTGGGTTGCATCAACCACCTGCTTTTAGCCATAGCCACACAGATAGGAGTTTGATGCAATCCAGGGTGATTTCCTCAGTGCTGAAAAATGCTTCAATTAAATCTGTCCGAGGCTTATCCTGGTGGGTTAATGTAATTGCAGAACAATAGCTGTAATAATAATAATAATAATAATAATAATAATATAGTAATATAATAACATGTAATATTGTGAAAATAAATGCAGTGTTCTGTGCCTTCAGTGTGAAGTAGACAGTATTGTAAAATGTGCACATTCAACAGCATTAGTTTCAATGAATATAGACTATTTGGGGTTGATTTGATGAACCGTACCCTGCCAGGATAAGTCACAGCTGGATTATAGAGCATTTTACAGTACTGTGAAGGTTGATTCAGTGCAGGGTGATTGCCCTCAGTGCTGTTAAATGCTCTGATAAAATCTGTTGCTTATCCCGGTGGTGTGCAGTTTGAGCCCGTCAATCTGAAGTTGAAGGGTGGCTCATAAATGTCGTTGTGCATCCAGGGGTGCCTCAGAATGGCCGTCTCCTCTTTGCGGAGTCACGGGGAACAGAAACTGCTTTAGGGAAACTAAAAAATGCCACCACTGAAATCTGTGGCCCCTCGGAGGTTGTAACAGTTCTGTTTATTTGATCCAGTCTGCATTGCTTTTCAGTTTGATTTACACTACAGTGAACCAAGAAATACACCGTGGAGCAGTCCTCTCAAACTTACTAGCACCGGCGGGCGGTGGTCTGTGGCCACTTGTGTATGTTATGAGAATTATTCTGTGTTTAAAATGAAATTGCACATTGTCTGCATTTAATTCAAATTACTTTACGGTTTATTTAACCCAATATGCAAATGTTAACCCTGCAAATGGTGCATGCTGTAGTACAATAAAATGCATGTTAAACAACACAATAGAATATTGTCTGAAATATAGAATTAAAAGTGATTACGATCTGATGTGAAAGCCCTCTGACTGCTTTGAAATGAACATGATTTGTGTGTTGCTTTTAGTGAATTGCCAGCTACAAGAACACATTTTTGCAGGTTTAGATTGGTACAAAGTGCCTTTTCAGAGGTAAGCAAACCCTCTACTTCCAGAAAACACAAAGGCAGTTTCAGATACTGGTATACGCCTGAATGCTGTAGAGTGCAGTCATGTATAAAAGCAAGTGGTGTCCCGTTTGTGGCTAATTCCTCCTAATGCATCATGTCATATGGACTAACTTGGACGTGTGAGTGCTTAACTCCCCAACTTCAATGAAGGAACTAGAGGTCATAATCACTGAGGAACTGTGATCGATCCATCCAGAGCAATTTTAAGACAAACCACTGCCGCCCTGGGTACCTGTTATTGACACTGCTTTGTAAGGTGTTTCTAATGTTTTGTTGCATGTAGGTTAGCATGCTGGAGGATTTTAGCATTGCAGCAGAGCTGGGATTAATGTAATGTGTTATACTGGGCTGTACAGAAGCCAAGCTTATACTCTGCAAGATGACACGAAAGTCATGATCCGGCGCAGATCACAATATACACGTCACAAGCTCATTCATGTGGGAGTCCTGATGGATTTGATATGATGAGAAATAAGATGAAGTGATTGTTAATGATGGGACTGTTTTGTAATAAGAGAATGTGGAGCATGTTTTAATACCAACGATAAATTGCATTGACATGTCACTGAAGGACCACATTTCAGACTACTGTACAAGTAGCTGCCGAGTACCATATAATTGGGTACTTGGGTACACTCTATTGTCTGTGCTAATGCTGCTGCTATTTTAATTTTATATATGTGCGTCATACTGACGTGGCTAAGATAAGATTTTCATACTAAACAAGAGAATTTTGTGACAAGCCTGTTTGCAGAAAATGTCTCTGTGTAGGTCTGTGTTTATGATACAGACACATGTGTAATGCTATTCATGTCCTTGGCAGGGATATAGGACTTTATGTTACAGCTATAACTTTAACAACTGAACCATAAGATCTTGAGCAGTAATAAAGAGAAACTAGTTCTAAAAAAAATGGTCTTTGTCGGTTGCCTAGATCTGAATAGAAAAGTGTCTTAAAATATTTGGAGATTTAACAGGTTTATTTTTGCTAGACTGTTGTCTGGTTTCACAGAGCTCGGTTTGCACTAGGCATGGACTACCTCAGCTAAGGATGGTTTCACAAACTGTGATTAGCACGAATCTTTGACTACCTAACGTTACCCTAACTGCTTGTTTCAGAGACCTCGATTAGCATGAATCTTGGACTACCTAATGTAACCCTAGGCATTTCAGAATAAGTGCTCTGTGAAACCAGCCATGCTGTTAGGTAATCCAAGAGTAGAACTAATGGGGGTCTGTGAAACCAGCTCAGGATGAGTGCGGGAGAACCCGGATCAGATGGGATCGACGGTCAATCTGTGCTCATGGAAACAAGGTATAATTGTAGGCTGTCCAACACTGGTGCTAATCCAGGTCTGTGAGTCCTGCTAGGAATGTTTTACAGATCGGGTCAAATAGAAGAGCGCTGGCCCCAAGTCATGTGCACAGTGTCTGTAACTTGATACATACAGAATATTGTAATGAGCTACTGTCATTTATCAATATGCAATGTATCGTTTCACCTTTGCTCAAATGATGCTGTTTCTCACCTGGGACTTGAGTGTACTGTAGCCCAATCAGTGGCATTAGGAAATATCAATACTGTTTGAATAATTAAATAAATGTATTTGATAGCAATCGCAATTTTCCTCTCAATCATTAAGGCCCCCCCCCCCCCCAGCCCCCAAACTTTGAATTCCACAGTTCAACGGTTAATTGCAACAATGGGCTCTACCTCTGTGTAGGACTTCTCTTTCGAAACTGCCGTCTGCACAGGTCCTGAAAGGATAACCCAGTTCAATACGGAGGACTGCAGTAGTGCCATTCAAAACAGCAGAGCAGAAAACGGATGATAAAATTCAACAGTGTACTACCAATCTTTCACATGCAATTACCCTGCAATCGTCTTTGTAGGGAGAAACGATACTATCACCTAACTAGACCTTGTTCCTTTTACCAGACACAAATACAATAAAAAATGTAGCTGACAACACACAATCTATTGCACAAGAAATGCTGGCTTTTGAAGGGCTAGACTATAAATGTGATACAGAGGGTGGTGTGTGAAGCAAGAATTTAAACTGAGCGAGTTTAAGCTTTAAATCTAGATGTAACTGCTGTGTGTCAAGAGACTATCCCCTTCAGTGACTGTGTATAATTGCATAATTGTGCATATGAAAACAAATTAAAAGGAGAATACTAGGCAGAAATAAATACTAGTACAAAAAGCAAACCTTTGTATTACCTGTACTTTAAATTATTTAGAAAAATGACTTGCAAATGTGGGTTCGTCTTTGAATGTAGCCTGTTCATGCAACTTTAAATCAGAACACTCTCTGAAAAGGGTGACACTCAACCCCTAGCTAGCAATGAACTCCAGCAAGCTTGTTTCCTGAACGGATCGTATCTAGCTGGGATAAAAATAACACTTCATACTGAGACCTAAAGGCAGAAGTGAGTAACACTGCCTGATAGTGGAGATCAGTAATCTTCAGGTATAGTCTTAATCTGACAAGGTATGCTTTTGACAGCCTTTCCTTGACACCCAGGTGAAAGGCACTGTATAAAAGTGCATTGTATTGCTCTGTATTATACTGAGTGGTGAGCAATTTTATTTTTGGTAGTGGGGTCTATTTAAAGGTGTAGCTGCCCCGACTCGTTTAAAAATAGCATAGTTGCATGTTTGAGAAGGCTGTTGCCTTGTAAGGCCATGCTGAAAATATCAGCTTTGTAAGTATTTAATGTATAAATGTAATAAATATCAAAAACACCAGTTTGGGAGGGAAAAAATGCAATGCCCCTTTTTGAGTTCTGCTTCCTCTGCTATTATACAGCCTGCAATGGGTAAGGTTGGGTTGTTAGGTTTAGGCATGTGTAAAGTACATTGACTGGGTACGTATGTATGTAGGTTTGCTTTTCCAACACAAAACAACATCACTGACAAATAAAATTGAAAAAAAAAAAAACCTTTGTCGAATTTTATTTTGTATTCATTTAGATCTGTTCTAGCTGCTGGAACAACCAGTACTGATGGTGCAACGGCGCTTAACTGCTCAACAAAGTCAATGAAATCTGTAAAGCACAGTGAAACGGAAAGGAAATCCTCTGGGCCATACACTTTGGGCAGTTCCAGCTTTTGGATCCTCCAGTGTCATGGGCCTCAGCTGTAGGACTTTCCCACAGAAAACGTTGCCGTTGTATTGTATTTGTTTTTTTTAAGGCATGCCATTCACCCTGTAGCGTTGGCGTCACCTCTTACCCAGGCAGCTCTCTCTGGTCTGTGCTTTCCTAGACTGCTTCTTTGTCTTCATCTTCGTCTTTGTTGTCTTCCTCGTCTGTGTCTCTCTCGCTGTCCACGCTGATGCTCATCGTGGTGGATATTGTGCTTGGAGGTTTGGATCTCCTGGTAGCATCTGCATGTACTGCAAAGCCATGCATTGCTGCTGCTGAACGTTACAGATAGCGCTTTGCAAGAGTTCATCGTTCTTGTTCTGGTCTTTAAGTTGCTCTTCCTTCTCTTTCTGCTGTTTGATTTTTTGCTCCTGGCTCCAGAGGGCCTTCTGATTCTCAATCAGTTTTTGGTTGAAGGTCTTCTTCACCTTTTTTGGGAAGAAGCTTTTGTTCTCCTCCATGGCGATTAAGCACTTTAGCGCGTAGGGTATGCTCTCTCGGGGCAGGCCGTGGCTCCTGGGCAGAAAGGGGATGATCGTGTTGTATTTGTGGTGCCGCTCGATGGAGTCCATCAACACAGAGTTGGTTTTGTACTGGGCCCAGTGGGAGTTGAAGTTGGTGGTCAGGAGGATGAGCGTGAAGGCAGAGTTATTGACGGCATCCTGAATGCAAGTCAAGGGGCTTTTCCCAGGGATTTTGAAGTCCACGCTGAAGGTGGCTCCTTCCCCAGAACCCAGCTGCTCGAGAGTCTCCTGAACCCTGAAGGCATGGTTTGTGTCTTCCCAGGCGTGGAGAATCACAAATGAGAAGAACTTGTTCTCCATCTCACCCTCTTGTTCTGTGGTCGAGGCTGGGGTTGGGTTTCTTGGAGGCTCCGAAGGTTTTGTTTCAGGGTGTGACTCCTCAACCGAGGTCTATGGTGAGACACTTGGGGGTGAGGTTTTTTCCTCCTCTGAAGAAACCTTCTCTGCTAGGGCTGACAGCTCTTGGCTCTCCTCATGTAGCCCGGTTTTCGAAGTCACAAGATGATCTCTTACTGGATCTGCAATGGATTGCAACTGTTTCAGTTCACTGCAATTGGGCTTTTCTGCAGAGGACTGTCCAGTGGATACAGAAGAGTCAATATTACAACTACTATCCTTAGTCTGAGCGCCTGGTTGTATGCTTCCATTCCGTTCTTCTTCCCCTTGTACAGGTGGTATTGGTACCGGGTTTGGCTGAATGTCCACGCTAGATAAAACAAGATTCATACTGGCAGCCCTGTGACCTGTCCCTGAGCTGCTGACAGATCCACTGTCAATGGAAGAGTTTGAAAGTGCTTTACTTTTGAAATGGCACAGTGGGAGACTGGCTGATCTCCAGGTAACTAGCAAGGGAAACAGAACTTTCTGTAAGGCTTCGCAGAGAAGACGGAGAACTCTTGACTTCAGTCCTTGACTGACTTTTGCTGTTGTGAATGTTTATGGCGGGGCTTCTCCTTAGCATATCGCTGACCCAAGAGAAGAATCCGGTGCTGGATTTCAAAACCGACCCCCCGTTCTCCTCCGTGTCTCTTATCTCCAGGTGTGAGCCACACTCAGTCCTGGACTCCACTTTCAGATGCTCTAGGCTCACCTTGCTTTTCCCACCTGCGTTTTTCCATGCCTCCATCATGATCAGGTAGACATTGTCTCGCAGTGACTCGTCACAAAGCCTCTCGGCCACCAATACTTTAAAGATCCGAGCCACGTCCAGGAGAAAATCAGCTTGGCTGGACAACAGTTTGCTTCTCGAGGCCGTGTGTTGGCCATCCTTGGCTGTCATGCCAGCCAGGTAAACAGCCGTCTGATTGTGGCCCAGCTTTTGGAGCTCAGCGCGGGCTTCCTGTCTGCATCTCAGATTCATCAGCACCATGGCATAGACAAGCTTGTCCATATCTGAGACAGAACATTCCAGCTTCAGACTGAGGCTGGTCAGCCTGTCTTTCCCCACATTGGACAGGGCCTTAAATGCATCCTCCAGGGTCGGGCTACGATCCCGCTTGTCCGCCATTCTGCTATGATTCCCGGGAAGCTCGCTAGAAGGAAATACGACCCACACAACATGATAGGGGCCTCAGTCATGCTTTCTCATTACCGGTGGATGGATCAGAGTGTCCTTCTATGGAAATGGTTGCTTTCCTTGTTTTTTCTTCTTCCCTGAGACCTGGAATTAAAAAATATATACTTATGAGCATGCCCAATGCCGCAACCTGTTATACACTCAGACCATAACTAAAACGTTACACAGAATGCAGTCGCTGGAATCAGACCTCAATCTAGTACTAGCACAAGGAACTAAATATTAGAATTTTTGAAGTATTTTTTTTAAATCAAAATTCTGCTTGAAATATTGCAGGTATGCTTGAAAAAAAAAAAAACCTGTTCCCATCTGAGAATCAAAAGCGTCCCCTTTCTCCCCAGTCCCTTAATCTGATCAAACAAACGCGGGTCTTTCTTTATAAATCAGATTTTCCCTGCCTATCACTCATAAGTGAATTCAGTGACTGCTGGCCTATGCTTTCGCAATGCTTTAAACTTTGCTCTGCTAGGCGTACGCTGTAGTTAACCTTTGTAATACCCGTTCCGGAATTTTACATACTACCTCCCTGCTCACCTGTTTGGAAAAAGTTAAACATGTTGTCTGACTTGCCAAACCATGTAACAACTGAAAATACTGCACACTGCTCCCCCTTTCAGGTACAACTACGTGTCTTATGACTTCACTCAGGTCCTGTGTCTGAGGGTGTGCCTGCCTTAGCTTTTGCATACATTGCAACTGTATTTTCCTTTAATAATAATAATAATAATAATAATAATAATAATAATAATAATAATAATAATAATAATTTTTAACGAATCTCACGATAACCTTGGCTGCATATTCCTTTTAAAAGAAAGTACTCAAACTTTTATTACATTTTTTATTACATTGTTTTAAATACCTATACCTAATGTGATCCGCATATTTACATACTTCACGGGGTGCATACGGCAATTCATTACAAGATATTGCCCTTCTAAACTAATAAGGCCAAACAACTCAAGTCGATGTACATTGCACCTGGCTTTAGATCAGATCTCCTGATTAACAACAGTGCTGCCGAACCGCTGTCTGTTACGATGTTTCCCTTAGCCAGGTAGAGCGTGTGTACACCACTATGTTACCCGCACCAACACAACAGAAAAAAAATACATGTTAACATAAAGAAATACAACACTGACCTGTAAAAGTGTTTTTAAGCACTCGGCTGCTCACTTGCTGGACTTTTTGCGTTTTGTTGTGCGATAATTCTACATACACCAATCCTTGAGTTCAGAGACAGAGGTAGAAACGAAACGATATATTCTGATCTTATTAATAATATTAGGTGATATTTCGGTGCACATGTTCATGGTCGAGTCTGGGAGCCTTCTTCCTAAACAAGGAAGTGGAAATCTCCGCAAGAGACGCCAGACTCACTCAGTCACAGCAAATGAACAGAAGACACGGAAATCCAGCGGCCGTATATTTTATTCCTCGTAGTAGTATATTTACAGTAGCTTAGCAACAACAAAATAAGATAACAGCATCGCTGCTTTGCAACATTGTTGTGCAAATTAAACTCTGACGCGTTCTGCTCATAAAAGATATAACTTCCTACTGTTGCAGCTGAGTTCAGTCAAGATGGGCAAGAGCTGACAGCTGCCATAGTTTGATGGAACCGTGCTCGGTTGGCAGTTGCGTCTTTCTCCACCCATGCACAGCGATGTTTGACGAGGAACAGCACTATCACACGTGAGAGACGTATCCTGAATGATGGCATTCTTCCACGACAGGGTTACATTTGTGACTGCGATCACTGGGACACTTTGGGATAGTTCGGTCTCTTCAACCCCCCCCCCCCCCCCCCCCCCCCCCCCCCCCCCCCCCCCCCCCCCCCCCCCCCATGGTTTAAGATAGGGTCTGACAATTAAACACACTGTAGACTGCTGAGTTGTGTCAATGCACCGCACCGCACACACTATGCCTTGCAGTTCTGTTCTTCATACGAGAAGTTTTACTCAGTCATTTTCACAAACTCAGCTGCAACCCGGGGTATATTTGCTTTAGAGATCTACAGTAAACACGTGGCGGTTGCTATAGAAACAAGTTGCGTTTCCAAATATGTTTGTCTTGGCTTTATATGTAAATTTTTTTCTACATTGACAGTTTGTAGAGATCGTTTCCTTGAAATCTACCGAGCCAAACAATAAAACATTTATACGTGCATTTTTAGTTAATGGATACAGAACAATAAGCACTTTTTTTTAACAAGAAAACAATGCTTCACTAAGGTTAAAATTCGTTTACAGGTCGGCGCTTGCCAATAGCAGTCGGTACTAAATGAATATTTTGAGCATGCTTCTTGCGAAAGGGAATGGACACAGCAAACTTGTATCGATTCTGCATGAGCCCCGCAGCACTGCATGTCTGTCACCAGCAGGCGGCGCCCGCAGCAACAGTAACGCGAGGGCTGTTCGTGGTTTTTCCCCACTCGCTAACCTCGCTGTGTAATAAAACTGATGAAGCTGGCGGTTTCTGTTGCTGATTTCCGTGTACACCGACACCTCCCCGGGTGCAAACACGATTTTGACTGGCCTCAAACAAAACGTTTATAGTTGGCTTGTAAATGATGAAAATCTATAGAAAATCAGATAGGAAAAAAAGCTACAAATAGGGGGTGCGTTCTGTTTGACACATTCTGACCTAGAAACCTCTTTGTTTGTGTGGTGCGCATAGTTATAAATGCAATGAATGCATGCAATTCAACTGTGCAATAAGTTGTGCATGTCATGCATGCGCCCGATTGGTTGCAGCGATTTTTACCCGCGCTAGGCGCAAGTTATAAATCGGCCCGCCTGTTCTTGTAGCTCCAGAATACAGACACGTGGAGCACCTGCAGTTTGGAGAGCTGCATGTAGATTGCTGGTTTCCTGTTTACCTAGTTGACCCCCTTTATTTTACAAGTCACAGACTGTTGGTAAATAAACGACTGTGGTATCCTCTTACTGTTAAAATGTAAATGTATAGCTTGTAAATAAATCCTACAGCTTCATTATCCACAAGCAAATCGAGTCTGGAGCTGCCTGTTGCAGAGAGAAAGGGTTATCCTGAACTGACACCGAGGGTTAGTCTGTGGGCACATTATCTCCCCTTGAATCCCGCTCTTCCTGCCCCCTCTTTTATTCTCGGACAGTCGCCGGTGGTCGGTCGGGGCTGGGCTGTGTAATTAATGCCTGTGTCTCATCTGAACGGTTGACACTGACTCTTGTCTGTCTGTCAGCTGCGGTCCCGGCGGTTTTTCAATCACGCTTTGTGCTCCTCGGCTCTGCTGGGAGCGAGACGGACCCCTCTCCTCCTACTGTCGTTCCGACAATAATCTTTATTTAAGCTTAATCAGGACTGCGGAGTGTTCCTGGACTCTGCATGGAGCTAATGAGCAGCAAGCCCTCTGCCAGTCACTAATGGCCTCCCGGTAGCTTTATAGTCTAACAAACGCATGACTCTAATGTGGTCCCTTGCAAAAGTTTCCCATGGGATATTTGCATTTTCCCCCACCCCATGCTTTTGCCATGGCTGTATTATGGGTCGACCGTAGCTTGCCCCGGTTTATTAACACCATTCCTTATTGCAAAAATAAGAGGTAGCATATTTTGTATTTGTGGGACACGTGTGTCCCTTTGTGCGTTAAAGGGTTAAAGAGCTCTGGAGCGTCGGATCCGCCGCTGTTTAACCCAGTTGACCCCAGACAGCGTGCAATCCTGCGGCCATGTTTTTTTCTTCCACAAACACAGAAAGCGACGGGTCTGTTTAGTGACTCATTCCTTAACATTTTAACAGCAAAGAGCAGAGACTTGCGCAACACACCGTTTCTGCCGCTCTTGGTAATAAAAACACGATGCCTGGCATTATACTTTGTGGTTCGAATCCCTTCAGCAAGCCCCCGGCCCCCCCTTAGCTATGCCATCACACAGGATGCACAAGCTGAGCCTGCTTCCAGAGCTTGCATTCTGTCTTCACCGCTTCCCAAGGAAATGCACAGCCAGTGATTCACAGCCGAAAAAAAATCACACTGGTTAAGTACTAGCGTTAAGGAATGCTTCCTCAGTTTTTCTTTTTTTTTTTTTTTTTTTTACAAACATGTGCTCCTTATCTGTAGAAAAAAAAATCTTGGAAAGTTGTGTGTGGGGGGGGGGGGGGGGGGGTGGGGGGGGGAGTAAATGTGAGCTATCTCAATTCCTATCAGTTTGAATATCTCGTGTGACACAATGTGATGGCTCCACGATTCAGGCGATGAAAGTGATTGGGAGTACACTAACCCTCATGTGGATCACCCAAAAGCCAGTTCTGGGTTTGAATGGCAGTAAACTTTACACTGAGAAATGTTGGTGTAGCAAGCACATGTGATGTGAAGATATATATATAAATATACTATATATATATATATATATATATATAGATATAATATATATATATACATATATATAAGAAAAATTATTATAAGTTCGAAAATCCTTTTAAAAGAAAGTATTCAAGTAAAAAAACATTTTTGGATACAGTTTTTTTAATACCTATATCTAATATTATCCGCATATTAAGTCCTTCACGGCAAGCATATTCATTACAAAACTAAGTTTGTGTCCGTACAGGACTCTTTGAGAACATGTATGTATAGCTTTGCGAAACGTTGACCGCAGAAAGTCGATCGCTATATATATATATATTATATATATATATATATATAGATATATATATATATATTATATGCAATACGTGGAAAAAAACAGTGGTCAGTTGAGAATTACAAACTTTTTAACAAAAAACGTTTTAAAAATTTTCAGCGTTGTTGGTAGTTTCAAAACATTCAATTGTCGACGACATGAAAGGAAATTTATTATTATTATTATTATAAAATTGCTTAGACTACTATTGGAACCCGACGTAAAAGAAAATTTTCTTTCGTGAGTCGAAAAAATAGCTTGCGTATAATCCTATGGTAAAAAATTTACATATATGTATCATAGTAAAATGTTACAATATAGTCACACATATAATATATACAGTGGTATCATTTTTTAAATGTATATACAGTGGTATCATTTTGGTGCCCAGTTAAACATGCCCATCACAAAGACCAGCAGCAACAGCTGGGTAGAAGTTGAAAAGATCACGATCCAGAGAGAGCAGGGAAGAAGCAACACTAATGCATCATGGAGAGCGGTTTTCACCTCCAGCTGTTGAGGTATCTGTAGCAGCAGCTGCCTGCTGCAGACAGGCTTCCTGTCTACAGTGAAGACTCGTTTCTAGGTGCATAAACAAACAGGACCGTCAACAAGGTTTGCTTTGTCATAAAATAATAGTGTAATGATAGGCTAATCTATGAAGAAAAAAACAAAACACACACACACACACACACACACCCTTGTGTTTTGCCGTACCAAGACGGACCAGAACAGATTTTTATCATGAAGTCTATTCGTGCCGTTTGAATGTTACAGTTACTAGAAACATGTTAATAATGATGCTGTCGCGTTAATGAATTTTTTGTTCAGTTTTTTAGGTGCTGATGCTTCCAGTATATAATGTGGGCGGGGTTTTTAATTGGTAACAGCACCTCCCGCCAAATGTAGGCTACAGCAGAGTGTTCAGCACCGCAACACGCCCCGGCTGCTTTGGCGCTAAACCCCCCCAAACCCCTCCGCAGGTCATAAATTGTAGCGCGGCACAGCACGGAATAGCTTAAAAATAAGGAGGGGGGCTTATTTCTACATGTTCTGTATTATAGCTAGCCTCTTCATTTTGATGCATGACAGAGGACAGTATTTGCATACACTGCAAGCATTGGTTAAGGAATGGCACGGGCCAACTCGCAACAAAACAACATGCTGTGCTTATCATTTCTGCAATAGCAGTAAAACTGAAAAAAAAAAAAATCTAATCATAATTATTCTAATCGTGCGCTAAAACGGTATAATCCAACTATATTGTAGTTTGGTTACAGTTTCACGTTTGCAATTGATTTTAACCTTTATAATTAATTAGTGTAAACGCACAGTACTTCTATATACATAGACCTAGACATTGCATTAATAAAATTAAACAGCAATGCAAAATGTTTAAACGCTGATTTCTATACATCACTCAAGTATAACGCATTTGCATATTCTCGCGCGGGGACACTTGGAAGCCGGCCTGCGGGCGAGGGACCAAAGTTTCGCGCGCTGAAAAGGCACCGCCTTCTCTCTGCAGAGTGACACGTACGCAGTCCAACCGGACCTCAGATTTCGATACCGGGTGTCCAATGAGACGGCAGGCTGGGCGGGGCGAAGCGCGGTTGAAGAATCTCATTGATTTCGAGCAGCGCCAGTTTCAGATCGGACTTTTACGGGAAGCCGTCTGGAAGTGTTTGATTTGTGAATACCTGGAGGCGTTTAAAACAAGGTAAAAAAAAACAAAAATAAACGAAAGAAAGAAAGAAAAATAAAAAGATTATCTCTAATTATATATATATATATATATATATATATATATATATATATATATATATATATATATATATTGTCGTTTAGCAAGCAAAACGCGTGTTAATGAAAAGTTGTTTTTTTTTGGAGGAATTCAAAACAGTTTTCGAGCTACAATTAGTAACTCGAGTAGAATCCGACTCGTGTTTTCATTAAACTGTCATTAATTACCTCAGTAATTAAGAAGTGCCGGTCTAATTATGTCGGTAGTTAAACGAAGTGATGTCCTAAAAGAAAACATTTGTTCGTTTATTTTGTGTCACATTTAAAACCCCTTGTATTGACCGGAAACGCAACTTTATATAAAAAAAAAAAAGTCAAACTCTTTCGGTAAACTTCCTCTGTGCAGTAGGTGTACAAGACATCTGATTCACAAACATCTCCAATTGTATTTATCTTGTCAGCTAAGGACCGGTGCTTTTGCTGTCACTTCATTAAATCGAAATGTTAGAAGTTTTGCGCTTTTATTTATTTATTTTTGTTCAAGGTCGTTTTCGCGACATAGTTCTTGTCGAGAATAAGATCCAGTTGTGGGGTCAAACAAGTTGTGTAATTTGTAGGAGTTTACTGTAAAATACAACTTTACAAACTGAGCAGTACTGTATGGATACAAAATGGTGGACACCTAGCAAGTGCTCTGTTATGAAGTTGGGTTCCCTTCGCCACAACAAGTCGGTGCTTCTCCTGGACTACTTGGATCAACGACCGGGCAACTTTTATTTATTTATTTTTAAAAATGTACTTTTCTTGCAAGGAAACATGTGGATCCAGGTGCGTACCATGGATGGGAAGGAGACCCACCGGATCGACTCCCTTTCTAAGCTGACCAAGGTTGACGATCTCCGGCTCAAGATCGCGGAATTGTTTAAAGTGGAGCCCCAGAGGCAAAGGCTTTTTTACAGGGGCAAACAGGTAATCTTTCTAGCATCTTGACGCATCCTTTTTAACCCCCCCCCCCCCCCCCCCCAAACATTCACATAAGCTGTAACCTTGGTATGTGAACTGTAGGAGGGCAGTGAATTACTGGACAACCTAGCTGACACTTTGTCCCCCATGTGTTGGGTGCTTTCATGCTACTGTTTTTGGAAGTCCTGCTGCCATCTTGTGGCTAACTAGAGTATCCTATGCAACAAGCTTTCTCTTCCAAGGGTTGTAAACAAGCATGCGGGCACAGTGTGAAGTTGATTTTTTGGCTAAAGTTTTATAGAAACCACATAAGTACTATTTTGATTACAAGACATCAGTTTTTTTTATGCATTTTACATGCACATGTTAGGCAAATTTTAGATTTTCTTGAAACATCTTTATTTTGTATTTGCCTAGATGGAAGACAGCCACACCATCTTCGACTACAATGTGGGATTGAACGACATCGTCCAGCTCCTGGTCCGACAGGCTGTCCCTAACTGCCTCCCTGCTGTTCCGAAGGAGGCGGAGCTCTCTGATACTGATTCTGGCTGTGGCTCCGCCCAGAGCGAGTCAGACAAAAACTCCAATAACGGCGAGGAGGTGGAAGGCCAGGCTGGCACCTCTGCACAGTCTGATCCTGTAGAGCCTGCATTCGGCTGCTACAAGGTAACCTATTATATGAATGTAGAGCATGGTGAAAATGCATAACTGTCTACATCTGGTTAAGTCTCTAATCGGTGAGATTCTTGCTTGATTTGGACAGACAGCCGTAACAAATTGATTGAAGTAGTGGGTGAAGGTCACCATCTCCTCTGGTTGATTCCCCCCCCCCCCCCCCCCCCAGATTAACGAGTTTGTGGATGCCTGTGACCTGAACATGGGAGCCTGGTTTGAAGCTCAGATTCTCAATGTGACTAAAGAACCCAAGAGTTCAAGCGAGTCTGGAGAGGATAAAACTGATTCTGCAAAGCCCAGCAAAGAGGAGACTGTGGTTATGTATCACGTCAAATATGAAGAGTAAGGCGCTTTATTTTTGTATTAAAGGAAAGCTTCTTGTAGAAGACAAAATATCTGCTGTCTAAGGCCCATGCTGAAATGAGCTGTATAAAGTAGCTTATATATATATATATATATATATATATATATATATATATATATATATATATATATATATATATATATATATATATATATATATATTTTGGAAACCTACTCCATGTAATTGTATGCCAAGCATTTCAGTAACTCCTTAAATACACAGAAGGTCTAGATTCATCTAGAGCAGGGCTTCCAAACCCTGGTCCAGGGGACCTATGTGTCTTCTGGTTTTCATTCCAACTGTGCTCTCAGTTCCTTAACTGAACCCTTAATTGAACTGTTAATCTGCTTTAATTAGACCTTTAATTGTTCTCAACTTCTAGTTACTTTTGCAGTGGGTCTTATCTGCATCCTTGGCATATAGGAGTGTAGGAAGCTAGTGGTGTTCAGCTATGCGGTGCATGTTGTGGTACTAAATACAACTTATTAGGCTGAATTGGTGTTGAGCCCTTGTCTTTTTTGAAAGGTCCATTCTTGAAACTCTCTCCTTTTTTTTTTTTTTTTTTTTTTTAAACCAGTTATCCAGAGAATGGTGTTGTGAAGCTGACTGGGAAGGATGTCCGCCCCCGTGCCAGGACAGTGTACCAGTGGCATCAACTAGAAGTGGGCATGGTAGTTATGGTGAACTTCAACCCTGATGAACCCAAGGAGAGGGGTTTCTGGTACGATGCAGAAATCCAGAGGAAGAGAGAAACACGCACCGCACGTGAAATATATGGCAAGATATTGCTTGGGTAGGTTGATAAGTTCTGTCTTGTACCTGTAGAAAATGCAGATTGTGAATAAGTCTATATGTGATCTTAATGTAGTCAAATTCAATGCAACTATTGTGTGTAAACAGACTGATTACATTTTTTTTTTTTTTTTTTCAGTTTTACCAAATGTGTTTTTGTTTTGTGTTGCATGGTTTAGGTGTGTGTAATTAGCAAGATGTGTTCTTAATCTTTTTAAGAGATGCTGGTGATTCTCTAAATGACTGTAAGATCATGTTTGTGAATGAAATCTACAAGATTGAAGAGCCAGGAAGTGCAGAGGGTGCTGCTTTGGAGAGCCCCATGAAAAGTATGCATTAACTTTCATTTATTTGCCTGTTTGAATCCAGAATAGTGCTACGTTATGAATTGAAATGTGGATTTTATGATCAGAATATAAAGAACAAAACTGAAGTCTCTTATTACAGCAAATCTTGTAACTAGTATATTTTTGAAAATACTGCTATGTATATTAACAGGATTGCTTGTGTAGTTATCTACTAACTTGGATCCAAGAGACTGATATCATGGTGCTTTTGCACCTTCTAAACAATTAAAAAGACCAGACATTTGTAACTAGTGCTCGGTCTCTTTCCTCTTCAGGATCAAATGGCCCGGAGTGTAAGCACTGCAAAGATGACCCAAAGAAGAACTGCCGCATGTGTAACTGCCATGTGTGTGGGGTGAAGCAGGATCCAGACAAACAGCTTCTGTGTGATGAGTGTGACCAGGCCTTCCATATGTACTGTCTCGACCCTCCCCTAACCTCCATCCCAGATGATGAGGACTGGTAAGTAATGAGTGAAGTCATTAATTAGCTTCAGGAAAACTTGGGCCATGCAGTGGCTTCTAAATCTAACCGTTCAGATCTTAGTTATTGCTTGCTGACTGACTACTTGTGAGTTAAGTGAAATATAAGTCTTCTGGCTTTGACCAATTTGTCTAATTTGTTAGGTACTGCCCGAACTGTAGGAATGATGCAAGTGAAGTAGTTTTAGCTGGAGAGAAGCTGAAGGAGAGCAAGAAGAAATCTAAGATGGCTTCTGCAAACTCATCCACCCAGAGAGACTGGGGCAAGGTACGTTTGTCTATTTAACTACAAATTTAAAATGGGTATTTTTGTACAGATGTCAAGCCAAGTAGATGGCTGTAATTTTTAAATACTCCTCCCCCCTCCTCTCCAGGGCATGGCTTGTGTCGGTCGTACAAAGCAGTGCACCATTGTACCTTCAAATCACTATGGACCAATCCCTGGAGTTCCTGTGGGGACACAGTGGAAGTTTAGGGTGCAGGTGAGCTGTATTTTATTTGCATGCAGTTACGCAGAATAGGGGTCTTCAGTAAAGCTGCTAATTGGATGAAAAGGCAGCAACCTGGAATAGAAATAGGTTTTAAGTTTTTCCTATTGTTGCATTCACACCAGTAATCCGTAATCTGTTCACAGGTCAGTGAGTCGGGAGTGCATAGGCCGCATGTTGCAGGTATTCATGGAAGGAGCAACGATGGAGCCTACTCGCTGGTTTTGGCTGGGGGATATGAAGATGATGTGGTGAGTTAAGGGATTACTGGGAACTACATTTGTGGTCTCTCTCTCTCTTGCTGTTGGAATGCTGATAAAAACATTTAAGAAATGACTCAGTCCCATAGTTAATATTGGTGGCATTTTTAATGTATATAATTGACTCCCCTTAATTCCCCTGTCTGACCTTAAGGATATACCTTTTACTACTTCCTTCTGAAAAAATGCACTAAACAATCCGTGCATAATTTAAATGCCTCCCTTTTTTTTTTTTTTTTTCTTAGGATGCCGGCAATGAATTCACCTATACAGGATCTGGAGGCCGGGATCTATCTGGAAACAAGCGTACAGCTGAACAGTCTTGTGACCAGAAACTCACAAATATGAACAGGTCAGAACAATGGAGTGTTTCTATTACTTGCGCCGTATAAAGATTGAGTTGAAGAGGTTATCTAAAAGCCTGGAAGGTGGGTCCACTGGAAAAGTCTTGCCACTGAACCAGGAATGGCAGCAGTTTAAGTTGTGTTAGGGTGCTGAGAACCCTTGATGTTTGTTTATTCAAGTTGTACCGCGTGGGATTGCAGAGTAACAGGATTTGGAATCCCATATTTATTTATTTCTAAATAGAGCTTTGGCTTCAAACTGCAACGCTGCCTTGAATGACAAGGATGGAGCCGAAGCCAAGGACTGGAAAGCAGGGAAGCCAGTCCGTGTGGTGAGGTCCTCTAAGGGACGCAAGCACAGCAAGTACAGCCCAGAGGACGGCAACAGATACGATGGCATCTACAAGGTTTGTTTGAGCTGGTGGAGAGTACTGGCAACTGCTGGAGTTTAACTATACACTAAGTTTTGTTGAATTTTGAGATAGTTGCATAATAGCTTATGTGTTTTTTATTAAATTCCTTTCCAGATTGTGAAGTACTGGCCAGAGAAAGGCAAGTCTGGCTTCTTGGTCTGGAGGTATTTATTAAAGCGACATGATGATGAGCCAGCCCCATGGACCAGAGACGGGAAGGAGAGGATAAAGAAGCTGGGGCTTACTATGCAGGTAGTCTTTCAGTAAGCATCATATGCTGTTGGACCCAGTTCCTCCTCTTCAACCTCATACTTAAGGCTGTCTCCTTACACCCATCAGTATCCAGAAGGCTACTTGGAGGCTCAGGCTGCCAAGGAGAAGGAAAAAGAAAACAAAAAGGAAGACTATGACGAGGAGGAGGAGGGTGAGGTGGAGACTCCCAGCAAAGGCAAAAGGAAGAGAAAATCTCAAATAGGTATGTGACCTTGTTTTCACAGCTTGATGTATTGTTAATTGAACTGTCCCATCAATATACACATAGTTTATAAACTTATGATATTTCCTTTTGAATGTTCTGGGTGGACATTTTGAATGTTCTGGGTGGTGGGAGTTATTGGTGAAATCTGTCAAAATCCATTGTGTAAGGTGGACGAAACAGTTGAATGTAAGTTGCTTGGAGTACAGAATGCACTTCCTAATATGCTTGCTTATTTTTTTTTTGCCATTCTACAACTGTGATGGGGGCTGCTATATACCAGATAAGGAGACTTCTTCCCCAGTTAAAAGCACACCCAAAAAGATGAAAGTGGAGGCATATAAACTGACAAAGGAGCAGAAAGGGCTTATTAAGGAGGATGAGCTCAACAAGAAAGTTTGGGATGAGGCTCTGACCTCACTCAAAGAAGGACCGGTAAGTATCAGGGTTGACCTTAAATCCTAAACTGTATGCTGCTCTGCATTCTACAACTAATGACATGGTGTCAGTAGTTGAGACATTAATAAGAAATGTTTTCAGTTGATTCCATTGTGGTTTTTTCCCCAGAAATTCCTGAATAAAGTGGAAGAGGTATTCCTTTGTATCTGTTGCCAGGAAGTGGTTTTTCAACCAGTCACAACAGAGTGCCAGCATAATGTCTGCAGGGTGAGTTCAAGAACATTTCAAATCTACAGCTAGACCATGATTATCCACACCAACTTCTGTATTCATATAATTAAATTGGTAGCAAACATGCAAATGTCTAATTTTCTTGATTAGGATTATAGAATAGACTAAACTGTTTCTGTAAGGCAAACCTCACAGCTGTCTCCTATCTCTTGCAGGAATGTTTACAGCGCTCGTTCAAGGCCGACGTCTACACATGTCCTGCTTGCAGACATGATCTGGGCAAGAACTACAGCATGACTGTCAACAAACCACTGCAAAGCCTTTTGAGCCAGTTCTTTCCAGGATACAGCAGTGGCCGGTGACAACTTCTCCACTGTCATAGACATGACAAAAAAGGGGGGGTGGGGGGTGAGATTTTATGAACTGAAATAACGATTGGAATTTTCTAACTAAAACTACACACCTTCAGTACCTTCATGTTGGTGTGTGTCTCATATATATAGTTGTAAGATGCAAGATTCTTTCTCTCTCTTTCCTTCCCCCTCTCCCCCACAAGTTTTGTTTCCTTTATTCAGAATGTAAATATGTTGGTTTAATTTTGTGGACAGTGGTTACACATGTTAGTGTTACTTTTAATTGCAAACTTGCTTAATAAATGTGTCTGAGAAGTAGTTATTATGCTTGCAAATGGCCATAACCTAGCTTTCTATGTGAAAGGGTGCACAGCAGAGGTGAAAAGTCATAGCAGCGGGGTTAGTGTGCAGGAACAAAAAATACAAAACGCACAATGACAACCTTGTTGCCCAGTCACTGCAACACAATTTGTACGTTAGTTTTTATAGGAACTCGATAGCAGCCAGGTTGCAGTGACTTTTAAAAGTAAAGTTTTGGAATGCTACCTCAAGCAGCCCTTATCTGTTCTCTGGGCAAACTTTAGAATGGAAGTCTATTCTAGCTTGTTTTTTATGTAGAAAAAAATAACAAAGCCTTTTGAAGCCCTGAAGTGCCTTTTTATAAGAGATTTGCCCCCCATTCTAGTACTGAATTGTTCATTTAAACCTGCTTTTATGAGAAGAGGGTGTTTATAGCTCTGCTAGTTACTTGCATCATTTTGGTTTTGCAGTGACTCCTCATTTACATGAGTTTTTTGCCCCTTGATGTCTTGTATGCATTGCATCTTGCATGCAATGCATTTTTTAATTATTTAATGTAATAGTCATGGTGCAACCATCAGAGCCAGTATAAAAATGTACTTTTGTGCTGAAATGTACATTTTGCTAAATAATGAGGAACTTTAGGTTGTGCTCAGTTTCTTTTCTTCTGTAAGTCGGTAACAAGGGTTGCAATTGTATACCTCGGCTCATTCATACAACATACTGGACAGTGTATAAGTGTAGTGCTTGTGTTGGCAAACCATAGACTAATTGTAGTTTAAGTTTTTTTTTTTTTTTTTTTTGTCTTGTTTGCCAGTTCCTACTATCCATGTGCAAGGTTCTGCATTATGAAATGCTTCTGTTTCATTTGGACATTCACTTACAGCAACATCTGTATTTGACTTCATGTGTATGATTTTATTTTTTATTAATAAAACGTTGTATTAATGTTTCTTTAACTTTTACTTCCCATTGCTGCCTCCTATTTTTGTTTTTTATTTGCTGTTGAGGTTCCAGTGGTAGATTTGAGTTACTTTTATATACATACACTGAGCTTGCTATTGTGGTACAATATCACACAATCTTATTTATGTAAAGGAATATGTCTCTACATCAAATGTAAGCAATTAAATTGTTGCTTTTGTTCAGCAACTTCAAGGGTAAAGTTTACTGAGGGCTTCAGGATCCCACCTTTAATTCACTGCAGTGCTGTTTTCTATATCGGTTTGTAGATAGGGATATATTGATATGTAGAGTTATTTTCACAGGATTGGTATGTATGGCCCAATGAAGTGTGAATACTAGGCACCAGTTGGATTTAATTGAACTGCATGAAACATCCTCTAACTGTAAAGCGGCGTTTATAAACGAGGACAATCGATACATTTTGCATTGAAATGGCGTGATAATGACCGGTGTAGGGTTTCTCACGTCTTGATAGGGCGAGATGTTTCTTTGTCTCTTGATCATTGCATGTGCTGATGAATGGGTTCGACGTGTTCTTCTTTTCGCTGACCAATAAGAAGAAACCTGGTTCTTCTGCTGGAGGTCTCGGACAATAGGGCTGCGAGATTTCAATTAGCATGTGCCAGTCCGGACTCTCGCTGCTGCTTGTGCTTACCTGCGTGTACGCGCTTGCATTGCGACCGAAACGTGATTTAAACACGAAAAAAAAAAAGAAAGGCGGAGTTTGGAAAATGGAAACGAACCCCCCGAAGGACTGACTGACAGTCGAGCGAGCCTGTGCATTTAGAGACATGACCGGAACACACGCCCTTCCTCGCTGAAACTGCTCTTATAAATGATAATGTGGACGGGTGCTTGCCAAACCCCTTGCATGCCAACAAAACAAAAAATGCTAGAAGGGTTGCAAGTAAATGGAAAATGTGCTTCCCTTGTCTCTAAAATAAAGACTTCAAAAGTAGACTTAGGCACCATTGTGGCTCTATCATGCATGGCAAAGTGGTCACTTTGGAGCAGTAAGAGCCAACATGGCACACGCTGTAGTGCAGTTGCATACCGCGCTCGGTTCTGCAAGGCTCGGTTCTGATGGACCGATGAGAGGGAAGTATGGAAACTAATGTTGCGGAAGGGGTTCTCAGCAACTCTAATGGCCAATGAAAGCCTGTGTTCACATGCCAATTACTTCGTTTCTAGCTCATCAGTGGTTACCGCACCTGCCAAATAAAGAATCTATCCAATAACGCATCAGCACCGCGGCGGGCGTTAGCCAGCGCTGACACGGTCCAATCAAGCGAGGGAATGGCTCGTGTGGGCGTGACCCGGTGCGCTCGCTGGTAAACTGGCCGATAATCGTTCGGCCGGGGGTGTAAAGGGAAAGAGAAACCGAGCAAAATAAAGAAAGAAAAGATGGGAGACGACCGGAGCAAAGTGGGAGGTAAATATAATTCACGTAGTTGTATGCTGCTCAAACAAACAAACAAACAAACAGACAAACGAAAGAAAGAAAGAAGGGAACAGCAATGCAAACAGATCTGTTTTCATCCGTCGCGGTGTTGTTGTGTTGACTTTTTTTTTTTTTTTTTTTTTTTTTTTTAATCGGAAGGATTTGGCCCCAATCTTTAAAGTAGGTTTTTTTTTTTTTTTTCTCTGAGACTCTTTTTTTTTTACAAAAAACAAAACACACACACACACACACACACACACCAATATAGAAACGAGGTGAGCGTATTGGGTCCGTGTTGTGCTCTGCACGGGTTAATAATGTATCGAGTTAGCCAAACATGTTTGCGTGCGGTAACTATATCTTATTATTGTCATATTTGGTTGCAGCTGTGTAAATGCAGTGTAATGCAAACTACCCCATGCCTAAGCAGGTCTTTTTACATGTAAATACAGTGTGTTGCTAGTTTAGAAAAGGAGTATGCTTTTTTTGACCCATGAAAGTATTGTAGCCGTATATTGGTGGTATTATTATTATTATTATTATTATTATTATTATTTTAATTTCTTGTTTCAAAATCTCATGTTAATGAAATGTAACATACATTTGTAGGTAGTACAGCTTGCTCCTGACTGACATTTCTTGCATGCAGAGGTGCACGTCTACACTAGTGGTTGCATTTAATTATTCGACGCTTCGATCGCTAAGTTAAATGAGGCTCCTGTTCATTTAAACAAACAAAAAAAAAAAAATCAATATCGTTGATTTAATATCAGTATTTTTAAACATTTTTTAAATTCGTTTTTTTTTTTTTTTTAATAGATTTAGTATATGATATTCGAGTCTGTTGTTTGGGTCTTATGTGTTCAGATCTGTAATTTTTATGATGTGTGTTTTGTTAAAATGTGTGCAAACATGTCTTTGACATGTACAGTGCCTGCAGGCCGTGCCCGGATCTATATAGTACTATACTTTAAACATCTTATGGCGTTGATAACATGCATTGAATTGTGCATAACATAGGGACAGCTTTCTAGTGTGTGACCATGGTTACATTTGACTGAATCACTGTTTATATACAACTATGTAGTGCAAATATTTTTTATTCTTGTAACCCTATTCCAGGGTTGATACTACCGCTGGTGCGTTAATTGAATTGTTGCAGGTAGTTACTGTGAAAGCAGGGATGCAAAATGTAACATTTCTCTGTTGTGAAGCCTTGAGATGCATCCCGAAAGTCCTGCTTTTTGTTCTCTCAACTTCTTACTGTCACCTGGCATTCCTGCATCCAAAAAACACACAGTGCTCTCAGCTCAATGTGCTGTAGCCATATGCAGGTTTTGTGCTGAGTGGCATTGGTGGGAAAGCATACATGTTAGTAAAGGTCGGAGCGTTTTCAAATCTAAACCCAGCTGTTATTTTGAAGGCAATTGGCATCCTATTGGAAATGAATAGCAATTTATTTTGTATCTGTGTTGTTGAATAATTCCTTATTATGTTGGAATACAAAGCACTACTACATTTCTTTAAGTGTATATACCCAAATTTTTCTTCTACAGGCCAATTTTTATATACAAAAAAAAAAAAAAAATGCAATTTGGGCTGCCTGACTACTGTGAATATTGAGCAACGTGTGTGCGACACAGTGTAGTAAATGGGAGCAGTTCAACTTTGACGCAGTGGATAGATGTTCTTGTCTTTGACCATTGTGAGGTCAGGTGGTCAGGCTCAAGTTTAAGCAGCCAGGCTGAATTAGAGCCACACGACTGTGCAGTTCAGCTTCCAGCTAAACTGATTTCTCCGGTACCGTACCAGCTGTTTGGTACTGGATCCTCGCAGCTTGGTCGTGTGAACTGGATTCTGAAATCCGCTCTGTGCCGAGTAGGCTGACAGTGACTCTGTTTCGTTGTGATGATGTAACCCATGAAAAACAGGCGTGTTTTAAAACAAGCCTCATGCTCTTCTATGAAATCTCACTAGAATTTGAAATGTATACAGTAGTACTACCAAAAAGAAAAAAAAAAACATAGTAAAATCACCATTAAGGTCAATCTATTACCTCAATAAACTATCCCCCCACCCTAAAATACACACTGATCAGTTCTGAAAAATACATAATGCAGCATGCCTGCCTGGAGCTGTGTTTCATAATGTATCGTTTTTATAGTTTAAAAACCAAAACTACCTTAAATTTGCACTAGCCTTATTGTTATTATTAACGTCAGTAGTAGCCGCACTATTGTACCCATTTTCCTTTGCTGTAGGTTGGAGGGTATGGGGCATGTTCCAGATGCTTGCGGTAGGTAATGAAGGCGTGTCCAAGGTTTTGAATTTTGTAGAAATAATTCTACATATGATATGTCATTTATAATTACCTACTTCTGTGGGTAATAGCATATGGCATGCATTACATGACAGACAGGTGCCCCTTTCCAACTGAAACTCTTATCATTTAGGAATTGTAAACTTACAGGACTTTCTGGTTTCTCCCGAAGTTGAGGTCGCGGGAGGCAAACTCGAGCTTATCTTTGGGAGCACTGCAGGTTAAAGTTGCAGCAAGCGACCACCACAAATCCTCAACGCAGGTTCCCTTTTCCGCCGTGTATAGTGCAATAGTAGCAGTTTCCAATAAGTAATGTAGTGTGAAATAACAACAGCAAGCTGTTTCAGTGGCTCTAATATTGCATACACCTGCATGTTGAGGTTAAATGAGGGCAGGAACAGATGGTTTTGGAACCTCTTTTCCGCTCAGCTGTAATGAGAGCGCATTCTAGTAATCCGGCGTGTGTCCGTCCTAAACGTTTATCTGCCATGATCAAGCTCTTCAGCAACGTCACCCACATGTACAGCACTAACGCTACAGGAAAGCGAGCTGTGCTTACAATTGAACGTTGTTGGTTTTTCAAATTATCGTAACCCTATGCAATTTGCTGCTGTGTAAATGACTGCCACTAATGGAAGTTTATACAGCACTGTGGCAGGGCAGGAGCCCTGTGCTTGCAGAGGGTTTTTGTGTGTAAATGTAGATTATAAACAGTGTGTGTTTTATAGTAATTTAATTAATGAAGTAGGTGACCCTCCTGCGAGAGCCTGTCTGCTGTGTGTGATTAGCAGGTGTGGAATGTAATCAGCAGGTAGGTGTGTTCCGGCAGGGGTCGTCCAGGCTCCAGTTATTCATCTCAGGGCTGCAGCAAAACCGGGCTGAAGAAGCTGAAATCCGCCAGCATGTGTGTGTGTGTGTGAGAGGTCCAGGGCTGGCTGAAGAGTGAGTAAGCAAGTCGAAACCGCATATAACCGGGCGAGTAGCCCGGGTTTGTTTATTGTTAAACAGAGAAGATTATTTCAGAGATTGTGGATCCCAAGTTTTCGTACACTGTGTTGTATGCGCTCCTTGCGCTGCCGTTGCTGGTAGTGTCACGTCAGCTGTTCAGTGTGTTGTGTAAATTAATCCTGTTCACCTGCAGGGGGCGTATCAACTTCACCCGCCGTCTGGATCTCCTGCCTGTCACTCAGCAGCGGATGCACGCACCCACACGGCAGACGGCTACTCTGTCACCAGCATTAATACCCTGCATCTTTCTAAACATGGGATTTAGGGGAGCTCCCTAATAACTGAATCTCAAAACAATAATTGTGTGAATGTAGTAATTGTTCCAGCTGTGTATAATGGGATTTGAAACAGGATTCATTCATCCTGAATTTTTACAGATCCGTCCTTACTGTGGTCCCACTGCAGACGCATACGCGATGGACTACCATATCTTTCAAAAAATCATTTAACATTTTTGTAAAATATACATAATTTACTCATATTTGTTTACTGTCACACTGTGTGTCCTTCAAACAGAGAGAGGGGCTGCAGCGGGGCATTTTCAACACAACATGGAAGCAGGAAAGTGGAAAATCCAGTTTTTTTTTTTTTTTTTTTTTTTTTTTTTTTGAGGGAGTGGGCACTCAGTTACAACACAGAGTAATGGCAAAGTTCAGAGACGCCTGTCTCTGTTCCTGTGCATTACACACTGCTGTAGGCAGCCCAGTGCGTGAGTGAGCGTCTCTCTCTCGGTTAGAGTCTCAAAGCCGCTGAGGTTGGGTGTAAGAAGCTGCATACAGTACGGGCTGGAGCGAGAAGAGGAGAGGATATTGTTCGGTCTCTGCTTAAAATAATCAATTTATGGAATTTGTTTCATTTATTTATTTACTTTAGATAGTCGTGTAGGAAGGAGACTTTTAAAGGGAATGCTGAAAATCAGATCTGACATTTCAAGTCTTCATCCAAAATGAGGGATAATATCAGATGTGCTATACTGCAATGGATTGAGCCTAGGGTAGGATTCAGGAAAATCCCAGGCTTTTGCTCTGCAGCAAGGCCCCTGGAGTTGGGAGTGCGCTGTCTCCTCTGGCTGCCTGCTGTGAACGTCAGCGCTTTGCTTGACTCAGTAAACTGCTTACCTGCTGCTGCTTTTAAATCAGCTTGCTCTTCCTGTTTTTGTCTTGGGAAGTCTGGGTTGTGTGACATGCGTACTGTAATTTCACCAGTAGCATTTAAAGCTACGTTTTTTAAAACCTTTTTCACACAGATAACTTGCATTATACCGAAAGCATAAGGAAAGAAGTGTCTGTGTAGTCTAACAGGTCCCAAAGCAGCTCCGTTTTGTGTGTGACTAGTGCTTGGGACGGGGTCTGGGTCCCAGCCAGACAACAGTACAGTATCTATCATTGCCCTAAAATTGTTCTTCAAACAAACACAGGAAATGTCTGGGAAAGACAGCTTTCCAAGTTTCAGGGCGGTGGAATTAAGATCCGCCGCTCTTTAGAATCTTGAAATAGACCCCTGTTTCACAGTTGACAGCCCCCTTTCACCTCCAGCCTCTGACTGCTTTACTGTGCCCCTAATCCAAACGATCTGTCCCTCCTCCTCCTCCTGCATTAGTTTCCAGTGTCAGTTCATTGTGAGACTCCATCTGTCCTTCCTTTTGTTTGACTGGATGCTTTGGATTGCGGGAGACTGTGATCAAGGTGGCGAGGCAGAGCAGGAAATGTAATAATCTGGAAAGGAGAAAAGTGCTGGTGAAATTTCAGCTGAACCAAATACAGCAGCCTCTAGTGCTTCCTGAAACCAGTTTTATGTATTTTCCTTCCCAACAATCTACTGATTTTTTTTTTTTTTTTGTTTGTTTTTTACAGCTTTCGTTATTAGCAGTGTTTGATGTGATAATCGAACGCCCATCCGAGAGGTGGGGTGCCTATCCAAGCCCTCCCACCCTGAGGGTGGGGATTCAGTTCTCATTTATCACACTCTGCCCATGCAGGATTGTTTAGAATCTCTGGTGACCATGGTTTTCCTGCCAGAGTTCTGAAGCTCTGTGTTGCTTGTTGGGACGGGACGGGGCGGGGTTACTCTTAGTTTATGTCGGTGAGTTTTTCAGCTTGAGCAGTGGTGGCGCTCTGTTGCTGGTGTTAATGAGCAGGTGTTTCCTGTAATTACAAGCTGGTTTATTTTGGGGAAATATCAACTGAGTGAGCCTATTTAAAAAAAAAAAAAAAAAAATTGCTTACCGCTTATTATAAAACTTTTTATAAATATAACCAGCCAGCCAGAACAGTTTCAAATCCTTTTTTTTTTTTTTTTCTTGTGCCAAAAAAGTGGGACTGTATCTTGTTATCTTGTATGTCTGGCTTCAGTTTATTGTAACATCCGGTTCATTCATTGAAAAAATCCAATGAAAACAAATAGTTCAAATTGAAGTTGAGCTGGTGGTTTTTGCTCTTAAAGACGTGACATGCTGTTTCAATTAAAGCCTGCATGAAGCTGGGTTGCATTTTAAGCATCATTAAAGATCACAGGCACAGAGTAAAGTTGATGGCAAGGGTTTGGGGGATAAAATCAACATGCAAAATGTAAATGGAAATTGCATGTTCTTGAGCTGTATTACCCCTTACCCAATAGCAGCTCCTAAACGAGACCATGGCAAGTGTTGGGAGAATCCTCAGTCTCCGAGCGGGATTTGGCTGTGCATGTGGGGAGAGAGTGATCCCATATGTTGTAATTAAATGGCAATTTTAGAAATGATCCAGTAATCCTGTATTGTTTTATGTGGCCCAGAAGCTATTGTACCTGTGCATTTTATACCCACGCTTTACTTGCAGGCACTTGAATCATAAGCAATTTTCCAAAATGCAGTTTTGTTCTTTCCTGAAAACCCTCCTTTTGATGGCAAGTAACATCGTTTGAATTTGATTAAGTGCATTGTAAGGTATTCCCATCTAAAGGATCACCCCTCTTTAGATACTGTCGTTGTGCTGAGCACAGGCATGCACACTGAAACTGACTGGGGGTATCTGTAGTGGTTGTATTCACCTACCTGATACTGGCTGGCAGGTATATGATGCTGGAATTAATTGTAATGGCAACAGGTTTGACTTAACAAACCACAGCTCTCAATGTATACAAATATTTCCACAGCTGACATTTTCATACCTTCACATCCTTCAGGGGAAACGTGGGTGTGCGCACACCCATGTATTACTGCTGTTATCTTGCATACCGACTCATTGTGCAACCTCCATTCCCGCCATCTAGCAAGAATCCCCTTCCCCCTTTTTTAAAAAAATCTACCATACATTCTAGAATCTGTAACTTTTGCAGTGCTAATAAGAGAATCCGGGTTATAAAGTCTTGGTTGTCACTTCTTTAATACTGGGACACACTGCCGTGGAGGTACTGTCTAGGGCGATTGCAGAGGTAATGGGGTTGAAGCAGGACTTGGTAGTTTTGTTTTGCTTCCAAAAAGGCTGTTGCACATGGTGAGCTGTGGGCTGCAATTACTGTGGACTCTCTATGGAAACTGATGGGGAGCGACTCTCTATGGAAACTGATGGGGAGCGAATGTTCTCTAGCCTGGTCCGGGTGAAGTGAGCATCACCTGTCTCCCTTACCTGGGACTACATATTCCACCGGGGAGGGGGGTAGTGCTGCTTTTATTAGCATTCTCCCAGAGCTGTTCCTGTGGGGGGTGCTGCTAAACTCACTGCACGACGTTATCTGTGGTACAGTGGAAATATAATTAGGTTCATTAAGTCAACTCTCTTCATGTGGGATAGTGTCTCGGGGGTTCCAGAGAGCTTGGTTTAGACAAATTAATTTACGAATTCTATTTTCATGAGAAGAAAGTCTTTTGGAGTTACGTACCGGCTGGCTGGGTCAAAATAGAAAATAAAAATGTGTGCTAAACACCTTTTTACAAGTGTGCTTCCTCTTCATCAGAACCGGTAATGTTATCGAATCCCACAATTTATTGAGCTGGCAGGTGCCTCCATCCAAGGTGACTTAGAGGTGTTGCAGGTCAGGACTGTACAGGGTTACAGTGCAAGATTAATATTTAAATAGTGTAGTTTACACTAACTGCAAATAATACTGCTAGAATACAATATGAACTGGGATGCAACAAGTTAGGATTAAAATATATAATTCTTTTTCTTTTCATTTGAAGTATTTTCAGCCAGAGAAAGACGGGAGCCCCATTAACGATGGGTTTCAAAGCACCGGCCCCTCCTGCTTTGTAACTTTGTCTACGCTGTGCTGAACCACTCCTGCTGTCCGTTTTGATTTCAGGACTGGCTGTAGGCATGGGCTCGGAGAACCCCAGCCCCAACGCCCAGAATCCGGGCTGCAAGATCATGACGTTCCGGCCCACCATGGAGGAATTCCGGGATTTCGAGAAATACATAGCGTACATCGAGTCCCAGGGAGCGCACCGAGCAGGGCTGGCCAAGGTAAGCACTCCCCATCAATGCATCTGATTTCAGTGTAGTTATAAGCTTTAGCTAGCGGTCCATCTAGCTGTGTGTTCTTATTAAGTTGCTAACTTCTTTTTAAAAACGATACCAGCAGTGCCCCGCGTTTACTGTAACTGTCCCAGGGCACGTGGATGCATTTGAACCAGAGATCTGAAATTGCATTTCCATTTAGATTTGGTTTCATTTCCTAAACTTTACAATGTCGGTTTTAAACTTGCTCCACCTATTTTCCAAGGCTCCCTTTTTACAAAGTCTACCATCTGCACCATAACCCATTCCACTGGCACTTTCATTCCTAAAACTCGTTAAGTGATGTGAAACTCTTGGCAGTAGCTGTAGCTTTATGAAGGGTGTAGCTCTGTTTGTAACTGATAGCCCATAGTGGGAAGCACTCCAGTATGTATGACTGCAGTATAAACGCATGTATACACACACACACACAGTCTCTCTCTGTCTGACCCAGGTAATCCCTCCCAAGGAGTGGAGGCCGCGGCAGTCGTACGAGTCGATCGATGAGATGGTGATCCCGGCGCCCATCGTGCAGGTGGTGACGGGTCAGTCCGGGCTCTTCACACAGTACAACATCCAGAAGAAGCCTGTGACTGTGGGGGAGTACCGCAAGCTGGCTAACAGTGACAAGTATGTACAGCCTGAACCCCCCTAAAAACCCTTTTAAGGTTAAGCTATGTGTCCCACAAATAAATGTGTTTATTTTTTTTGCACGAAACAGGGTTTAAAATTTACTGACGGGTTGGAGCTGGTCATCCAAACGGTCAGTTTCCTCCTCGTGATGCCAGAGTCGCTCTCCATTGTGTTTCAGAAGAAACTGTTTGAGCATGCGCTCGTTTCCTTGTGTATTTTAAGAGGATTCAGGTCCCCATTCATCCCTGCTGAAGCAAGTCGGAATGATTTGTAAAAACAACGACGACTAGAAAACATTTAAATGCTTTTTTATGAGAGCTTTTCTTTCTGCTTCGAATGAAGGAAGAAACCAGTGATTTTTCCCTTGCATCATACATGTTTTCCAATGTGCTGTGGTGTGACCATCTGCTGGAATTATATACGTCAATATGCATTGCGTGCTGTGTCAAAGTCCTGCTGGTGGTAGGTGCACAGGAGTCATTTTTTGAATTCACGCAAATAACTTACTGGTGCAGATTTATTGAACTTGTGCCCCAGTTCCATTGTACAACAACCTTGTCCTTTTTGACTGCTGCTCCCTAACAGTACTGATAAGCTGTCTGGTTTACTTGCTACCTGAAAAATTTAAATACGTTTGCATGAAACAAAAGGTGAACACAGTGGACTGGATTGATTCCAGGCCGTCTTTTGTGAATAGCTGCGGAAGGGAATGCAGACTTTGAATCTGGCAGTAACCTTGGCTCTGGTTTGTGCGCAGATATTGCCCCCCTCGGCACCAGGACTTTGAGGATCTGGAGAGGAAATACTGGAAGAACCTGACTTTTGTGTCCCCCATCTATGGAGCTGACATCAGCGGATCTCTGTACGACAAAGTGAGTTGCAGAGAAGGTTTTAGTTTAGCTTTTTCTGTTGGGAAAACTAAAAACCGTGGACTTGCACATACATATTTTTGCAAAGGGGATATAGTGGAGGCAGTCATACACACCTACGTCCAAGTGTCACCTTGCAATTATCTGGAGAACTGCTCATCCAATTGCTAGGTGGCTTGGGGTTAACATTAGCATGTATTTATAGAATTTTATTGGTTTTTTGTTATACAGTTAATTGCATGCTGGTGTTCACAATAGCATCGAACATCTTTAACAACATGCTGGTATATTTCTCTTTTTTTCCTTTTTGGAAAAGATTAAATACTCCCGTAAAGGAGAGAGGAAATTAGCAGACTATGGAATGATATGACAAAGTAGGTATTTAAATGATATTGACTCGCCACAGAAGAGAACATACATTTACAAATTCATTTTTTTTTTTTTTTTTAATGAAATGTATCTGCTGCCACCTAGTGGAGACAGGCATGCCCTGCAGCCTTCTCAGAAAGGCGCAGATTCTGTATTCAAACTAGAAGCAAGTCTCCTTTGGCACACTGTGTTGGGAATGTTAAGTGGTTTCTGTTTTTGGAGATGGTTTAAGGGTGACAGAATTAAGACCCAGTGAAAGAAAACGATAAATGAAAGAAAAATGAAAACCATAACCCAATAAGAACGAAATAAGTACATTTCAGGAAATGCTGCACAGCAGGATCCTCTTTGTGTGCTTTGTAGTTGGTAATGCATCTAGGTAGCTTTTTGACCCATCTCTCTTCTTTTAAGTACCAGAAATTCATGAGTTAAAACAAAACTATAGTGTCTTGGTGAACTTGGAGCCATCCTTACACTTAGTTTTATACATGCAGAACAGTGGCCTCTAGTGGCTGCCGGGTGTCTGTCGAGCTGTGTGTGTGACTGTGCTGCGTTGCAGGGCATTCGGGAGTGGAACATCAGCAAGCTGAACACGCTGCTGGACATGGTGGAGCAGGAGTGCGGCATCGTGATCGAGGGAGTCAACACCCCCTACCTGTACTTTGGAATGTGGAAGACCACCTTCGCCTGGCACACTGAGGACATGGATCTGTACAGCATCAACTACCTGCACTTCGGAGAGCCCAAGTCCTGGTGAGCCCATCCCGCCCCCCCCACTGGCTGCTGCCTGTCCGTTTATTGCTTGCTTGCGTGCGAATCGCGACAGGCTTGCACCCTCCCCTTCTCTCCCGTCTACCTGCTATTACATAAAAAAACAACGCTAATTACAGAAGCGTTACCCAAAGGAAATGGACTAATTTTCCGATTTTTTTCCAAGCCTTGTGATAGTCTGTGTGCATTTAGGCATTTTTGATCACCTCATCAGTGCCTCTGCCCCCTCTCTGTACGTCCGACACACAAATCCAGGATTTTGTGATTTCCTGATTGGAATCCCCCGACATGAGGCACTAAATCCGATGAGCTCTAATAGAAGCCCCGCATCTGGTCCCAAGATGCTAAACACTGAGCCGGGTTTACCAGCTGGTTGGGATCTCCTGCTCCTGCAGACAGTTAGAGCTCTTAAAGCAAGGTGCTTTAGGTAATGCATTGGGGATATTAGAAACATGTTCGCTGTAGGGTTGGAAGGATTATCGCGAAGCGCGATATTAACGACTTACGACAATCGCGATACCAACGAGTTTCATTTAAAGCTGCAGAGAATATTCAGATTGTGGAGTGGCTTTATTTTAAAAAGACGACGGAAAACAGTGTGAGTGAGGAGGAATCGCAAACTCGTGATTTTAAGTCACGGTCATTTTTAGAGGATCATTTAATGTCTCTTATGAAGGGAGAGGAGCCACCAAATGTGGCCGTCAGGTTGGCTTTGAATCCAGTCCTCTAGGGCTAGCTACCTTTGTTTTTGTGCATGCAGGTTTTCGGAGACAGTCCTGGTAAAGTAGGGTTTTATATAGAGCCCAGTGTGCTTTTATACGTGGACACAAGTCATTGTAGTGTCTCTTCGTAGTCACTGGAGGGAGCTGTGGTATAGCAAAGTGCTGAGATTACTGTTTAATTTTTATATATATAAATAACAGTATTTCAAAATAAATAATAATCCTCTTTGGAAAAATGAGACTTGCTATAATTCGGCCAGGCAGAAGCCCGTGGAAAGGGTGTCTGTAGAAATGCAGCTTGTAGACATTCATGCACCTCTTAATAAATCATTTGTGCCCATGGCCACACTTGGAAGATAAGATTTTTTTTTTTCTCAGCATTTTTCATGCAGTGTTCCTGTCCTGTGTTGGAGATGTAATGTATGCTGATTAGCTGATGCGTTCGTTTGCTTCTGCAGACACCACCAGCTCTGTACTGGAGTGGGGATGTCAGGGTCTGGATTGGGTTTGATACCCAAGAACCAGACTGATCCAAATGCAATTCTACTGGATTCTTACACAGACCTTTCAGCCCAAGTGAAGGGGAGTCTTTGGGGTTCATATAATCAGAGTCATAGATTGAGATCCCGGAAGAAGGAATGAATGAAGCCTAGCAGGAAAACCCCAAGAAAAATAAGTGTGGAAAACACGATATCTCAGACATCTGTATTATTTTAATAGCTTCAAATGTATTGAATTACTTGTTGAAAATTGCTCTTCATTTGTCCTGGGTTCGGTATTCCCTAAAACTGCCCTGGCTTTGTGTGGATAAAGTGTTGCAACTAACAGACGGCCTCATTCTGTTCAAATCATGTGACCGTGTAACCTTTCCACCCCCACGCATTACCTATATATCTAGGCTGAGGAGGCGGAGCTAGCACAGTTGAAATGCTGTTCAGTCCTGGCATTTAGGATTCTCCAGACAAGCCAGGTAAAGACAGATAGAGAAGAGAACTAAACTCAGTACTGGAGCAATGGAACAGAGAACCGCTCAAAATCATCGCGGACAGCCTAAAATAGCAACGGCAGTGTAAAAAAAAAAAATAAAAAATACTGTAGTAGAGTCGATTCTTCCTAGCTCTGGTCTTTAATAGGATTGGAAGAAGCCTCCTGAACCACCAGGAAGCATCCTGGCAGATACAATTGCAGTGTAGGAAGCAGTGCAAGACATTGGCAAGCTGAGTGACTTGCTGTCTGCAGCTCCAGTGAGCGGCTGGAGAGTGTGTGACACACGCCCGTCCTGGGACCAGGAGATGTGGTTTCACTGGCTCGGTGTAATTCTGTCTCCTTGGGCAGGTTTATGACAGGAGCGCTGTTCGTTATATATGTGATACTGGAAGGGCGAATCAGCTGTTTTGCTTTTCTCTACCCCCCCCCCCCCCCCCCCCCCCAATTGTAATCTGTTTTATGGCTTTTTCTGATGTAGTCTCTTTTTTTAACTCATGGCCCTGTTTGATTTATATGTTGGAAAGCGGTTCCACTGTTAGCTGTCGAATCTCGCTGTGATTAAACCTGTGCGGACAGGCCGATAAAGAAGCTTCTTCTGGTCAAGGGAAAGCGGTTGGGATTCCTGAAACCAGCACTGCTTTGCTGTGGCTCATCCAGTCAAGTCCTTGAACAGTTCCATCTAGCTCTTTTAATTGCAGCTTATTAAGTCAGTTTCCTGAGTTTGAAAAATGCCATGCAGCTTTTGCAAGGCAGTATTTCCGAGACCGTGTCCAAATGAGGCATTTTGAGCAATTCCAGTAAGGTAAAGCTGACTGTGTCCGCTGCAAGGTGTTTTATCATTCTAGGTGGGGAGTCCTGTTGCCTGTCGCATTAGTGCCTCTAAATGACAGGTTTCATTGCTTTGTGGTGAATGATTTTCTTCCACAGTAGTGTTGCTGAGCAGCGGGTTTACTGTATTAGCTGGGGCTTGCACTGGAGCAGACTGGGTGGGAAACGGTCAGATATCAAACTGTCAGTGTTATTAGTCGCCATGCAGATAGATTCTATCTCGACGAAAATTTGAACTACGTTTTATTGGAGATTAAAAAGCATTAATTTTACCTTCCTCTTTATTTTTGGGTCTGGATGTTCTAGTTTTTATTATTTATTTATTTTGGTTTGCTGTATAATGTACAGCAGCTGTTTTATTGGTAAGACTCTGCATGCATCATCTATACCGCAGTCATTAAGTAAATCAGTACCGGCCTTGACATTAAGAAAGCTGTTTGTAAAAAAAAAAATGCATGCTGCACATTATCACCATGTTGGAGCTGCAGTTAGGCAGAATAGCCAGCAGGTGGCAATGTGGCTAAATTGATTTGATACGAGAATATGGTGTGTGTGTGTGTGTGCATAGCTAACGGCAAATAGCTGACTATATTCCACTTAGCTGATATGTGCTTGTGGATTTCAAGCAGGCTTCTGGTTTAATGCACTGTGAATGTATAAACGGCTCTTAATAATGTTAAATCTGAGAGTGGCGCATCCAGTAAAGGTGCTCTGTGTTGAGTGCAGGATGTGTCCTATAGCCAGGAGATTGCAGGTTCGAATCCAGGTCCTTGTCGACCGTGACCAGTGGTTCCTAGGGGGCAGCGTATAATTGGCAGAGCTTGTCAGAGTTCACGAAATTTTAGTAAAATAAACTAGCTGTTCAGATTCTGAAAAATATTTTATTTGCATGACTCCCCCCCCCCACCCCCCTGCAGAGCCCCACTTCATCCGTCAATATTTAGCATTTCCAAACCCATTAGCAGGAACAGCATAGTCGGTGTCCCTCGTTTTATCATTTTGGCTGTTTCATTAGGCAAACCGGAACTAATCCATAAATCACTGCAAAAATCACGAAGCACACGCAGGGGGGGGGGGAGAGGATAAATGAATACAAATTAAGTGATATTGTCATCTTCCCAAAAACAAACCACAAAGAGAAATCAATTTCACACGCACCAAGGCCCTCGTCTGCTAACAGCTTTCTTCCTGTTTTATTTTCTTCTTTTTTGTTACTGTGCAAGTTCAAGGCAGCTGTGGACTGAAGGGTTAGTTTGCACTGCGGTTACACACAGCTGTACGACTCTCTTCTGTGTGGATCCTTTCCATTCATCTCTTCTTCCAGTAATAATAATCAATCTATTCTATTCAAACAGCACCAGTTTTTAATACTGGAGCGTTTTGACTCCTATAAGCATTGCCCAATATGATGAAATACAGGGGTACTAGGTCTATAGTGTTGAGAGTATTGAAAGGCAACTTTTGTAGTGGTCTGAAGTATCAGTTTATCTCAACTAATGTATTTTTCCTATTTGATAATCGTCTTGTATATCATTTTCTGGTTACATCATCGCATCCTAGCTATTTTTTTTTTTTTTTAAAGCAGTAGATGTAAGAAATACCACAAACCATCACTGTGCCATTTCTTTCACCCGCTTGGAGCTGAGAGTTGCAGGGGGACAGGTTATTCGTTTCACTCTGGTGTACCAGCTGAACTCTGAGAGAAGCCTTTTGAGACCGCAGGGGTATGCTTTAAGGCTCTCTGTTTTTTGAAGTCCCCGAGATGCGGGGGCTTGAAAAATAGAACATGCTATAAGGTGAAGCTGAGCAAGAAGAGGTGTTTGTTTAATAGCAATGTGTTCATTTCAGATACCAGCGCTGTTCAGATTAAATGCAACCTGCAGTGTTCCAGAACTGTACTCGGGTTTAACACAAACTGACTCGGACACACACTAGCAGACAGGAGGGAGAGCCCGTCAGTTAAATAAGTCTTGGGTCATGACTACATTGGTTAACACAAAAAATAGCTGAGCTGCTTGTGGCAGTAGTATTTAAGACCATTAATAGGAGGCTGTGTGGTCCAGTGGTTAAAGAAACAGGTTTGTTCAAATCCCAGCTCAGCCACTGACTCACTGTGTGACCCTGAGCAAGTCACTTACCCTCCTTTGTGATGGTGCTTCACTATGAAAGGCGCTATATAAAAATAGATTATTATTAAAGCAGATCTGTAAGACATAAGTGTGTACATGTCATTTAGGTGGTTCTAGCTCTTTGAGAAAGTTTGACAGTGTGAATAAAGTCTTCCAGTGTCTTCCAAATGGAAAGTGGTTTTAGATTAAAACTTAAAAGAACTCCTGAGTTCCCCGAGAGTTTAATCTTTCCCTGTCAGTTGTTAAAAGTACATTTACTCACACGGATGAACCTTCCACTCTTTGACGCGAACGTCTCTGTTTTTAAAATTCATCATTTTCCCTTTTTGCTGTAATTATAGTGTGTTAAACTGCATGGTGCCTGTTTGCCTAACCCCTGTGCAGCAACTGTGAAATTAACTTTCTTCCCCTCCAACACTGCTCCGATCAAAATGACATTCTCTGAAGATCTGCTGTCAAATCTCAAAGACTGTTGAGCAATTCTCCGGTGTGCATTGAGGAAATAAAAAATAAAAAACTGAACAGGTTCTTTCAAAACTGGAGCCCCCCCTTTTTATTATTAGATTTCACTGGGGAGGAAAAAAGTGGTTATTCTTGAATGCAGCAGTCTTTGCATGCATGTAACTCCTTTTTAAAAGTTTCTTTGCATGCTCTTCAATGTAGAATCTGCTTCTTGAGAATAGGTAGTCACTCGCATTCAAACCTCCTGTCACACCTCCTGAACTTGCACACTGGAAGGATTTCAAGCTCTGTGCACCCCCTCTCTCATTTTTCTCCACTTTCGTTCTTTCTCCATGCGTCTTGTTTTACATGTGAAGAACCTCATTTTGAAGAGTGCTCACTCCTGCTTTCAGATAGACCCGGGGCGGGTGAAGATTTGATCAGTCGGATTGTTGTGAAACTGACAGTCCTGGATGCAGCATTCAAGCTCCAGCAACATGTGTAGCTGTTTGAGCCGTTCCAAGCTTTGCCACTGTGAGCTAAATAAAATATCTGAGCTTGGGACTGCTGTAGCTCACCAGTCCGGATAAGCCTGAAGCTTGGACTGTGCTACTTTAAGGCAGTTTGCCTTGAACACAAACCCAGCACATCGCTTCGGACTGCTCATTTGACGTCACTTGGTCATGTGATCATGGAGCACTTTGACACTCCCAGACGATGGCTAGAACACCGAGGCAAAGCTCTTGTTTTGCTGCCCTTTAAATTGCCCAAGTGTTATTCTATGAGGGCTGGCCGTGGAAGAGAAATGGTATCTACCACTCTAATTGTGGCTCCATCACTGCTGTCAGCACACTTCTTTAATTCCAGACTTGCTAGTCTCTTACTCTTTTGTCTGCCTGATAGTCATGCAGCCGCAGAGAATGTTCAAAAAAATGTTTTGCACCTTCTTGGATCTGAAGGAGGGGACAGGAGAGGAGGCACTTTTTCACGAGCTGATAGTGATAATTATTCACATCTGTTAAACAAAACACAATCAAGTATTCCCTATTAATAGCGCAACCCTCGGAGAGTATACATTATTTATCACACATGCGTGGCGCTGAACTACACTGGCAATGGGGCTGCCTGAGGAACAGGCAGGGGGTTCTCGGAGGCAGTAACTACATGCTTCTGAGAAACTACAGGGAAGCGACTGACTGCCGTGATGGCCCTATGCAAAAAATACAAATAAAAAGTGATTCACACTGTCAAATGTTCTTTTAAAAGAACATTTGACTGTGTGAAGAGTAAAGCAAAGAAAATAATTTGACAGACTCTCGGAACAGAAGGTGCTGTGCAAAGCCACGTAGCTGGCGTTTGATTCTGCCACCTGTCTGATTTGAGAAATATTTGGGTCGAGCCTTGTGTTTACATTCGGTAGCTCTGTTCGACTGAGCAGCCGTTCTTCTCCAGATCTCTCCTCTAATTCGCACCCCATCTGTGGCTTCCCAAAAGGTGGAAACTATCTGGTGTGTGTGTGTGTCCAGAACCTGCATTGTGTATCTACTAAAGCAGTTTTGCCAGCGCCTAGCAGGATTATTACGAGAACTGCAGCTTCTCAAACTTTTCATTATGAATTGGTGTAAATGATTAAGTAAAGCCAATGAGCAGACCATATGTTCTTTACGATCAGCGCGAGTGGTGAATCACGTGTGCTTGGAGAGCGTGCAGCACCTAGCTATGTTTACAGGTTGGTTTGCAATGAACGATTGCTACAGATTTATCTGCTTGCTCCATTTTAAAAAGTTGTATGCAGTGCCATGATGGCTGCTTCAAAATGTCATTCCCTATGTATACCCTGACAAGCAAGAAATTAACCAGTCTCCTAATGACTGAGTTTTGTGCTGTGGCTGTAGGCGTTTGGAAATCTGGCAAAGGGATGTATGCAGTGTATTCTGGAAATAAAATTAAATGCAGAGGGAATGTAAGTCTACATTCTCACGTCTTACTGTGGGGGGGTTATGATGTAATGTTAAATGGCTCTTCATATACTGTGCTGTGTGTCACGTGATGCTGAAAATTGAGAAAGGAAAACGGAACATTTGCAGTGAGAAATATATTCTTGCTTGTGTGGTTACCTCTGCTTGTCACGCAACTTTGCTTTTCACTCAGCTGGGCTTTGTGTCTCCAGGGGCGTCTTGCCCAGCTGTGCTCTCAGTAAATAAGCCTAATTAAAGTCTATATTATATACAGCAGCTTGCTTGAGATGCTTTGTGGCGCTGCAGTGTGTTTGAATAGCTCGGTGGCTAGTGCTGGGCTGCAGTGTGGAAGGTGGTGTGTTTGAGTACACACGCTTGTCACGCTGTATCATGAGGACTGCTCATCGTAGATCATAATGTAACAGTGAGGGTTTTATCCTTTTAAACACCGGGGAGTAATCCTCATATTTGTACTCTGCTTGTCTGGTGTAGTAGCTGAGGTTCAGCGTGTGTTGTTACTTCCGTCTGTGCTGTGCTGTTTTGATTCGAGTGGTTCCCAAGATAAAAACACATTCAAACTCCAGAAGAATGAGCTCGTCACTTTTTGAAACTGTATAAAAAGCCAGGTAAACATGGTGTGTGTTTCGCTACAAAAAAACCCAGGAGCTTCAAACGTTGAAAAATAAACGCTGAAAAGGGGAATTAAATGGCACGAAAAAATACCCTGATCATGATCTAGCATTCGCTCTAGCCTATGCTGAGGTTGAAGGCTATTTGTTCACAGCTGCTCTTATTTATGTAGTTTTAAGATGTTTTTTTTTTTTTTTTTTTTCTCGCATTCTTAGTTTACAGTGAGAGTTTCAAGGTTATGCGCTTTGCGGATAATGATCATGTGTTTTGCGGATAATGACCGCACACTCTGAATCTCATTTGCGAGATGATCCTGTGTGGACTTGTCTGTTTTGTGATGCTGTCAACCACAGTTACGAGTTCAGGCTAGAAGAAATCGGTCTTCCATGTCGGAGAGATGGATGTCAAACCACTACTGCGTACAAATACTCAAACCAAATCAACGCATCGACCTTTGTTTCCAGATTTGGATTGTAGGCTGCAAACGAAACAGCCCCTTGTTTCCTATTGATAAGATGAGAGCTACTGCTTAGAGATTCCCGTTGCACAAACATGCCATAACAAGGCTGAGAAGCTGTTGCTTATTTTGTGAATGCTTTTTAAAAACAATACTTAACAATTTACTGTATTATAAGAGTCAGTTTTGCTGCTAGAAAAGGGGTTTGGAAGGAGAGAGTTGGGCAAATCATTAATACAAGGACTGCCAGGATTCATTTAAGCCTCAGGTGGCTGTTTTTACTTGCTATGTTCATGGCTTGTGGAGTTGGGTATAGATGTGTGGCCGGTACTGGGGTTACAAGGCTATCTGTGATGTATTAAGCGCTCTGTGAGCTTGTCAGCAGTGTGTGTTGCTAGCAGTGTCTTGGTGCCGCTGCTCGCCAGCACTGCCTGGAGCGTCTTGACTGATAAACCAATTCAATTAATTAGTTTCCTTTTCAAGGTTCATCTGCCGCTGATCTATTGAAGTGTCTTTTGTCTCGACTAAAGCTAGCCTTGGATTGTAAAAGCTGTTGCAGTTCACTCCTTCGTAGTTGAGCTTCTCGAGTGGATGAATGGGAGTGAGGTTTGGAGAGAGGGGTTACATTGTAGACACTCTTAAGGAGGTGTATGTAATCAACGTTAAACTGAACGCCTTTTCTTCATCAATGAGGACGTTCTCAATCCTTTCGTGTTCCTTCTACTATTCCTTAGGGAACTGTAATACATGTATTTTATTTGGGTTAGGTTAGTGGAAATAATTCAGATTTTTATTTTGAATGTTCAGCAAGTTTAAGGTTTTTTGTTTTGTTACAAGAGCAGTTATTATAATTGAGCTGTAACAGCATGAGTTTGAATGGCAGGTCCTTGTAGAGATTGAAGAAAGGTTGCTATGCACATTCACTGCCTGCAGGGAAGCACAGAAGATCTGCTCCAATCCCATTAGCAGGGCTGTTGTTTTTCAGCATCGTTTGTAATTTGCTCTATAAAATGTAAGCGTGTTTTGAAGTCGTTTGTGTGGAAGTGATTATGTAGGATACTTTCAGTGTTGGATTCTCTTGCTGCCGTTTCGAGATTTGATCCTGTTTTCTCTTTTATTCTTTGTTTGACAAGGCTGCACCCCATGCTGCAGGCAGTTCGGTCCGTCCCTCGCTCTGTGCAGACTGGGGGATTGACTCGATCAGGCTATACCCCGCTTGCATATCTCATAACTTGTTTTGTTTTTTTAGAGCTTATTGCAGGACCTGGGTATTCAACTGCATTGCATCGGCCATTTATTTTAAATCTTGGCAGAAAAATAATTGTTGATGCAATCTAGGCTGGTTGCCCCCAGTTCTCAGAAAACTATGCAGTTGTGGCTGAATGCCTGTGCATTTTAGTGCTCGAAAAAAGCTTAGACAATGGCACTGGCTTCAGTGAGAGAGGACGCACCTTGCCGTTGAGCCTCGGAACATCAAACAAGGCTAAATCATGTAGCCACAGAGTGCTAGGTTAGAGACCACCAAACCTGGTTTTGCAGATTTGTGCAGCAGAAGAGCCAGATCCATCCGACAGAAACACGGAAGGCTGGAGTGTTTTTATACTGGCACAAAGTACGAGATGCTGTAAGATGCGGTGTCCTATTGCCCGAGGCCTTCTCCTGGCACAGCGTCTCTCTCGCTCACAGTTCTGCATTGCCAGCCTGCCTGGCACCACAAACGTATCTCCTTTACACAAACGTGGAGCCACTTCACTGCAAACCCTGACAGACTGCACCACTTTAGAGCCATTTCATGGTGTTGAGTGTCTTATTAGGCCTTTCATTAACTGGAGCCTAGCCTAATAAAAACCCTTTTAACCCAACCCCCCCAGCACACTTAGGGGAACAGAATTGTAACAATTAAAATGGCCATTAATTCCACCCCTCCCCCTTTACTCATACAACAAAAATAATGATTTTGCCCTGTAATCTTCCCTCCTGATTTTAATGAATGGAAAAACCTCAACAGCTTAATGATCCAGCTCTTGGTTAGGGCTGAATATTTTACTCTTTCCCTCGAGAAATCTGTTCCAGAGAAGGATGCGGTTTTGATTCTATGAACAAGGCTTTTTGATGTTTCCACTCTGGACTGATTCTAAAGCTTATGTAACATTGTAACAGAACGCATTATTTTTAATTGGCTCTACTTTAGTGCGATTCCTCCTGGCTCGCAAGCGTGCTGTAACCTACTGTTACCCTAATTGCCAGCTCAAAATTAGTTAGCTAACTGAACTCCATTGAGGTAATTTCAATGAGTTTCTTCACTTCTAATAATAACTACAAATTTAGTTTTGAAGACTGCCTAGCATAGTTCATTTAACATGTATTTTAATCAGGAAAGTGCCCTTAAGATATAGAAGGTTTGGGCTGTTGCACTGTGGCAATTCATAAACTGAACCTTTCAGATAGCCCTCCAGCTATATTTGTTGTATATTCCGGGAAAAATCTATTTCTGAAAAGAAGCTGTAAAATATTTAATGTGCTTGTTTTTCAGGTATGCAGTACCACCAGAGCATGGCAAGAGACTGGAGCGCTTGGCAAAAGGTAATCTTTCATTTCCTACTGAGTTACCTGGCTGAACCAATATGCAAATTTGTACTATGCAGATATGCACCAAATATAGGCTTGTACCCTTTGAACAGAGGCCAGCAAAAATGATATGCGACTGCAGAAACCAGCTGCTGCTCACCCTTTATGAAACTTGGGGCTGACTCGGCGAACTTTCTAAAACCCAGAGAACACTTACAAAGCCAGCACCATCGCAATGCAAATTTTGTGCATGTGTCAGTCAGCTGCGTGTAGCAGTGACGTTTCAATACACCATTCGAGAAAGCTTTTTTTTTTTTTTTTTTTTTTTTTTATAATGTGTTTATATGATGGAGCGCACGCTTGCAGATGTTGCCAGTGTGTTGTTGTAGCTTTTTAAGTGCATTTGAATTTTGTGCTACAAATCGGCACATAGTTCACCTTGGCCAAAGTGGGACTCAATCCAACTTACATTGAGGATTTTATCATAGTTCCAAGGCATACGTATTGCCTTTAGCGCACCTGTTTTGAAGGAAATCCAGGAAGGTGATCACCGGGAAACGAACGGTGATCCACGTGGGATGAAGAGCCTGCTGTCTGTGCCCCTGTAGTGCTTAGCTTAGACTGTCGCGCCAGTCCCGCAGGCAGCGGGAGTGGCTTTACAATGTTTCAATCTACCTGATGGCTATTGACTGCAGCACACAGGTTACTGTACTTGAATGACTCTGCTGGTATTTTCTGTAAGAAGAAACCTTTCTCCTTTTATTATAACTCTAGTAAAATACATTCTATTGGACAGAACAGTGTTGGTCTCCTTTTCCTTACTTGGTAATTTGATAGTTTTTACTGTAATGTAGTATAAATTAAAGGAATATTCACACATCCAAAAACTCTTGTCCCAGCACTAATTATTTTATATGCATTGCATAGTATATCAAACTCGAGACCAGTACAATAAAGACATGCAGTTACAGATGTCTGTAAACGAGGTACAACAGGTGACGTCTGTCATGTTATTTTTAACAGTATCTGTTCTTGAAACTGTGCAAATAAGCAGGTCTCCCTGCAACCTTGCAACGCAGCTGTATAATAAATTAAACATTGTTTACTATTTAAATATGGCTCGGGTTTTATTACATTTTTGTGGTCGTCCTTTTAATCTTTAATGAAGCGCAGTCGCCCCGGGGGGGGGGGGGGGTGGGAGAGAGGAGAAAGCGAGAGATAGAGATGCAGAGACAGGCACCGACAAGGTTGCTGTTTTCAAGAGGTGCCAGGTGATTTATCTTAGCATGCCAGTGTGGCTGTGCACTGACCCGTACCGGTCAGCCACCTGGCACTTCCTTCGATCAGTTTAGGATCCTCCCTGATGACGGCCCACTGTAATGGGGTGTGAGGGAGGCTGGATGGGAGAGCGTGTCTGTGTTTAGCCTCTGCCTGATTGCATCACCAGCCTGTCGGGTGGGTGCCAGGATTTCAAAGCCTGTCCCTTTGAATTTGCCTAACTAATTATCTGTTTTGTTAACCCAAGATGCAGGCTCTCAAGTTAACATTTGGCAATTTGCATTGCAAACATATGATTTCAGGAGGCATATCAGTTAGTAGTGCTCCCCCCTCACTGCACCCGTAGCGGTACATTTATTTTATACAACCTCATTCGCAAATTCAAACTGGTTTGCAGGCTTGCTCAAAACCAAAAAGTACATGCATTGTGGTAAGAAGTTTCCTTGAGCTTGAGCTTGGAGCCTAAACTATGCAGCACTGTATTAAACAGACATCGGGGGGTGTGGGGGATGCTGCACTGCTTAACAAGCGCCCCCCCACCCCCACGTACGCGCTGCTGCAGAAACACAGACAAACACAGAGCAGAGTGTTTAGGGAGGTGTAGTGCTGGCAGTTCAGCCCTCTGTGCATTATAGGAAAGGCAACCTTGTTGACAGTCCCTTTTGTTTACACTGTAGGGATGCAAGCTTTCTACCAACCCCCCCACCTTGCACAATTCTGCTTTATTTCTGTATTGCAGAAATATAATATTAGACATTTTTAAACATTGTTAAACTTTCTTATTCTTCAATAAGATATTTAACACTGACCCTAGGTCCCCTTTTAAAAACCAAACCATTTAAGCGATTCCCTATGAGCAAAAGTTTTCAATACGCTCAAAGCAACAGCAACAAAAAAATAAAAGGTTCTCGCCCAAGTGACAAGGCGATGCCAAAAAACATTTAGCACTTACACAGAGAGAGAGAGAAAGTGGGGAAGCATTCAAAACTGAACATTGAGGAATGCAGCAGTCCACATTCCGACCTGAGCACGGTGAAATACGAAATGCCAGCCATCAAAAAAGGATGAGCTAAAGAAACCAGCTTTCAGGAGAGTTTTTCAATTAACCCTGTGGCACCTTCTATTCACAGCATTGCTTACCAGACTGGTTACGAAAGCCCGGGCGCGCGAATGCACTGGTTTTGCATTAAACTTTTTTGAAGTGTGCTCTTGTTATCCGCCCAGACCCATTACCTCCTCTCTGATCTGTATGAAGCAAGGTGTTGGATGGGAGGCACAGCTCTTGACTAAAGATTAGCCCCTAAAGTCTGATGGTGACTAATTTCTATGGACACAATGGCATTTAATGAGGCGTGCGGTCTGTGTAGCAGTGGATAACTTTTTTTGAAAGTTGTCTTTCGCTAGATGTGTAGCCTGTAGGGGTATCATTTCAGCTCGGTTTTTATATAAAGCAGCAAGCTTTTCAAAAGTCATCAAGCTAGGCTGTTGGAAATAGGATCAAACTTCACTTCTCAATGGCCCGCTTGTCCTTTCCATCGGTTTGTCATTCATCCTGGAATGTGGGCTTCAAAAGTATTTTGCATCTTTTACTCTTTTTTTTTTTTTGCTATGGTTTGCTGTGATTTTTTTATTAGTTTTTTTAATAAGCTTTACCCTACCTCTGTGCTTTACCGTGCTTTCACTGTGCTTTATTACACTTTGGTATGTTTTTTCAATGGGGGACTTTTTTCTAAGGGTAACCGCACTATATAATGGAATAGTCCATGTGATTGCTTCTATTTCAGCATGATAAACCCAGCCCTAGATGGGGAAACGTTTACATTTGTCACATTTCATATTTAGTGAAATGACTTGCCTACCGGTGCCCCCAGCTGATTGACGACCATAAAAAATATTAAACCAATACGCGGTATATGAGATCCGCTGTTGACACCGTTAATATTCCCTTGTCAAGGAAAGAGCCTGCAGATTCTCCACACTGGAAATGTGCATCGGCAAGCAGGAAAGAGGAGCCAGCCCCACGCTGGCATTAGATATTCTCTTTGAAAAGGGCTGAAGAGACCTGAAGCTCCAAATAATAGATGGTGTCAGGGCTTTGGGGGCTAAATTAAACCTTGAAATCCATCCGGAGTGAATTAAAGCAGTTTATAACGGGTGAAACTCAGCTGCGAGCTCCGTTGTAAGGCTTTGCTATTCGGGAGAGCATCTGACAGGGTTGTTTTTGTTATGAAAGGCTTGAACTTTTATCCAGCGCTTGGGGGAGTGGGTGTCACTGTTTGCTCCTGTAACCCCTAGAGTACTTTCGCTTGTCATTCCTGAGTTATCATTCCCATGCTTTTACCATAGTGATGTGTGCTCTAATCTACTATGTTGCTGTCCTTCCTGTGCTTCTACTCTGGAATATCAAAAGGTGCACTGATCGTTCTCTGAACTTCTCAGAGACTATTGAAATGCACGTTACCTGGTAAAAGCACCTGGGGTCTCGTATATTACCGAGAAGCTACTTCTCGGTTGTTCCCCACCATTGCTATCTCATTTTATCTTGGCGAAAGCAGAGTCCAATGTTAGTATGAAGTAAATAACAGTTTTGTATTTGGGTATAAACGCTGCATGAAGACCCTCTGTACGCGAGTGCACTGGTTTGTAAGCGACTCCCTGCGTCAGGAATGCACCGATCCCTTTTAAACAACAGATTTAATACAATGTTTAACATATAAAAGCCAGTAGCGTGTAATTGAAATTCTTAATCCTAATGCCGTTCTATAACATGCTCTGTAGCTGCATATCAGCAGATCTTTCCTAAAGGCGTGTCCCTCTGTCTTTAACCCCTTGCCGTCTGTTCTGTATTCCAGGGTTTTTCCCGGGAAGTTCCCAGGGATGTGACGCCTTCTTACGACACAAGATGACTCTGATCTCACCCTCCATACTGAAGAAGTACGGGATTCCTTTCGATAGGGTAGGTCTGCTGAATGGGCTCCTGGGAATGCTCTTAATCTTTTATTTTTTACATTTACTGTAAGATACTTGTGTGTGTAAAATACTTTTCGTACTACGGATCCACAGCAAAGCCACCAGACCCATAGTGCCAGAGGACAATACAGATCTGAATGGCTCCACTGCAAACCCACAGCCGCCCTGTCGGCCACAGGGAACCGTGGATTGCCCTAAGCCCTCCCTTCAGCCAGATTTAAGGCTGAAGAAGCACATAGCATTAACTATTCTCATACAAAAACCTGTAAGGTTAATTTAAGGACTGAAAGGCATGCCTGTCCTTTATTTATTTATTGTTTGACATTAAGTTAGTTTTTGTGGAAACTGGCATTTGTAAAGGTGACCCCATTTGTCTGTACAACTTCCAAAACTGAATACTTTGCATCTTCTGTTCAAACTGCATGCATTGACTGCTTTGATGAAATCTCTTGATGTAGTTTTGTACCTAGTTTCTGTTTTGTGACAGATCAGTGGTATTATAAAGCATGTTAGAAATCTTGCAGTTCTTTTCTAAGCATTTCCACGGTGCTAGCTCGACGGGAGAGATGGGGCGAGTACCGCTGTGCAAGACGTGATTAATGAGACCAAACTCCATAGCACCTGAGATGAAAGTTCAAAACAGAGAATACAAAAACTCCATTCTTCTTTTTGCCGTTCTCCCGGCCGGCTTCCCAGCAGTGAAACTCCCTGCAGACTTGAAAGGCAATAATCAGTCCGTTCCTTTAAAACAGCAGCTAACCCTGAAATATCAGCCTGTTAAGATTCTGTCATTGACAAAGCAAACGGAATAAACTTCATGCAAAAGAGGGCTACTTTGTTATAATGTATTTATTAATTTGCTTAAAGGATGAATGACTTTTCAGGATGCACAGACTGTACAGATCACAGCTCTGTCTCTGATGTCTGCAGTGATGTGTTTTTGTCTCTGCGGCACTGCTAACTTGCCAAGATATCAGACTTTGGTCTGGTTATTATGTTGATGATTTTTCTGTTCATCTCCTGCATGGCTAGTAAAATTTCGTATTCCTTTCTTTCTCTGTCTGCAATTCCTATGAGGACTGGATAAAAATCAGATTCATGCATCTACCCACCACTGTCAGCTTTCTATAATGAGCTTGCCATCAAGTGAGCTGGAGTCTTTGTAGATGGAACGTCTGACTTTATTTTCCACGATGGGTCCATCAGTCAACAGTGGTGAAAATGGCACTATACTAGAAGTGCTGTACACATGGTTTTGAAAGTAGTACCCTGCTAGCCCATTCATTTTTGTGTTGAAATGTCTGTGTTTCCTGCTAACTGGGGCAGAAACAAAGTGCCCAGACCAAACCACAGTTCTGGCACTTGCAGATGAAACTGTAGCTCAACAAATATTGTACAAGCAAACGTGTTTCCAGAAACTTGTTTAGAAGGAAAAATTGTTTAAAGAAATGGGAAAACTGTTTCCTTCAGTCAACCAACAGTTTTCATGGAGAGACTCTGGGGATGTGATGCAAGATTGCAACCTCTGCCAAAGATGACTTTGGTGGACAGCCTGCTGAAATACATCCTTGTATTGATATGTTCAGTAGCTGACAGAACTGTAGTCTCCTCATGTTTCTTGAAATTGTTTCAGGGCTTAAAGAAGACAAGTAAATTGCCACTTGGGCGGGGCTCTTAAGGTTTTACACACGGTCACAAGATCTAAGCGATCACCTGCTCTTAAGTGAACTGCAGCTTGCTTGCTTTTCTTTCTTTCTTTCTTTCTTTCTTTTCCACAGCAGCCTATCAATTTCCTATTAGCGTATCTTTCCTCAAACTTGAAACATCAATTTATATAATCAAGCTAATTGTATTTACATTTAGAAGGAGAAAAAAAAAAAGATAAAGAAAGCGAGCGATCGATAAGAGGGAGCTTTTAATAATTAAAAACGTGTATTTCTGTAATCTGCTATTGATTTTGTTCAATCTACTCGCTTGGGTGGCTGGCTGGAAAGTTAGTAAATTGTCCTGCGAGTCCAGTGACTGGCAGCTACTGGCTGTAGCTTTGCTTTAACAATGATTACTTGTCTATACTGTCTATCCATCATGGGAGGCGATTCTTAATGCAGTGCTGGTGCTTTATTGACAAGGCTGACGGTTGGAGGGAGGCTTGCTATGTTGAGTGGCTTATCTTTGCTCGCCTGTTTTGAATGACTTTACCACTGTTTTTTGACAACCAGGGATGTTCCCAGTTCTGTCAAAGGTGTTTAACTGTGGTTCTCTCTGGCCTTTATACTACAGCCAGGTTCCTAATCGAATATCAGAGGTAATAATCAGCAATGATTGATGCGTTGAGAATAATTCTCATTCAGAAGCTTTACAAGATACGTGGACTCTTCAGAAAGCCTTGACATGCATATAATGAAATCTGTACAACCGAGAAACCTATTAAAAGCAGAATAGCAGTGGCCTAGCACTGTGGGAGGAAAGCAGGTGTTACTGGTCAGCGAGCTACGTGAAGCTCCAAACTGGGCAGCATTGATTTAAACAATCGATGGAGGTCTGAGGCTGAGAAATAAATTCCAAAGGTGTCACCCAGCCTTGAAGTCAACACATCCGAACTCAGGATGTGAAAGCTGCTATTAACGGTGTATTCACACTGTGCACGATGTGATGATAGTCCTGTTATAAAAGGATTGCATTTTTATAATGATTGGGAAATAAAGTAGCAGGAGGTGAAAAGGAATATCAAGTTAATAAATGTCATTTGTAACCTAATTTTCTGTCATTTTACAAATCCACAAAGAAAAACAAAATGCACGGTGTCAATTTCACCCTCCCATTACTTCACCTTGCAGAGAAAATGAGTGTGTGTTTCTTGCTCCTGAACAGCTCAATTTTCTGTAATAAAATGAAATTGAAAAGCCTGTGACCTGAAATGGCAAATGGGGGCCAGATTGATCAAAGTCTTGCCTTTTGAGTACAGAGAAAGGGACATAAAAGCATTCTCAGGTTGAAAGCACTAACACACATGGTATATTTAACTCATGAAAAGTATAGCTAAGCTGGCTGTTCATTGCTTGAATGGCATTTTAAGTGATATCTGATTAATTCCTACAATAGTACCTTCATAATTGACCAGATTGAGGTATTTAAACTGCAGTTTAAACCTAGAAAGAAGTACAAATTCTACGATCCATAATTGTCTTCCAATTTTTGTTTTTATAGTTTTATGTGGATAGTCAGTTGCTAATATGCAAACTGAAAAAAAAAAAAAAAAAAAAACGAATCCCTGTTTCAGTGGTGACTTTACATTGTTATGCACTTTTACCCCCCCTTTATTTCTTTAAAGAAACAAAACCTGTTGGAACATTGAGGTGGGGTGGGGTGGGGTTTCCACAGTGCTGTAAAAAAAAAAAAAAACGAACTGCGGCTGCTGGCTTCAGTGTGATGGCACTAGTTAAATCGTTCCGGCTCGACTCGGTTAGCTATAAGTTGCGTTCATAGATTTCCCATTTGTAAAGGAGAAGGTGTAAACCCTTCTCAAAAAGCTTGGTGCAGTAAGTCTGTGTTGGTATGAGAAAGGGGATGCAGGCGCTTTTTTAAGGGGTTTCTTTATCCCATTTATTAACAGATTTTGCTCAGATAAAATGAAGTTAGTCAGCTGTACACAGGAATGTGTACACACTTGAGTATTTTAACCACTTTACCACTGGAATATATATTAGTTATTTTTAGTTCCCTTTGGTAAAACTATAAGCAGCCAAACGGTTTGTCTGCTTGAGTTCTTGGAGGTTTGCCGTGTTGTCGTTCTTCAGAGTTTTGAAGTCCTGGATGACAAGCTCCATTTCACTAGCTTCATTTCAGCCCAGTGATTGTATAAATGCATCAGATAAATGGTTTCAGCAGCTGTGGTCTTGTTTTTTTCTGTGGCAGATCACACAGGAGGCTGGTGAGTTCATGATCACCTTTCCCTACGGGTACCACGCTGGCTTTAACCACGGCTTCAACTGCGCCGAGTCCACCAACTTCGCCACGCTGCGCTGGATCGACTACGGCAAGATGGCCACGCAGGTGAGCGTCCCTTTTACTGTGCAAAGGGCATGGCTTTGAAGTGTTTGTCAGAACTGACAACGGAGAGGGCTTAGGAGAACCGTTCAAACTAGTGGTAATCCAGGTGATTCTTCTCTGCTGCTCGAGGGGTCAGAGAAACAGTATTTACTTGCTTAATAAACCTTGGCATACCAACATCAACTCTACTGGCATCTCTTTTATTATCATTTATAACCTCCTGCTGCTGCAAGACTTCATCCCTCACTCTGCCTCTTGGGGTATTCCATTCAGATTGACCGCAAAGTTCAAAAAATGTTACAAATTATGTATAAAATTTGTTACAAATTATTCAGCACACCTGCAGGTCATTTTATTTATTTATGTTTTTTTGGGGGGGGGGCGCGTAAGTAATATGCAGCGTATTGAAATTGAAAGACCGTTGGATCTTTTTTACTTAAGAACAAAGCGAGGTGCTGAAGAATGTCTGTAATAATCTCATTCGGTCAAACTGAAGCCTTCAAGACTCTTTAGATGATGTGAAAAAGAGTGCTGTTCACAAGCAAAGAGAGAGCAAGGCGTGTGAGGAGACTATGTCTGTAATTGGAGGCTGTTTCTTCTGGATTGACCTGTGTAATGAACCATAAGCCACTGACAGCAAGACCTTATTAACATGATTGAGGAATTGGAAATCTACCTATATATGTGCGTGTGTGATTTTATACATTTTGCACCATATCAAGATATTTAATAAGTAAAGGATCTGAGTGAGGGGACAGTATTATTATTATTATTATTATTTGTTCATTTAGCAGACACCTTTTATCCCCTAGTCTTGCTGTAAATCATTTGTTGTTTCCAAACCTTTTAAAAACACTGCTGTATATCGGCTTGAATCGTACAGTGCCCTAAACAGTATTATATATCACCTTGAGCAAGCAGTTCTCATTTGTGATTTCTATATTTGTAAAAAAAAAAAAAAAGTGTGTTGTGTCACTTAAAGATGAACATAACTTCACATAAATAACTATGCCTTCAGTAACTGTTCCTGCTGGACATGTAGGTGGCCAGCGACTGGACTGACACCTGCTGCCATGTTAATTAGCATTAGGACTATGAATGTATAGTGTTAATTAATTAAAGGTCTTCGATTGAACCTAACCCAGCGATCCCTTCTGGTCCTGGCTAGCATTATTAAGCCTTCGCAAGGTTAACAGCAGACTGTCTGATTTACATTTTTAATGCAATCTTTGGGCACACATCTAGATGGAACAAAACTGCTCCTAAACTCCTGTTCTAACGGCTGCTGCAACCCTGAGTCTTGACAGCTTTGGAGGGGAGGTAAGAGGAGGCTTTGATGGGGGTGTGTGTGTGTAACCAAAAGTAGAAAGCTGGAATGATTTTTTTTTTTTTTTTTAAACACAAAACGCATCGATGTGTTGCCTGCGCACGGATATTTTTCTCTCTCCTAACAAAACCATCCGAGTCCCTCTCGCGCAGCTCAATAAAGATTGCCCCCTCTTGGGGGAGGGGGGGGGGGGGTTCTCCGCTGGAGAAAGGACTGTATCTGCAGTGAATAATTCAAATTCATGAGGCTTCCTGTGGCTGCAGCATGCTGACCCTCGTCTCTCTAGGGTGCAACGGTATGGGAGCAATGTTTTGATGTAGATAGCGATTTTTAGATCAACAAACAATCCAGGTCCATTTTGGATGCTTACTGCCTCTCTCTTCCTCTGCTTTTTAAACATTTCGGTGCACCAGAGATTTCATTGATAATTCCACTGCAGGGAATCGCACAGGGTTTAGGTGACACAAAGTTCATAAGAGCACTTTCACCACCGGCTGTGTTTGATGTGTCTCATCTGGGAAGACAGCAGCTTCAGTAAGATTGAGGCAATTGTATACGTTCAGCCTAGAACAAAGAATTAGGGCAAAAGGAGCTGACAGTTAGGAAATCATTTTAAGCGCAGCACAGAAACCAGGACCAGAGGACATGGTTGGAGATTTAGGTGGAGACCAAGAATGGAAAGTAGAAGGCACTGCTTTACCCAGAGAGGGGTGAGAGTATGGAATGAGTTACCTGGTAATGTTGAAACTGAATCACTGGAATCCATTCAAACCCAACTTGACAAATTTTGAGGTCAACCATTCTTGTTTGCACATTTTCTTATGTTCCCAGGTACCCTAATCATTGGTCTACTTGACTTTTACTTTCTATAGTTTTATGACCCAGTACGTTGGCAGTGTCTGTTTTGGGAGAGGCCAAGCAGCCTTATGCAAATTGGAAATATAATACTACTAATCCAACACTTTTCCCCATCCTATGTTTTAATTTATTCTCTTTTTTTTAAACGTTTTGCTAGCAATTAAAGCCAGCCCGTACTGAACATTTTAAAAGCAATTTTGGGTCCAGCCATGTGTTCATAAACAAGTGACACCAGCAGAACGGCTTTTAGATTGAGTCGCTTTGGTTACGTTGTTACACAGCCTAGCGTGAAATTACTGAACGAGTAGTGCTGACTGCTCCCAGCCAATCTGTCGCCACACAAGGAGAGCGGCACTTCACTTCATCTTTCCTCTTGATTCTTTTAAAAAAAGAAAACTCGCTTCTCCGATCAGGGTAGACCCGTTCAGCTTTGGGTTTCATTGACTTTTTGCATCTTTTTCATTTATCTGCACTCCACAGCTGTGCGTTTTTATTTTGTTTAGTGCATTTCTCTGACAGTAACGGGTTGATTTGATGAGCCTGCACAGTAATGGGTTGATTTGATGAGCCTGCACACTGCTGTGCCACAGCTGGATTTTGTTAGAGCGTTTTACAGCACTGGAGAATCATCCTCGATTTGAACTGCTTTGAGTTTGTGTGGAGAATCTAAAGTGTATTAAACAGACTTCCTCATCCTATTAGTCATGTGACAATGAGAACTTATTATATAAATATAGAGAGAGAGAGTAGATGTCACCAGCAGAGTTGAAAGGTTCCATTGCCACACAACTTGAATGGAACAAGGAAGTGTTCATTGCCAGGCAGTTAGGATTCTCCTATCAAGCTGAAATCAGGAGCCAGGTTGAGAGGAAATGATGACGTGATTTTGCATTCTTCACGAAAACCACACCGTAACCCACACACACTCTCCAGCTGCATGGAGACTGTGGGAGTGGGGAGCACATAGCACATGAAATGTCATGGTATTTTAACGCGGTGTTGCAGTCATGCAAGCGGACGCATTGTTCTCTGCTGTAATTGGCTGTGAAAAGTGTAGCGTCTCGCCACCTCGCACCAAAAATAAATGCCTTGAGCATCCTCTGCGACCAGTACTGCTTGCATAAAAATATAATGGGCTGCTTCATTTCTGTAGTGCCAGTTTACATACTGCTATCCCCATCTCTCCCCACACACACACACACACACACACTTAGGGTTTTTGCTGTTGTTGTTTTCTAACACCGAGCTTGTTGTTTGTGTTTGTTAGTGTTATTTATTTATCTTTTTTTTTTCCTTTTCGAATCATGGAAAACATTGCACTGAAACCCAGACCCCATGTTTTTTAATAAGGTGAACTCTTGTACTTCGTGATCCACTGAGGCATACTGAAGTAGCCTGCATTTTATATGAAGCAGTGGGTGAGCTGGAGGGGAGCTTTAGAAGGGTAATGAACAAAAATTGTTCTCTACAAGTAGGCTGTTGGAAGTAATAATGGGTTGAGTGGGTGAAGAAAAGTCAGTAGTTATTTATAAATAATAATAATTAAGTAAAAACACTGTGTGGCAGTAATGTAGAAGTTTCAGGTTTTCCAGCTTGAAGGACTTCTGTTCGTGTTGTGTGTGTATAGATATAATTAGCACAAAGGTTCCGGATTTGGGCTGTTCTGTTTAACCCATGCACATGTGTTAAATCTCTTCCATTTGCAGTTGAAGGTCAGTATTACGGTTCAGGGTGTAACACTATACTAATGATACGACACAGAGGCGCATCACAGTAGGCAGGTCGCGATACGATGTGTGCGATGGCCCAGATTGGCAGCTTCTATGATGCATAATAAAATCAAATGGTCATTTAACAATGGACAAAAATGACATCACCTGGGAGGGTATGTATTCGTACCATCTGTAAAACACGCCTATTCTTCATTCAAGAACCAATCTGTTAACAACAGCGAGCTCTGCTGCGCGATTCTTGTATCGGCAAATAAAAGACGCATACTTCTGTTACGATACATGTAAAGAAAGTATCACGATTCACCGACATGCAGCGTCCTAATTCCGAATGCTCGAGTTTCAGCGTTTGATTCCCAATGTGTTCATAACTTTTCAGGTTCTGCTGTTGGTTTTAAAATGCCTCTGGGTTAATGGCACTGTCTGATGATCTGTCACCAGTACTTCTGAATCCTTCACTGGAGGGGGTAGGGTTGAATCTGAAGGGGTTAAGGCAAAGCCTAAATTGAACAGCGTTGCATGCAGCTGTCTGAAATCAGTCGCTCTGCTGTGCGTTACACCTTTGACTTTGTGGCATGCGCTGTCCCTAAACCTGCTGCTGTTATTTCTAGTTGTCTCACTTCCCTGCCCAGTTCAAGTCTGTTACTGGGTGGTTTGCACTGTTGTCCAGTCTGTGCTTGGCTGCCCTCCCCGATTTCTGGTGTTTAAGAAGCGTGTTTGCGGATTGTAGAGTCTATTGCCCCTGCTGCTGACAGTAATTTTACAGCTTTGTAATCGTGACGTATGAAGTAAATAATCAATGTAATTGTTTTTGAAGTCCTGTTAATTGAAATGCTGTGATTTTATAATTTCTTTTGTTGTGGGTTAATCCTTTTCCTGCTATGGGAAACTAGCTTTCTGCTAAATTCATTGCTGGTTGTAGAGCAGAGTTGAAATGTCAAAGACCTGCTGTCGTGGCGGGTGGTCAAGGCTATTCGGCTGAAGAAATGGCAAATCCAGACACGAAACTTCAGTTAAAATGCCTTAGTGCACTTTTATTGTATACAAAACAAATGAAAGGTTTGAACAAACTGTTCAAATAAACCCCAAAACGGCACTCAAGCTGCAGGGCAGAAAGCACAACCTGCTGTGTCTCTCTCTCTCTGCTCTTCTCCACAAACATGTGCTTTGTTCTTTTTGCAGGAGTGATTGTCCACTCAGTAAATCAATCGCCACATTCCACACTTTCCAATTCCCTAATGAAGCAATGATCAATTAAACATTTAAATAACACGTGGCTGTGCAGAATCAGCCATCTTGGCCTCAGTCTTAGACTCTACGCCTGAGCCCAAGATGGCTGCCAGCCACAAAAGTTTAGTGTTTTTGTAATGTCGAAATCCTACTGTGAAATATATTCGGGGCACAATGCAGCGATTTTCAAGAAGCAATAAAACTCTGTAATTTGGAGGAAACATACGGAGCAGGAATTCAACTACCTCCACTCACACACACTGCTGTGACAAACAACCTCGCTGTGGGAGAGCAGGTTTCAGTGGTCTCAGCTCTCAGGGCAATTCTTCTTGTTTAGAATGAGTCAGAGAGCTTGAAACAGAGTCTGATGTGAGTCTGAGCTGGGTCTGCGGTCTGAGGCACATGTGCCCACTTCTGTGTGCGTAACCCTTTTTACTGCCATGTATACCAGTCCCTCCAGTGTGTGCCCTTGCATCACTACGAAAAAAAACTGGGGAACCTGTACAGCACCAGCATGTAAGCGAATGCTAGATTTGATAGATAGATAGATTGCCTGCAGAGTCTTTGCTTCTGGATAGACAGATGTTTCAGAAGAGGTAAAATACAGTGAGGCTTTCCGCTCATGCCTCGGAAAAACTCTAAACTGACAACGTAGGTCAAATCTGAAGGGTCTGAGAAGAACAAAAACAGCCTATAAAACAATAAACCCTCGTGAGCTGCTTTAACAGGGAGTCTGTGGAGATGAGCAGTAGCGCTCAGTCACAGCCCACTAATACAGTAAATGAGAAAGAGAGAGAGAGAGATGCTTCTTGCAGAATACGTCTCTATTGGAGCTAAAGCAGTGTTCATAATTCCCCTGGATTCAGGCAGCAGAAAGGCTACAGTTTTGTCACAAGCAGTGCAGCATGGCTGCTACTGTACCTGTCCACTTTTTTAACATGGGCCCTGTATTAGGGTTCATGTCTGGGGATTTTTGCGGTGCAAACAATGCCTCCTGGTTTTTGAATTTATTTTAAAAAAAGAAATGCAAGTGGAGCCCTTGTTGAGCAGTTAATCCACCTCAGCATGTTGTCTATAGGGGATAAAGAACCCCCTGGTTATTCCCCTGGGCTCTACCTGCCCTTGTTAATTCTGAGTGTTGTAGTTTTCAGGAAGGCCTGTAGAGGGCAGCAGTGTTGTCTTATAGACTCACTAGGGAGGGAGGGCTTGTTCTCTCTAATGGGCTGTATTTATTGCAGTGGCCTGACACTGCCTGTGGAGTTTCATAAAGAAAAACGATTCCTAGGGATAGACAAGCAAGCAAGCAAATGTATAGAATAGCAATGCAGCCGTGCAGATAGAAGCTAGGGAACTAAAAATCTTTGCACAAAGGTGGTGACAGAGAGGTGGTACTGTGCTTGTGTGCGGAAGAGCAGGGGGCGGAGGGGGGCTTGTGCTTTCAACCATTCAGAGACCTTGAAGAGTATATACAGAAAAAAAAAAATGAAACCAAGAGCTTTTCAGATCGTATAAACAACTATTGTAATTCTGAGTTGAAGCAGGCCATCTTAACCTCAAACGACAAATGTTTTTTTTCAGGGCCACTAGTATTAACAGAGAGAGATTACCTGAACTACTGGAGAGATGGTCCTGATGATCTGGAGGTATTGGGAGCTTGTCTCTGTGTCACCTCTATGCCTGGTATTTATACTCTAGTACACTCAGAGACCATGTAATCTAGAGTTAGAAATTCAGCTGTTACTACAAGTGCAACCAACCACTAACTACTTTACAAGGTTACTATGGTTCATTGTTTACCATATTTGTCCTTTTTTTCCCATACATTTCTGTAAATGCTTTATCTCTCCAATCATTTGTTACCTTAGCAACTATACTGATGCCAAAGTCACCTCCAGCATGCTGGTTTAACATTGCCAGCATGTTTTCCCTGCAGCATGGTTGTATTCAGATCTGCCACTGTAATTTATGCAGACCCTTAGGTAGACCCATGAAGAATAGAGGGAACTGAAATGATAATACAAAACCAACAAGAGCGTCGGCTCACATTATAACATGACCTCTTCTTGCTCCAGTGTTTTAGCTGCCATGGTTACACAACTGGTCTGCTAATTTCAAAAGAAAACGAAGTCTTAAGGTTGAAGTACAAGAGTCTCAAAGATCATCTTGTTTCTGAAAGCTCGCTCCTCGCTAGAGGACGGTCTGTTAATCGCACTGTTAATGAACATAATTCAGACGCCCAAAACAAAAGTAATCAGCTAAACATTGCTGACTGCGGCTGTATCTTCCTGTAGTTGTAATGGGAATTTCAAACACACTTCAGGCTGTTTTTAATTTGTATTAATGCCTTATCTGTGTGCTTTTTGATGACTGCTAGTCTCTTGCGTACCAGAGTTGCTTGTTTTGTGTTTTTTGGTTTTGTTTTCCTGAGAAGTAACAAACGGTCTCTTGCCAGCTTCTTAAATATGACCCCCATTTCTTTAATGTTCGCTGCCACTATTATCAGTTAGAAAGCTTTTGCATTATTTCGACAGCCTGCGTGTGTGTCTGAGTGCAGTTGTCTTTCACTTCGCAAACCCAGCTCAAAATAGCAGGTTGACCATATTGAGAAGTGGAATTAAACTATTGAGCCATGTTCTCTGTATGCGTGTTAAGAGTATGCACCTGTTTGGCTCTGTGACTCTCCCCTCTAGTTCCTTCAGTGAAATGGGTGGCGGAAATCTTTAGAATGAGACGGTTCCTAGGAAAAGGACTAATTGGTGCAGATTTCAATACAAAAGCACCCATCAACTGAACACCTGCTGCTGTGTCTTTCTCCACTCCTGTGTGCGCTCTTGGCTCCACGTGTGGCTCATCTCATCCACACAGACTGTCTGCCTCAATAAGATCATCCATTTGCAGATCTGCCTGGTCTTTCTCAGAGGCTGATCGTCTGCTAATTCCACCTCAGCTGGAGACACGATCGCTGTCTAGTGTAATAAGATAAGCCTTGCACTCGGAGAACAAACACGACAGAAAGGGGAAATCAACCAGAGGGCACTGACTGTGCAGGCTTGTTGTTCTGTTGGGAGGGGTGCTGTGTTTGCTATTTCAGGATGGTGTTGGGAAATGGATGTTGTGAACATAGGCCCATAAATACTTTTTTGTCTTTTTTTTTTTTTTTTTTTTTTTTTTAAATTTTAAAGTAATTTTATTTACATGTCAGGGTTAAATGCATTGGTCTCTCCAGGCAGGCTTCAGGCTTCGTGATCGCAGAGTTGTAATGGCTGCCCCTGCTGTTGCTCTTAAACTCGTTCTGTGAGCCGGAACACAGCCTTCATTAACCACCTGTCGTCTCTCGCATTACTTTTTTTTTTTTCAATGCGTCGTTCAGAAAGGAGGCAACAGACACTTGTGCTGTTTTAATGATCATTTCTGTTTGCAGTGTTTCACACACACACACACCCCCTCCCAGAGGAACAAAAAGTTTGCTTGTTATGCAGAGTGCTTTAAGTAAAATAAATTGGGCAATGTATTACACACGCACACCCCTTGCAGTAAAAAACTGGGGAATATTTAAATTTTTTCCTGCAAATTAAACAAAATCAGCTAGAGTTTTATAAGAGTTTAAACGTTTTCCAGATGTTAAACTTTTAGAATTGGTTCCTACATATTTCACACTATGATCAAAGCTGTATTGTTCTGCATGGTTAGAAAAGTGACCCCCTAATGTTCACTCTCATTCAGCCTTGGTTCAGGTCTCCAAGCAAACACTACAAAATAAAACCAGATGCACCGAAAACACTCTCAAATCTATTCCTTTTTTAACACACTTTATAGCAGGGAAGTCGACATGTTTTTACATTTAAATATCACCTAATGCCGTGATTCCCAAACCGGTCCTGGGGACCCCCTGTGTCGGCTGGTTTTCATTCCAGCTGAGTTCTCAGTTACTTAACTATACCCTTCATTGACTTGATAGTTTGCTGAATTCTAGTTCTAATTGTTTTCAGCTTGTTTTAACAGTTGCATATTTCAAGTTACCTCTAGCATTTTATAAGTAACTTGAACTCTGCAACTGTTTTAAGAGCTGAAGTGTTAAAGTGGTCAAAAAGTGAAAAAAAAAAACACTAAATTAAAGCAATGCACACACCTTACATAACAGTTGTAGCAACACATGGGAACATGCAGCACAGTGAAATAGAAAGGTCCTCATGTACCCTTTAATTTTAGCTACTGCAAGCTTTACAAAGTGTTTTGTTTACAATGTGTCATTCAAAATATAACTCCTTCCCTCCTTGGTGTTTTTAGCTGTGGCTCATCTGCAAAGTTCGTACAATTTATTTATGATCCTTCAACATGTCGGCAGTAGTGTTTATACAGGACTCTAATGGGGGGGGGGGGGGGGGGGGGGGGCTTTGATTTATGTAGGAGTCATTTTCTGATGTGGTGCAACTGCAGCCCATGAACTGCAGTGAAACTCGTTTTGATTTGAACCCAGGTCTTCAATGCCGCAGGTGAAATGGTAGCACTTTGAAACCGCTGTGCCCACCGCTCCCTGTACCCTTCAGTTCTGTTTTGCTGTCAGCTGCAGTCGTGGCACCAGTGTGTGTTGTGGATGGAGGGTGAACACTGGACGTTATTGAGAAAAGAAGAAAGTGGACAATTTTAACTTGCAGTCAAAAGGGATTAAGAGATTAAGCAAGGTCAGTGAGACAGGGAGACTGGTAGCTCTGAAATATACAGCAGCACATCTCCTAGATGAATGACTGAGAGGGTAACGTTGTTTAAATCTCTGTCTACCTCACTCCGGCATGAAATACATTTATTTAGAATTGATTGCTGATCAGTATAAAAAAAGATATAACACGATGCAATGCAATCCTGTGATTTCTGAGCACTTTGGCTCATGTGTTCTCTTTTCATAAATTGAAAGTGATGTAAAAGAAACCAGAAAAATCAGTAGAAATCACGTTAAGGTGTGATCTGCTTGTTTTTAGTTAAATGTTAAAGCTGCAGTGCGCCACAACTGTGTTTTACTCAAAAGATAGTTTTCTTCTAGATGTGATTATTAATATGAAGCGTGCTGGGAGGAAAAAACCCACTGCGGATTGCAATAAACCCTGTTGATGAGGAGGTCATTTTGTACTCTGTTTATAAAGATGCCGCAGAGTTGCAAGAGCTTGTTACTGTGGTCCCACCACTAAGTCAGTAGTAATAGCTGAAGTGGCGTGCCGACACACTTTCTATCGCATTCATCTGCCTTGGCTGGGTTGTTGACAGCGCTGTGGGTTTAAGTGGCAGTGCTGTTGAGCAGACCCATGCATTGTGACTCCCACTCCAGTGCTGCATGCTGTTGTTTTTACTTGAGTCTTTACAAACCCTTGTACCCAGTAACTGGGCAATGTAAAATGTAAGCAGACAAGCGCTGCATTGACCCAAATCAACCTTGATTTTTCCACTCAAACTGTGTGCTGGGAACTATGCGTTAAAGCCGTTCTCCAATTCTGGGGTCAGTCGGTGAGTCTCACACCTTCGAGTCGTGCAGAATTGCTATGCACATCATGTTATACAGCTAGATAAACCACTTTTGTGGTAGGGCAGTGAAACTGTCAATTATTGCAGTACTAATTTTTGTCCTTTTTTGGTCTGTTTATGCCTCTGTAGTAATTTCTTTTTTTCATAATTTGGATTTAGTTGTCTACTGTGTTAAACGAACAAGCAGCCGAAACAAATCATTGAAAAAGCAGCAGCCCTGGTCTAGTTCTGCATGGTGTCTGCTATACTCGTAAGGGACAATTTCCTGGTGCCCGAAACGCTTGTCTTCACAACCTCTCCTCCTTTTGGAAGACCGTACCTCCACATCTGCTGGTTATTCATAAAAGCCATTTCAGATTTGATAGCATCTCAATAATGAGAGAGCCAAAAGCCATCCCAGATCCCTTGTTCCTGGATTGCACCGGTAGCAGTGGGTAAAATGTTTTGAGCTCTAGGGCACCACAGCTACAAGTCCCTGATGTGCGTCCCTAGATTGAAATTGCTGCTGCAATTGGGATTTTTATTTCCCTCCCACTGAGGTCAAGGCGTAAGGAGATAATAAAAATAGCTAACAGTTCCTAGAGCTGCATTGCGAATGCACTTAATCCCGACGAATATAAGAATATCAAAGGGAATCAAATGTCTTTTTGTAAGGGAATCTGTTTGAAATGAATCAAATAAAAGGCTAGCTTTACTTTGTCAGTGCTGCTGTGCAGAAGCCCATGCTGGTGCTCTGTGGTTCAGGTCCAGCGCTGCCTTTCTCAGCTGTCATTCACAGCCTGTTTGTTTGTGCCTTGAGCAGAGGCAGCAGCAGGTTACTGATCTGAAGAGGGAGAGACTTTTTTTTTTTTTTTTCTGGAGTCCGCAGCCATTTCCTTGGAGACCCTCATTTATGAATATTCCTCTGTTTGATGTGTCAGTCTTCTCTCTCTCTGCTCACAGAGAATGGAGAGGGTGACACACTCTCTACCCTTGCCTACCGTCCCCAACCGGCAGCCTGCAGCAGTTTTTTTTTTTCATTATTGCTCACCGAACCTTCAGACTCCTTCCTAGCCTCACACATGTCGGCTTTTGTCACGCAGCAACAATATATATATGAATGCAGGCTACAGCAGTGCCGTGTCGACACCCTCTACTCTATTTGTTTCCGTAGCAGAATGCAAGGTTTAAATTTTGATGAACTGTTTGAATACTGTTAGTGTGGAAACACCAGGGCTCACGGGCCATAGCCCAGACTGGCTCTGGCTGAGTTGAGTTGGTGGAAGTAGGGCTTTTAAACTTTGAGCAGTTGATACGGTTCTGTTGATATGCTCTAGACTGGCTAGTCGTTGTCTAGGAGATGTGTTAAATCAAAAAGGCAAAATGTAATTTAAAACCGCTACACTAAAAATAATTACAAGGCTGTAGCTGATATATAATTTGCTTTAAACTGTACGCAATAGTATTTTATGCAACATTTAGAAATGCTAAAATAAATGTAATGCATTTAAATATAACTTAATCAAAGTCTTCAGTTGAAGATGTGTGTCACTGGACTTGCAGAGTCTCTTAGTATTTCTAAATATATTGCCATTGACTGTTTTTTTTAATAGTACTGGCTAAAAAAGGTTATTTTGAAGGTTTACAAAGCTGAACTGGGTGGGGGTGAGCAGTGAGAGATCAGAGATAGATATTATTAAAGGAATCTAAAGCAGGGAAGCGGTTCTGTGTGCTTTGACAGAGTGCTGGTCTGCTTCACTCTGAGCCTGTCCGAGTTGGAGAGGGGGAATGCTGTCTGTTGGAAACACGCAGAGAGGTGCTCAGCCAGCCATTGAAAACTCTGCATCACATTTACAACACAACCAGCCATCAGCAAGGCGTTTGCCTTTCAGTTTCACCTTTCTGCTAATTAGGGCCACTTTTGTTTTTGGATGATATGAAAACGCTAACTTATGAGCAATAAAAATCTGGCATTTTACTTTTCTACATCATCTTAATGTTTGTGTTAGTAATTCTTGCAAACTATTCCAGTAAAAATAGGCTGGTTTGTGGCGAAGCATATTAGCGTTGCGCTGCATGCTGAAGCCCAGTGGTGACACTGTTACTTCTCCATGTGAGGTGTCCCATTGACGCCCATCCAGTTCCTAATGGATAATTGTTCCTAGAGCCGCATTATGAGGGCACTTGAACCCAGTAAATATAAGAATATCAAAGCGAGTTGAATGTCTTTTCCAATGGAACGTTTCGATAACATTTAATCTCTAAAACACCAGCGTAGGTTGTGATCACCAAACACATTTAAGAGCTGGATTCCCCTAAAACAGACACACAATACCAACTCTAATACCAAGAATAATATTTCCTTGATTTTTGTATGGCTCGTTTGGGCTGTACCGGGATTCTCCGCCCTTTTGAAGTGCAGTCATGTTTACAGTAATTGAACAAAAGGCTTCCAGCTCAGTTCGTGAAACGAGAGAGATGCACTACAAGCGCCAGGACGAAAGAAGAGGATTGGGTTTTTAAAGAGCACCAGCTTCAGGATTAGGTCATGCATTTTTTTTTATTTACATTTTGCAGCTAATAAGATGAAACCTGGCTACAGGGCTTCATTGGGTTTGTACTGGATTACATGCAATTGGTCTGAATGTAATTACTTTCCCAGCTGAGCCCAAATGTCACGGGGTCTTTTCATATAATCTGATTTTGCTGGAGGGGGTTGTGGGGTGCAACTATATTGAATTATTCTAGTATTTTTTTTTTTTTTATTACTTGCATGTTTTGTAAAGAAGGAAAAAGCACTGCTGGTTGCATTTCGTGAGCTAATAGTTATAAACCTTTTTTTTTAATATATAGATAAAAGTGCAGAGTTATTTATTTTTATACAATTGCAAAAAAATATATAATATAAAAATACGTAACTACAGTCAGAATTGTATTAGAGCTTGCTTGCCCACAGCTCTGGCCAAAAGTTTTACACATCCACACCTGCACATCACCCCTTTGTAGAATTAACTAATTTTGCTTCATAGAGTCAAAAGAAACCTGTTGAAATGTTACGTTCACATACTGAATTATTATAGACCGCTTTTGTAGTTTTCCATGTATTCCTACTTTACTGAAATACTGAAAGACATTTTGAAATAGCGTAAAATACTATACTGTTAATATGGCTTCCAGTAGCTATCATGTAATAGTTTCTTTGATTACACGATGTTAAATAAAAGATCGAAATTGTGTGTTAATTTTTTTTTTAAACAATGTCTCAATCCTAAAATTCTAACTGATGCTAAACTTTTGGCCATAGCTGTACCGTAGTTGCTCTGCGGGAACCCTCGTGTTAAACCACCTTGATACAAAGAGCCCGAGTGGTCGTTGAGAGACCGGTGTGAGGGTACCCTCTTGACTGCTGCTCATTCCGGCGCTCCATGTGTGTTTCAGTGCACGTGCAGAAAGGACATGGTAAAGATCTCCATGGACGTGTTTGTGAAGTGCCTGCAGCCCGAACGCTACGAGCAGTGGAAGCAGGGCAAGGACATCACTGCCCTGGACCACCAGAAACCCACCGCCCTCAGCTGCCCTGAGCTGGAGGTCTGGAGGGAGAGGAGAGCTAAGAGGTTACGCAGGTAAGGAGTTGGGAGAATGATTGATGACTTTTACATACTACTCATCCCCCCCCCCCCATTTAATTTCATACATAAACAGGTGTAGCATAGCAGACTGGTGGCCATCTTGGTGAAGGAACACCCTGGAGACAAGATTGCTGCTGTTTGCTCTACCACATGGTTTTGATTGATTGGTTAATGGTTTCATTGTTACATGTGATTGTCAGTCAAAACTATGTGGCTATGTGACTCAAGGCTGTCCCTTCACAAAGATGGCAACCAGCCACCACACACCCACGCCCACACATGCTGAGTGTCTACTCTGCCACGACTGGGTATAATAATATACAGCCAACTGCACATAATAAGGCTGTCATTCCTTTGTGTTTGTTTGGTGATGCATACATCGTGAGATGGAATTATAGTTTGAGGTGGAGAGTGGGGTGTACTCTCTGTGTTAGTTGGTTTGATGGAGTTCTTTCTGGTTTCTCACATTCAAATTAAATTTGTTCCAAACAATTTGTGATAGACAAATAAAAAAAAAAAAAAAAAAAGTAAAAGGAAAGAAAAAACACTTTTCTGTTTTAGTATAGACTTCAGAGGAAGAGTGTTGTGTGTGTTGTTTTTTTTTATAAATTTGGTCTTCTGTAAGTCAGTCAGTGATTTGAAAAATTAGCAATTTCCCCAAAGTTATTTTGCTGTGAGGTAAATGCAGTAAATTGTGTGAAGTGCTGGGCTCAGGAGAATGGCGCTAGGCTCTACACAAGCTTGATTTACATAATGGCTAATTGATTGCTAATTGGTCAACAGAACTGAATGCCAATACACACATAAGAACATAAGAAAGTAAGAAAGAAAGTTTACAAACGAGAGGAGGCCATTCGGCCCATCTTGCTCGTTTGGTTGTTAGTAGCTTATTGATCCCAGAATCTCATCAAGCAGCTTCTTGAAGGATCCCAGGGTGTCAGCTTCAACAACATTACTGGGGAGTTGATTCCAGACCCTCACAATGTGTAAAAAAGTGCCTCCTATTTTCTGTTCTGAATGCCCCTTTGTCTAATCTCCATTTGTGACCCCTGGTCCTTGTTTCTTTTTTCAGGCTGAAAAAGTCCCTTGGGTCGACACTGTCAATACCTTTTAGAATTTTGAATGCTTGAATTGGGTCGCCCCGTAGTCTTCTTTGTTCAAGACTGAACAGATTCAATTCTTTTAGCCTGTCTGCATATGACATGCCTTTTAAGCCCGGAATAATTCTGGTCGCTGTTCTTTGCACTGTTTCTAGAGCAGCAATATCTTTTTTATAGCGAGGTGACCAGAACTGCACGCAATATTCAAGATGAGGTCTTACTAGTGCATTGTACAGTTTTAACCCAATAGAGCCTTGGATCAGTCTAATCGGAGTAAACAATACGAATGACCTGCCAGTAAAATAACCTACCTCCTTGTTTTCTCATCCATCTCTACCAAATGATGAGTTATAGGAAATTATTAAATAAAGATTTAAATTACATTTTTATGTGAGTGCTAATTATTGCAATAGGGACACAGTGTCACTTGGGAGATCTCGTTTGAGGCAGATTTGCTGTATCAAACCCCAAGTCTCCCCTGGTGTGCCATACAGTGGCCTGAAACCCAGTCTCCTGAAACCAAGCTCCAAGCCACACAGTGGCTTTGTGTTCCTTCTGCTGTAAATATACAGAAACCTATTGTGAAGTAAAGCTGCACAGAGTTGATTTAAGCTTGCGGTCTGGTCCATGGGGCCTGGGTGCCTGGGGGCTTGGGTCACAAGTGAAATAGGTTTGGCTGGTCATGAACTGACTGTAGCACACGGCTTGCCGCATACCGAATGAGAATAATTGACAGGTTTGGCTATCACAGTTTATTATCCAGTCTGAATATCACTTCTGTCTTTGAACAGGGTTGCTCGTGAGGGATTAGTTCACTGGCCTGGTTTTACAGTTTAATTAGATCAGAGAATTTGCTTGTCAGCTGTTTATCCCCTGTGTTGTTGTTACTGCTGCTGCTGTTTATTATGATATTATGACTCTTCTTATTTATGTAGTAATAAAACGCTGCTCTCGATTGCTCCACTGCTCTGACTCTGTGCTGCTTGTGTGTCCAGGGCTAAGAGGAAGAGGAGAGAGGCTCGCAGGAAGAAGCTGGAGGAAGCCAAGCTGCTGGCAGAGGGGGGCGTGGCCACCGCAGAGGACCCTGCTGTTGAGATGAAGACCGAGATCGAGGAACAAAAGAGCAAAGCGGCTGAGTTTGGAGAGGGTAAGGGGGGAGGTGTAGGGGCAGTATGATGGGGCTGGAGGGGGTCATGTTCCTGGGTTCATTTGGTTTATTCACTTTGTGCCCGCAGGGCCAGCACAATACATCTCAGTAGTGCAAGCACTAATACAAAGAGAAGTAGACCATACTCTGTAAATTAACTTTGAGACTGTTATGCCAAGCAGTTTCTTTTCGTCTTTCCTAGACCCCTATACTAAGCATTGTTTACTAATATCATTTTCAGGTACAATACTGTTTCACTGAATGTTGCTGACCTATGCATTACTGAACTGTTATTTCAACCTGCAAGGCCATTCCGTTGAAACATTTGTTATACTGCGTAAGTCGTCAAAATCTACCAGAGCCCGTTACCTTTTTGACTTGTGTGTGTGTTGGGATAGACTCAGTTGAGTTTGCTGTTAGCACCAGTCAGTTTAGACTTACCAGTTTTAATGGAATGGCCCTGCAACACCAGAAATGTGAAACATTGTTCTCCTGTGCAACACTGTGCTGTCTTTCCAGCACCGCTAGAGGACGAGAAGAAGAAAAAGAAGAAAAGGAAGAAGAAAAAAAAGGAAGGGGAAGAGCAAGGGGGCGGGTTGCTGTCGGATGTTGTCGGTCCTCCGGTAGCAGCAGGGTCTCTCAATGTGGCATCCCCAATCCAGGCAGTGGCCCCCAATCAAGAGGAAGACTTCAAACCCCGACCCATCATCCCCATGCTGTACGTTGTTCCCCGCACGAAGAAGGTCGTCTTCGACAAGGAGCGCATGTCCTGCCAGGAGGCCTTCGAGCAGTTTGCAAAGCGCAAGGTGGCCCGAGCCATACCCCACCCTGAGGAGGGGGGCATGAAGGAGGAGGCGCTTGAAGATACCGAGGCACCACCCCTAGAGGGCAGGGGCATCCAGGTTTGTTCACTGTGCTTCTGATTCTGTTACAGCTTTGTGGTTGGGGTTCAGTACGCGGAGAGCAAGGTTGGGAATTAGAGTCCTCCAGCAAAACAGTTTGAACCGCGAGTTGCTGCAGGTCCTTTTAAAATAGAGCTTTCTGAGCTAAGGATTCGCAAAATGAAAGTTACTGTTGTGGGTGGGTGTGTGGGGCTGGGTGTTCTTCATCCATCTTACAGTAGAATTGTCATTTAAAAACTAATTTTCTACATCCCAAAATGTGCAGCACATTTTAAAGTAATTGGGTTTGTGTACAGCAGTGGGCCTCTTCAAAAGACGCTGTTTTCCATAACTTACGTACGGGAAGAGCTTTTTAATATCCTGATCCTCGGCAATCAACTGATCCAGAAATAAACAGCTCCGAATTTTAAGGGCTGTCTTTTAATACTAACCTTTTGTTTGCCTTACAGAATAAAGTGGTTCTAGTTTTAAGCAAGCACAGAATCATGGTAAAAAAGGACCCCACATTGTTTGAATGGGTTTTTGGCTTTTTTTTTTTTTTTTTTTTTTTTAAAGAATACAGTCAAACTTGACCGATCAAAGGACAATCTGAGAGGTGGTCTTTATATACGTGATAAAACCTGACCTCGCGTGCCTCTGCGTGGGCCAATCAAAGTGACCTTTTTATAAAGAGCACAGTGATCGAAATGAGTCAAAAGCATTGCAAGACCATCTGGCCCCTCCAAATGCAATGCCCCTTGTGTTTACTGTAGGTTTGACTGTATTTTTCACAGGGTGTTGCTTATCTGTTTTTTCATATAATACATGGTGAACTTCCATTGTCTTTCAAACTGCAGAAATTAATCAGCTTCTGCAATTCACCCTTTAATTCTTTCACCATGCATTATATTGAATAAAATACACCAAAACTGTACATAAACGCCTCCTCGTCGAGGCGTATTGATAAACATCTGTCTGTGGAATTATAGTTCTAATATGTACAAGCTGGGTGAATGTTATTCCTAAAGTTATGGGAAAATAACGATGTGCAAATAGTCTTCAGAGCATTATGTAGCTGCTTTATTTGATTAATTTCAATTGTTTTTGCTTTTAATACTCTAACAGTGTTTTTTTAATGCTGTTTTCCGTGGTAAGAAAATACAGTAGAATGCACTACACTGTTCCAACCAGTACCGTTCAGATACAGTAATTAACCTTGATCTATCAGTTCTGCTGTGTTGGAAAGAGCCATGCCCTTTTAGCAGGGCTGAAGTGCACATTATTCCAGCCTTTTAGTTTTGGTGCTGCCTCCTTTGCGGTAGAAGCTGAATTGATTGACCTCCTGAAATGGAAACATAAGTTGCCGTGGCAGCTGATCACCTGGCTGGCATGACGGGAGACTCTCTTTGGGGGCAAAAACTGCTCAGACTCGGGATCTGCCTTGGGGATGCTCCCGACAGTTCATGTAACGCCCTGCTCCCTACCTTTAGTTCCACTCAATGGTTCTGTCCTTCCGCGGAGCACACTGTGTGGCAAGAAATTGGTAGATTTGCAGAGCCTATTAGACTTTTTCTATTCTCATTAGGCCTGATGATTCCTGAAGGCTGGCTGGTTCACAAACAGGCAATTATCTCTTAGCTTTGAACACTGCCATGTAGCGCTAGTCTACCTCTATAATATGATTTTCTGATACAGGGTATGTGTGTGTCTTTCCCTCTGTCTTCTTGGCACCTCTGTCAATCTGAATAGTATGGGGGGGGGGGATTTAGGCTAAATGTGCATATAAGAATATAAGAAACCAAGCGTGCTGATGCACTTCAGTGCACTAGCAAAGGCACTAGCGTTGTCGACTTGACTTAATTCTGAGGAATAACTAAAACTTTGATTTCTGCTCCCAGATATATAAATTATGGTATTAACCTTGGTCGCATTTACCCAGGATCCCTTTTAAATTACCACTGTTTGAGAGATTTAACCTGGCACACAGTTATCTGTTAAACTACCCGATAAGGCAAATGAAATGATGCAGCATTCGTATTCCAGCCCCACACGCCTGTAGGTCCACGTATGTTAACCCGTTGGTTGCTGTCTGGTTGGTTGTGTGTTCCAGTCTCCACCCCCCCACTCGAAAGCAAAGACGAAGATGGAGGTGAAGAAGAGCCGGCGGCACCCGTTCAGCAAGCCCCCCATGCGCTCTCCGATCTCCGTCGTGAAGCAGGAGACTTTCAGCGATGAGGGTGAGTGCGAATTCAGACGCCTCCCACCCCCTCATCTTTTATTGCTGCTTCAGAGCGGTTCTGAATAGGGGTGTTTTAAAGTAATTGCAGCTTACAAAATAATTCCAGAATTTTGCGCTTCTGTTGGCTACAAGTCTCAAAGGTCCAGTTTTTAAAGAAACACGTTACAGCACACATGTGTTTTCCTTTTAAAACATGATATCTGGTACTGCTTTAGGGTTAAAGGAAGTTCTGAGTTTCTGTGCCTTTTCTTGGGTTATCTGTTTGCACTTGCACTCCCTGGCTCACTTCACTGCAGCAGTGTCTTCTGGGTAAAGTGTGTTGCTGGCTGAAAGCATGTCAGTCATTAGGTGAAGCAGCTGATTGGTTATTGCCAGGAAGTACAAGCCAGTGAAAAAGCACCGTATCCAGTTTCTTTTACCCTTTCAGTTAAATTTCAATGAAGTTTTGGAAAGAACTAATAAAGAAATTAAGTTAGCAGAGCAGTACACGACCAGCACTGAATTGACCTCGGGTCTATTGTGAAATCCCTGCTTATGGTACCCTTGGGACCTGGCAACAGGAACCTTTTTAAAAGGGTGCAATATCGGGGAAAGAAGCCAGCAATTAGCGCACAGGGCTGGAGACAGCCTGTCAGTGTGGCCTGCTTTTGGGTTCCTTGCGGTTTGACTCAAACAGACACTTATTGATTCAGGGATCATGACTTCCAATTACCTGCCTTCAAAGTCACTTTGAGCCAGCCAGTAGTAGCTGTCAGGGCTGCCCTTCCAGGGCTGCAGCAGCAGTTGTGTCTGGGCTGGTCTAGACTGTGTGCAGACTGCAGTGGATAAGATCGGGAGGGAAGGGGAGGCTATCGAATGGCAAACCCAGATTGACATTTAACTCCTTTTACACCTGCAGAAATTCTTTTTAAGTTGCTCGGTAGTAAAGAGTAATTTTAAAGTTACAGGATTTTTATTTTTTATTATTGCTGTCTCAGTGATCATTTTCATCCAATTTTTGGGGTGGATGAATGGTTAAAAAAAAAAAAAAAAAAAAAAAAAAAATGTAAATAAATAAAATATGTCCTGATACTAGACAATAAAGGTGTTGTCAGGCTACATTCTCTCTAGCCTGGATCTTGTAAAGAAAACACAAGGCAGGACTGCTGTTGTAGCAGAAACTTTGTTTTGATCTTCTATTTATTTAACTGTGTATCTGTTTCAGAAAAGCTCATTGAGATGCACAGCATGCTGTTGGCACAGTCACCCTGGGAGTTAGCAGGCAGGCTGATTGAAGGGGATGGCAGACCTAGATTCAGTGCATTTGATGTTTTGTCTTCTCTACTCCTCCCCCAGAATGGTTGTCTTCGTTGGCGGGAGAGGAGGACCCGAGCGACCCCGAGTCTGTGAGGACTGTGCTGTCTCATCTCTGGCAGAATAAATCCCACAACTTCCTAGCTGAGCGGCGGTTCAACGCAGCTGGAGCACTCATTGAGCCTTACTGCGCCATCTGTACTCTCTTCTACCCTTACGAACAGGTAATCACACACGCAAACTGCTTCTTCAGCATTGTGCTGTCTGTCCTCTGGTCTAGGTTTCAGTGCTGAACTTAGTGCTGCCTAGAGTCAACTCCTTTTTAAGATTCACTAGTGCTTGGTGCAACCTCCTTTGGTTTGTACTCTACTCTTTGAACTCTACAGTCAAACATGCTATAGAACCCTCAAACACACTGTGCAACAGCTACAAAACCCACCCCCTGCATTTAATCTACACTCACTTCTACCCATGCAAACACATACAGCCCTGTCCTTTTTAACGCGTTAATGGTTCATGTTTGTGTCCAGCACTTTTTTTTTAGAGAATTCTTTCTTGTATTCCCCCCCCCCCCCCCCAGCCGGAGAAAGACCAGTCTGTACCGGTAGACAGCTTGACCATCCCAGTGTCCAAGTGCGGCACAAGGACCAAGCCGCTGATCCCAGAAATGTGCTTCACCTCTGGGGGTGAGAACACAGAGCCCCTGCCTTCCAGCTCATCCATCGGGGAGGACGGCACCAGCCTGCTCATCTCCTGCTCCAAGTGCTGCCTGCAAGTCCATGCCAGTGAGTGCCTAAAATCCAGCCCGGGTCTTTTGATCAAACCATGTCCTTTAACTGTTAAATGGATCCAGTCAAACTGAAAACAAGTATGTAAAGAATCTGTTAAAACCTGGAGTTGTGGAATTGACTGGAGTTGCCTATACCTGGTCAGGTGAAGCATTCGGATGTGCGTTGTTTGTGAGATGTTAATATATTTTCAGATTTTGAAGTTTTTGAGACAGTATAGAGAGTCTCATTACATGAATCTGACGTGTTTTTCTGATGGTGTAGCAACAGGTAACAGTCAGCTCTACTGGAGCCTGATTTCACAGCTTGACACATTCCAAAAACGTCAACACTCCGTCTCAACCATTCATTTATTGAAATCCAAGCTTGTGGGACGATTTTATTTGCAAAGTACAGTTCCAGTGAAAACGTAACATTCAGGGATCGTGTGCTAAAACAGTAAGCATTTTACAGTTAGGAGTAGCAAAGCACCCTCTTCTTAAAGGGTATGCAAGTACCTTTTTATTATATTGTTCCCATGTGTTGCTGTAACTGTTTACATAAGGTGTTTGTGTTAAATTTTTTTCTTTACATTTTGACCACTTAAATTTTTAGGTTGCATTCCCTGTCTCAAGATGGCTTCCCATGTACCTGCATGTCCCTCTTAGAACTACATTTCCCATCATCCTCCTGCTCATATATGTAACTGAGATGGATTTACCAGTGAGAAGGTGGATGATGGGAAATGTAGTTCTGAGAGGGGGATGTGGGAAGTCCTCTTGAGGCAGGGAATGCAATGTAAAAGTTTAGTGGAAGAAATTGTCAAAATGTAGAAAAGAAATTAAAACAACACACACACCTTACATAACAGTTGTAGCAACACATGGGAACATGTAACAATAAAATAAACAGGTATCCTAATAATGCACCCTTTTAACCCTGGTTAGTAAATACATTCCTAAACCTTTTAAGGATTTTCTGATTTAAATGTGGAGTCCTATGGGCAGACTGCCCAATAGCGCCTGTGAAATATGCTGCAATTACAGATTGATTTGTGTGCTTGTTATCTCAGCGTTAGAATAATACAGAGCATTTTATCCAGCATCAGTCTAAACCCCTGTTACAAGTGTCAATTTAAAGAGCTTTTCCTTCAATGTTTGCACACTCAAAATATTAGCAAATGTGCCATCACTCAACCTGAACTTCAGAAGTTATTTGGCAATTATTATTTGGTTATATATATACACACACACACACACACACACACAACTATAAGCTGCTTTGCTGATTAGCCACACTGTTGTGATCTTTTAATTTACCATGCAATCGGTGCACATTGTAAGGACAGGATGCAATTTTGGTTCTATTCTTTAATAGGGAAGCATGTCTGGAGTTGATGGCTAGTTTTGACTTCATTAAAATCACAAATATAAAGGAATGTAGAGACTAGCAAACACATTTCCATTGGTCTCTATACCCTAGGAGGTGTCTCTATGTTTAACTTTGAAGCTGTGGTGAATCATCGCTTAGTCAAAACATACCCCGCTACTCTGTCTCTGTATTTCTGTTGCCCAAGGATTATCACATGCATAGGGAATAGAAATAGAATGTTTAATTGGTCTAGAACTTTGTTGCTCTGATGTGTGTGTCAGTATGTCTGTCTGTCTGTCTGTCTGCTATTCATTCTATCAATCCTAACACCCTAAAACGCTGTGAGGTCACGCACGGTCCATACCAAGCATCAGGGTTAGATTTACCCTCCCACTAGCTTCTTTTTATCCTGTTTTCCCAGGCATTTTTATATCGGCATATAAATAATAAAACGCGAAAAGCTGAAGCTGGATTTGGCTCTGAGGGTCCAGGCAGCTGATTCCGCTGCTTGCTAATCAAGCCTGTGCACTTTTCCTAAGTCCTTTGTCTTGTCTTAATAATAATAATAAAGCAATCCTGATATAATTACCACATCCTGCATCTCTTCACAAGGCATTGCCCCTGCAACCTCTCATTAATCCACTGCCCCTCCCTTTTCCATTAGAACTGCCTTCAGCCTTCAGTGGGAAGCTGGTCTAGTGGTTAGAGTGGAGCACTGCAAGCCAGGGACAGAGTGTTCGGATACAGAAACGCCATCAGGCTGGATTAACTTGAAATACCAGCATTTTCTTAAGATAATAGATTCTTCTTGTTTTAGATTCACTTACTAATGAATGTTGTCTTACACAGAGGGAATGCAGCATTTTGACAGGCTTGTGGTAATGATGATGATTTATAAAGTAGTTCCAATTTTACAGAGAGCACTCTGATTGGCCGGGAGAGCTCTGCTGGGTTATGATCAGGGTTAAAGCGAGCAGCGACGTAGACCAGATAAGAAGTGAGAGTATAATAAGGTGCATTGAAGGGAACCTCCTGGGTTCCTATTAGTACAGGAGCTGGAGATGAGCGAAGGGATGGGAGTTCTTTAGGAATTCAAAGGCCTTGCTTGCTGCCTACATCCACGACAGCAATAAAGGAGAGATGGAGGAACAGCTGGGGAAAAAAAAACATTTTGTTATTGCTAAAATGCTAAAAATGATTTCACGGCTAGATCGAGGGATTTGAAGATGGTACGATTTTCCGCCAACACAGATACTGATATTCAACTAAATGAATCCCTTCGCAATCTCCTCCTCTCTGGCCAAGACTCCACGGCCACTCCCTTCGCTCCATCCACCCTCTCGTTCTGCGTGACGAGCTGGGCTTCCTTCAACCTGGATTACAGGTCCCCTTCACCCCCTTCAACCGGATCTCCCCTTCTGCATTATTTGTCCATTTGTCTCTGGGGCTCCCTCCTCCTCCTCTTAAATCTTCTGATTCAGCAATTTTATATCTGAATTAAAAATACAATGTATTTTAAAAGCAAAGCTATAGAGGAAACGTTTCTTCCGATTCCTAGTATCAAATCATTCCATGTGCTGTAATTCTGATCCACTTCGGTGGTCGAGCTGCAATGAATAGCGGTTTTCAAAGACTGAAGTAAACGCTTTGAAAACATACATAGGTGGCTCAGTTTTTTTTAAAAACAGCATCTCTTAGCTAATAGTCAATATTGAAGTGAGGAATCACAACTACCAGTGCAAATGCATAACAACCAACAATTTGCCTTTTCTAACGCTGATGTCTTGTGCCCTGCACTCTGCTCAATAACTTCTGTTTTTTTATTTGTTTCTCAGTTCATGGTTGCTGCTCTTGACGTTGCAAAGAAAAGTTTTAATTTCTCGAAAGACCAATTTGAGCTTCTGAACAAAATTGGTCCATCTACTGTGTGTGTGCATTTTAATACTGGGAGCTTCCTCTCTTCTGCTTGCACAGTATTCTGTGTGTGTGTGTCTGATTTGGGTTGTTTGTAATTAGTTCCCCTGTGTGTGTATTTGTTTCTTTCTTTTCCAGTATGCTTATTTCAAATCCAAAAACAACCCTTTTATAGCGGATCAAACCTCTGTAATAAAGTGGCTGTGCCCAACTGTAATGTTCACACTATAAATATAATGCCAGGGTTCCTCTCTGTTTTATTACCTTCATCTCTAGCCTAATGTGCACTGTAAATGATCAGAAAGCATGTGCTGCATTCTTTGTTACAGAGAAACAACCATCCTGTCCTTTTTTCAAACCTGCTTTCCAATACAACAGCACAGGAGCCAGTGAATCCCGCTGCTGCAATTACTTACAAAAACAGGTGCTTTTTTTATAAATTGCATCTTCCAGATTAGTTACAGCTCAGAAAGCATTACTGAAATGCAAAATGAGGGTGCTGCTTTTCAGCAAGAACAAACTAACAAAGGTGTTAAAAAAAACACTTTTTTTTTTAAATAGATCACTGCTGTACATCACAGGCTAAGTAAACTGCGACATTCGTTTAGCCTTTCAGGGTTATCAAGGGACCCAGGGCCATACCAGGAGGACATGCCCTGCCCCAGGACAATGACAAAGTCAATCGGATAGACACATCCTAATAAAGTGGCCAGGCATGTGTGCAACAGTGGAGTTCACTCATGTCATACTTGGGCCTGAGCTGACCTACCTGCTCCAAAAAGGAGAATCTTTCAGCTTGGGGCTAAAGGAAGAGCTCCACTAGAAGGTCTGTTTGATCTCAGTGTTGGTGTTTGATTGTAACGTGCACTGTCTCTCGTGTGTGTGTGCAGGTTGTTATGGAATCCGGACTGACCTGGTGAAAGATGGCTGGACCTGTTCTCGCTGCACGGCTTGTGCCTGGACAGTGGTGAGTGCCGTACGTTTACGAATCAGCAAGCCCAAACTGTCTCGCTTCAAATGAACACTTTTTATAATATTTACATTTTGCTAATATTTAATTTTTTGCCCGTCTGATATCCTATGTTGTGTGATTTTCTTATTGATTCAGCTTAGATCATTATTTTCCATTCTTAATAAATGTTCCAACCAAAATTGCTAATTTGTGGGGAAGAATATTAGGCTCAGGCTTCAGTGCACAATATATCACCTCTGGGCTTCAGACCACAGCGTATTACTTATATACTTCCCACATCTCACTTGCCAGCAGTCAGCCTGGAGGAGTCTCTTTTCCCCAAAAACAATTTTAACACAGCAAACACTAATCAAATTAGAAACAGTACAGAATATTAGGATTTTGAGCAGATGAGAAATTAGGAAAATATAAATGTCATTAAGTATGTCATTTAGTCTTTTGCTGTATGGAGACACACTGAAGGAACTAAATTGACATTGAAAAGTTTCTTTGTGTGTGTACGTACGTACATACATACACATTAGCTGTCTGCAGTGCAGAAAGAGTTACAGTAATGTAACGATAATCACCATAAAAACTGACTGAACAATCAATCTGTGTGAAATGATAAAAAAAAATAAAAATTTTAATTGACCTGACTTGGTCATTAAAGCCTACACCCCAAGCGGAATCCTGAAATCACTTTTGATTTGCTTGGCGGGTGCTGTTACTGGGATGTATTTCGAGGTACATTACAAACAACCACTACCATGAATAGAAACGTCCTGGGGAGATTATTAACGAGAGTGTTTTTAGTGCTGGCACTTGAAGAAGAATAAAGAAGCGTTTGCAGGGTTCTGAAACGAGCTGCTCTACCTCGGGGTTCTATTCCTCGCCTCGGAGTGTTAATGAGCTCCGTGGTCATGTGACCGAGTGAGAGGCTCGGTCCTGAAGCGGCCCATAGGGATGGGTTGGTTTTGTGATTATTTTTGCACATGGCGCCCTATATAATTGAAGCTGCAAGGCAAAACTTTGTAATGCTATCATATATCTGACTGTAGATCAGATTTGAGTAAATTCATTTAAATGAGTGGGACTCGTAATATGTACAGACCCAACATTGATGTTTCAAAGTTAAGAGAACGTTTTTATTATAAAGTAAAAATTCAACATTAAGTGCAGGGGCATAGAAATCTACCTGTAGCGAATTAAGTGCTGTGTGTGTTATCAAGGAGGGTGGATGCTGTGTTACTGCCTTTACCTGTCTGGTATTCTCAGTCTTTCTCTGCTTCTCTAGGATTGCTGTTTGTGTAATTTAAGAGGAGGTGCGCTTCAGATGACAGTCGACAAGAGGTTGGTATTAGTTTTATTTCTCGGAGGGACTTTTGTACCAGGAGAGCACCATTTTAAAAAATACAGGCAGACGCAATAGGTGTGCTGTTCACCAATGTGAGATGATTTAAGAAACTGACTTTCAAGTAACTCTGGAAACAGGTAGCCCTACTATAACTAATGCAGTAGTGTCTCCTATAGGGGCATTGCAAGAAAGGGTATTTAAACTACAGCTACAGCCAGAAGTTTTGCATCGCCTAGAATTTTTAGGATTGAGGCATAATTAAGGAAAAATAATATGAACTTAATTTAGATCTTCTTATTTAACATCCTTGTAATCAAACAAACCACAAAATTATATTGCTAAAAGCCTACCGGAAGCAGTAATAGTAGTGTGCTATTTCGTGTTTGGACATGTCACATTTTCAAATTTGTCAGTTTTTTTGTGAAGTGTATTGGAGAAAACTGCAAAATGTATGCAAAACTTTTGACTGTAGATGTAGGTTACTGTCCACAGCATTGAAAAAGTGAAATCACTTCAAAGCTTTGCAGTTGTTATGTCCTGGCTCTTCTGATTCGCCCCGGTTCCGGTTCCCTGTTGTAGGTGGGTCCATGTGATCTGTGCAATAGCGGTTCCAGAGGCCCGCTTTGTGAACGTGATCGAGAGGAACCCAGTGGACATCAGTGCCATCCCAGAGCAGAGGAAGAAACTGGTGAGTGTCACCCTGGGCAACAACTACAGCCATGCACAGGCATGCATTGGTGATTTGATTTGTTTAATAGTTGCATTGGATTCCTTTTATTGAGCGGTTGGGGTGACTCATTAAACCCTTGAGAGTGGGTAGAAGGCTGTAGTGCTTGAGGACTGGCCAGGTTCTGCAACTCAAAACCAAGACTCCTCCTTAGCTCCTTGCTCTTTGGACTTCCGCAAACTGCCCCTCCTCCTGCCACACACAGTGCCTTCAAAATAGCCGATTACCTGCTACTTCTGTTCTAAACCATTGTAGAAACTATTTTTGGTTCATCGGGAGTGACATGGAAGAGTATGTTGAGGCTTGGTTATAAATCCAGCAGCGGAGGTACTTTTATGGACCGTCTGACATTTGCAATCAGGTCTTGAATCTGAGAATTTAAAGACCCTTTTCTGAGCCGCACACTTGTTCTGCCTAATGGCTTCATGCCTGGGGAATGAGTTAACGCTTCTCCTGAAGTGCACGATGACTGCTTATCAAGACAGGTGGAAGAAATAGCAGTGACATCTGTTTGAGGCAGAGCTGTGTGCGTACATGCTGTGTGTGTGTCATATATATAAACCCATAATTTTAGATCTTTTATTTAACATCATGTAATCAAAGAAAGTACAAAAGATCTTGCAAAAAGTCACATTTTTTCAGTTGTCAGTTCTTCATGAAGAATACGGACTACTACTAAGAGGTGTCCAATATGCTAACATAACCCTATTCAGCAGCTTTCGTTCGACTCTATGAACCAAAATTAGATAGAATACTGTAGGGTGATGCAAAACTTTTGACCATAAATGTAGACAGAAAGGTGTCTGGAAATCAAACATCACGGGCGGAATCAAAACGGTCCGTCAACTTGTTTCCCAAGCAAGTGGCAATCACTCTGATTGTAGGCAGGGGACCCAGAATGTGTCAGAATAACGCCTCCGCTCTGCGACGCATTGTCTCCATTTCTTAAACCTTACCTTCTCCGCTCGGCTCTTCAGGGACTCCGGGCTTTTGAAATGCGCTGCTTTCGGAAAAGCATTTACTGTACTGCAAAAGCCTCAGCCTGCAGCCAAACGTGTGCGATACGGGTCAAAGCTGTGCAGCTACTTGCTTGTTAATTCTCTAGGACGAAACCTCTGGACCAACAGTGATTTTTTCAAAATAAGAAGTTGAAGGCGGCATTATAAAACAAGTGTTACCAACACCCAGAAGCACAATGCCATTTACCATACACATTGTTCAGCGTGCCTCCCATAGTGGTGTTCTGTACATAGAGAGTGGTTGGCAATGGAAGTGTGCAAGTAGTCCAGTACGGTACAGTATGATTCACAAGTTGCAGAGTACTGACAAACTGCTTATGCAGAGAAGGAAACCACGTCGATGAACAGTGCGGATTGCTGTAAAACCCTATTGTTTAATAGGCCCTGTCTTTCTTTCTGACTTGATGGTTCAACAGCTATGCCCTTCCTCGCTGAGACCTGTCAGGACTCCTTGCTTCAAGCTGTGTATTGCTTTCTGCTGCTGCTTGAGTGGGTAGGAAGCACATCTTAACACAGCTTAAATTTGCTGTCCTGGAGTCATGCAGCAGCTAATTTTCACTTTAGCATGAACCAACATCTCTTGTCCCCCCCCCAGCAGTCGGAAACCATTATTTATTTCAAACTAGTTCTTCGGAAGGCACACCTTACAGGGAATTGAAAACACACTGTTGACTTAGAAAGACACAACTAAATGCACATGTAGCAAAACTTTTTTTTTTTTTTTTTTTTAAAACTACCTTCCTAAATGTAATCTGAAAGATTCACAGTAATGTGATGGAACAGATTAGACGCATCTATACTTAATGCTGCAAACAGTTAAGGGATGTGTGAAATATTAGGTATGTGCTTGCTGGCTTTTCCAGTATGCACGATGGGGGCCAGAGCTGTGCTGGTGCCTGTGGTGGTCACGCACCATATCGAGCGGGACGGCTACAGTATGATCTCCAAGATGTGAACTCGAAGCAGAATCAATAAGACAGCGCTGTAATGGAGACGAGTTGACTAGCATGCCTATCATTTTTGAGACAGATTTCCAGGAGAAGTTTGGATTGACTGAGCAACAGAACTGTTGAATTGGAACTGAGAACGAAAGAGTGGGCTTTCAGTCATTTTAACATTTCAGATTATTGGGGAAAACTACAGTTGCACTTCAGAAAACAGACCTGGTTGACTGTCAGGTTTGTTTGCATTCACCATAGGCAGTTTTATAGCTGCTTACTGCCTTAAAAAAATCTGTCGTAGCTAATAAATCTCATGGCCACAGCTCTGTCAGTCTGTCCACGTGTCTAGTTTAAACCATCAGTCTAATCTGTGTCTTCAAAATATAAATAGGATGGCCATTAGTATGCCAAGGCACCTAGGCACGAATATCTTTGCACAGAAATTATTTCCCAGAAAAGGGAATTTGTGCCTGACCAACCAGCAAATGTTTATTAATTAAAATACAGGTTCTGCTGTTGAATATTTAGTTGCATTCTGATTCTATTCATCCAACCCCCGACACCATCGTTGACTTTTTTTTTTACAAACCACTTGTGAAATTCTACCTCAATCAGGTTTTATTAAAGCTTTAGAAACAAAGATAAATATGCATTCCAATGTGAAACCTTTGCGCATACATATTGTACAGTGGGAACTCATAATCACAATCTCAGACCATCTATAGGGTGCTAGGAGTGTATGATAAAATCAAAACACAGCACAGTTGTGTTTGCCATGTAAAATGTGGCAGATGGACAGATGCGATCAGTGCAAAACAAGGACCCTACAAAATACAATATTTATAAAACATGTATTGTTCCGCAACTTTATTTGAGCTTAAAAAAAAAAAACTCCCCTGGATACCAAACATTGTTTAATTCTGCAAACCAGTCTAAATAAATACTGAACACCTTATCTCCTCTCCGAGGTTCATCGGCGCGACTTTTCTGCCTGCCTGCACCTTTTGAAGCGCGTCGTTGAATATTTCTATAGATGGATTCTTTGAACGGCTGAGAAAGTCTGCAGGAAGGGGAGAGTGTGAGGAGGGCTGGCAGAACAAAACTCTTAAGATAACAGGGGTGCACAATTCCACTCTCTTGAGGTGTGGAGCTCTCAGAGTCATCGTTCAACCTGCAGTATACCCTAAATTAATTAAATGAAGCATTTCAAACTCCTTCCCATCGGGCAATTCTTATTTAATTTATAACACTTGGTAACTCCAAACCCTGAGGATTGGATTTGTGCACCTGTGCCTTACTATAAGAAATTCTATAGCGTAAGTCTCTTGCGCAAGTCATTTTTCTAACAATGAGATATTTTAGTTTTGGAGACGTGCACTAAAGGATTGTAGTTAAGTAAAGATGCCGGGTGCAGAGAGCTGTAAGTTTAGGGTAAAGCTTCCGCTGTCTTTAATACAAATCGCAGGCTTGTTACCTGCGATCAATGCTTAGCCAGGAGCCAACCTATCAGGTTGCATAACTCACCTGCGCTGCTGATGCAAGCCACCCATGAGTCTCTAGGAGACCCCTTTTCCATCACCCTGCATGTCCGGGTTTTGGGGTAGTATTCACCCCTCCTACCCAAAGGCAAGCTGCTAGATCGCTGAAGGAAAGCTATTTTTGCATGCATTGCATGGCCATGCTGATTAATGGTATATTGCCAGACCATCAGCGTGTAAATTATTTATGACGTGGAATGCAGAATAATTAGGTGTCATTTCTCACTGCGGGAAATGAATGGCCTTGATCTTCAAGCTAGAGAGAGGCAATTTCTTACTCTCCTGATCTTTTGAACTCCTGTACAATGTTTTTATGTATTTATTTCGCTGCTTATTTAACACAAGTTTACATACTGAGTATAATATTGTTAAAATAGCCAGTAGGTAACTCCTTAAAGGCGCAGTCTCCTGTGTTTCCAGTTACCTGCCCTGAGTTGATCTCTTATATTTTGTGATTACAATTGATGAACCTTAAGGGAGAGTAAGTAACTACATATGGGTTAAACACAGCCATGATCATTCTGTTAGTTTCCATTAATCAGCTGGGGTCGTTACTCCCAAAGTAATTTCACTGCCCTCTGTTCATCCTTCAGATCACATTAAAGTGACTGTTGCATTTGCTATAACGCTGCTTTTAAAACTACAGAGAGCTAATGGAAATGCAAAACCAGTAAGGTTTATGGAATTATTTTGTCAGCTCTAATCACTGTAAAGACAAGTCTTTTAAAGGGTGGGATTGAGATTGGCCACCTCTCCAGCAAGCCTGGGGGTTCCTGCAGCACTTGAGAACCCCAGAGTGCAGCCCTGCTAACCTTACGCACCAGTGCTAAAACACTGCCGGAGCCAAGGCGGGTGCATCTGTAGACTGAGAATGAATTAAATAAGAGAACCAGAAAGAAATTCTATTAATGCATCTCTGCGCGTCCTTTTCCTCCTCCCAATCCCCCTCCCTCCCGTTCAGAGTATTAAATCTGGATCTCGTGGTAAATTAAAATATTTCAATGTTCAGCAATATATTGAGAGGTGTTATACATTGCCTCTTACTTGCAGGCAAGCAAAATGAGGTATTGACGGTTTAATAATGCATTTCAATTTTTATTGATTTTGCTGCTTGCTGTACCAAGGGGAAGCTGATGAAGCAAGCGAGGGAACTAATGTGAGCCCTGTTTGGGAAGAGGCTGTGTTTGTACAAGTGTTTGTTTTGCAGTATTCAGCTGATGTATTATCATGATGAACACAATTATCACCCAATTTAAGTAAGACATGTTAACTGTCTTCCGTGCACTTTTGACTCCAATAGATTAGCTTTGGAAAGCAGGACAATCCATTTTAAGAGAGACCATGTTGCAGGAGCTTGCTGTAGACCCTCGTAAATAATAATAAACAATGGAAGCCATGCATGCAAGTGGTTTATAAATCTCTGTTGAATCCAAGAAATAAGGCGTTTGGCGTGTCAGACTGTAATTGTAATAAGTCACATACTTGAAAGACTCAACATGTACTTCGGTTGATGGCTTAGTTACTGTGCAACCCTTTATTAGGAACCTCAAATTCTTATTCAGCGTTCACATGTCCAATAATTTACCATGACAGTTCTACAGCCTTTCATTTGTAACTAATAAGTAATTAGCAGCCTGTACCACTATAATTTTTTAAAATTAAGAGGAGATACCTGGTGTTTTTTTAGATAATTAAATATTGTATGTTTGACTCCCAGCCCCAGGCTGGTGGAAGATTTCAGTTCCCCTGGCAGAGTATTCTTCATCGTAGGTGCTTCTAATGCTTAAAGCAAGTGTGGCAGACAGACTCAAATGTCATGCATGCAGAACATATTCAAGAACAAACTTTTTTTTTTCCTGTGTAAGTTTGTATTCTTGTAAACTTTGAGTAGTCTCTTTATTGGTAATTTTCAAGGCTTTTTGGATACAAAGTGGATACAAACTCTAATTTTAAAAACCCTGTTGTGGAACCAAAATAAAATAAAGTTCAGCTCTCATTTTAATGATTGTTTTGATTTACCCTTTTCTAATTAACCTGCAGCACTTCTTTGGTCTGTAAAGCCACCCTGGGAAGCTTGCTATGAGCATTATATACATTTCTGCCATATATTATGGAATGGTTTGTTGCTGTTGGCATCTGACCAGTCTTTTACCGAACGTTAACCGCGCTGTGATCTGTGCCCATGCAGAAATGTGTCTACTGCCATAAAAAGACGAAGCGTGTGATTGGTGCCTGCATACAGTGTTCCTTCAAGCATTGCTCCACCTCCTTCCATGTGACCTGCGCCCATACTGCAGGGGTCCTCATGGAGCCAGACGATTGGCCCTACGTGGTGTCCATCACCTGCCACAAGCACAAGGCAACCAATGAGAACGTGAGTACCGTTGTCTGAGGGCTCTCCCACAGGGTAAGCCAGGTATCCTGAGAGTAATTGATAATGTTGGTTGTCTTTAAGCAAAGAGGAAAGAATCCCTATAATTGATGTATGGTGCAGATATGTGATATAGATGTGTGATACATTGTATGTAGCTGTCTGATTTTTAAGAGAACATTCTAATCCACATAATATATAATGCTGTAAAACCATAAATATTTGGTGAATCACATTTTGTAAAAACCTATTTTGCTCTAGAAATGTTGCCGCCCTGTTGCAATATACAAAGTATGTGTTGTTGGTGGAATTTGATATTCGTGCCAAAAATGTTTGCAGTTTTTTTTTTTTTAAATGTTAGAAACCCATAATAAAAGGCTTGGAAATATTTATGGCTTTACAGTGTTTGTGATACTTGACTTTACTGGACACCCTGTATCTTATCCCCACAAAACTAAACAGTAAATAATGGTCCATTTTTAAATTGTATTGTATATCAACAAATACCAGTCTAAATATGTTTTTTTATTGTGTAGCTGTAAAAAGATATTTTTAGTGGATTTATTTATTTATTTTAAACTGCACCATATTTCCATCCACCACTATTAATGGACCTAGTTGCATCAATAATGGGAGTCCTAAAGTATAAACATTTTAAAATCCATGAATACACATGGAAGTGGAAGAACAGCTTTGTGGTAAAGGGGGAGGGGGTTGCAATTAAACAGTTAGTGAAAACCACAAGCAGATCAAATCGAGAGAAAGCTCGTCAGTAACTCCTGTAAGTAAGACTTTATTTACCGTGTACATCCTGCTCTGGCTTGCCTGAGACACAGCAACCCTGATTTCCTCATTGGTGCCACTGTGTCTTAAACGAGCCACCCTTCCTCACGCTGCAGCTGAGCCAGGCGCCGAAGGAGGTCTCGTTAGGACAGACTGTCATTGGCAAGAACCGAAATGGCTTGTACTACACGTGCCGGGTGATTGGGACAGCCACGCAGACCACCTACGAGGTCAACTTTGAGGACGGCTCCTACATCGACAACCTGTACCCTGAAAACGTCCTCGTGAGTTTCTTCTGCTCTTACCATTTTTCAGTCGAGGGATAATGGAATTGATGCGCCGCGTTATGATGGAATAACAGAACACAACCTTCGAGAGCAAAGGAAAGGTGTTGCTGTGCCATCATTTTCAAGATTTCCAGTTATATGTTTAATTAAAGAAAACACACACACACACACACACACACACACACACACACACACACATATATATACTGGAACATGAGTCTATAGAGTAAACGTTAACACATATCTTCCCACGGAAGCAGAATAGTTGTTCATTTTGATTTCATTTCTGTTTTCATGGTACTAATGCAGTTTCTGTAATTTTATATGTATGCCACCGGAAACATGTGTTGCAGAACACCTGTTATACAGCTGAATTTGCTAAATTGGGGTATAATGCAAATCTACCTTAATTATTTACATAAACAGATAGTTAACATGTTCTGTGATTGCAGGACATTCGACAGCCTGCAAACACCTGTATCATTTTCACTAAAGCAATGCTGAGACTGTTGTCCTGTATTAATCAATACAAGGCAAACCTAAATGGAATATTTAGCTCCTGCAGGCATTCTAGCTTTTGAAACCGTTAAGATAATTTAGAAGCAATTAGGATTGCTTCTGTAATTTAGCTAAGCAAGTGACAAGCAAGGAAGGAAGGAATCCTGCCAGATACACCATGGATAAGTGTAAACAGGAATCGCTTGCCCGTACTGCTCCCGCTGTTCTCCATGGCTCGGGGCTTGAAACTATAGTTTTCAGGACTTCCATTGCTTGGGTATTTTATTGAAATGACCAGGTGCCAGGAGTTTGAACAGTCCGGTCCCCTGTGAGTTTTAAGCTGCGAGGGCCTCTCGACTGAGTCGATCTCTGTGCTCTGCATCCATCCAGAGTCGAGACTGCCTCCAGTACGGACCCCCGGCTGAGGGAGAGGTCATTCAAATCCAGTGGACAGACGGAAGTGTCTTCAGTGCCAGGTTCATCACTGCCCACTTCAGCAACGTCTGTCAGGTAGGTACAAGATCCTCATTCCTTGACAAGCTGTTTATATAAAAAAAACTTGTTCTGTTACAATAATAGAAAGCTCTGGCAAAACTCTTAAAAGCAAATTGACCACCTGTGTTTCATCTCTGTCGTTGCGAGTGTGACTTGGTAGTGTGTCTTAATGTCATATTTTGGGAGCAAGACTTTTTTGGTATCTCCCCAGAGCCCAGTGGGAATGAAGAAGATTGTGTACTTGCTGATATTGACAAATACCTGCAATGCCGTGTTTCCACACAGACCCAATGCTGGTGTACATTGATCTGTAAACCAGAAATTATTTTCTCGCACACCTAAACATTTTAATAAAAGCTTTTCCATAATCTCGAGGGCTTTACAAACAAGAGAAACATGCTCACGATTTTAAAAGGTCAAATCACTCAAGCACATCTTGCTCTGAATGCTTAAACAATATTACTGATTGAAAATATGCCATCTGGAGCACTGAGCTGCACAGGGTTCGTGTCGCAGTACAAAAACATCACACCTGGATACAAATTTATAGCATCGCCCTGAATGTTAGGGTTGAGGTCTAATAAAACTACAAAATTATATTGCAAAAGTCTAGAAGCCATAATAGTAGTACAGTCTTTCATGTTCAATTTCCAAATGTCACAATTTTCATGAAGTAAATGGCAAACAAAGCAGTATGCAATTCAATATGCTAACTTAACATTATTCATCAGGTTTCATTCGACTTGCTTTACTGTATTATTACTTATTATCTAGGGGTGTGATCTGTGTAAACGATTTAGTAACAACACCTGTACAGTTGACGCCTCTCCATGAAGTAAATCGGGCTTCTCCTTCAACAGCTGTGCAAGTCAGATCGTGGACCTGGCTTGGTAGCTGCTTTTGAGTCACTGTGTCCTGTTACAGGTGGAGTTTGAAGACGGATCTCAGCTGACAGTGAAGCGCAGTGATATTCACACAGTCGATGAGGAGCTGCCGAAGAAGGTTAAATCCCGGCTGGTAAGTAGCGATAGTGAAGGCAGCTTCACAGTCTCAGGGCAAGATCGGTCCTCCCTAAACCTGGGAGGGGGTGGGGTTTAGTTTTTAAATGACTCTGCTTCTTAAACCTCTTCTACACTGCAGCCCTGTGCTTTACCCATTGAGCTCTTTCTCAAGGAATCCTCCTGCTTTCTTGCTTTAACACAGAGTGATGCTTCATGTTCTTTTCTGTGGTACTGAGAGAATATCTAAAGGGTCCCATTGGGGTGGCCGCATGCTCATTTCTATCTAAATGAAGATAAGTGTGGTATCCCACTGGCAACCATTAGATATCCTTTATTTATTCCACGGCCCATTTGAGGGCTTTTCAATGCATTCCCTTTAGCTGGGTTTTCGCACTGGAGCCCAGAGTACTGAGAATAGCTACCAATCCCTCCCAAGCTTTTCCTGTTGCTTTGCATCTGCAAAGTAGCTAACTTTTTCACTTTTGCAGTTTTTTATTTTTTCTAGACTTGTATTTTCACTTCGAATCAGGGTACGCCCATTTGTCCTGGTCCTTAGAAAGTTAGTTGGACAAAATGTCATTTTGTTCAATTCCAATTTTTGCATTCACTGGTGGTACCAGAGAGGAAGAGAAGGGATCAGGGGTCTGGCATCAGTGTGTGGAGAAGACCATAGCTTCATGATTACATGCAGTCCTGGGGGCTCTTTATGAATTTGTCAGGATACACTGTGGACTCTAGGAAGAATAACGCTACCAGATTATATTGTGGAGTTGGCAGTGGCACACCTATTGGCTGACTTTGATTTGCAGGAACAGACCAGACTATCGTAAAGGTAATATTTGGTAGTAGTTGAGTGAAAAATCCTATCTTGGGAACAACACTAATCTGTTTCGTCGATTTGTATACAATGCTGTAATGCAATGTTATTCAACATCCCATAACTATTAAACACAACATTGCTAAACTGCTAAATCTTCATTCTGCTGGGCTGGCAGTTCTCTTGTGAGTGTATTACCAACACCCTAGTGTCTGTGGATGTCTGAGGGGAGAGGCTGATAAATTAGCCCTGTTCAGCGGCTTTCTCCATCCTACCCAGCGTCCGCCACGCTTGGCTCATTTTGGATTCCTTCGTTCAGGCTCGCTTCAGGGCTGGGATAACCAAGCAGACAGCCTTCTATCTAAACACGAAGGAAGGTCGTGGATCATACAAACAACATCTGATAAACAGGAGGCTTGGATCTGCAAGCCTGGGAGTCAGCTGTGCAGGGGAAACAGGTTTTATAATGGGATTGATGAGCTGTGCCTTTGGATCCTCATATAGAATCAGCTACCCCTGCCTAATCTAAAGAGTTTTTTTTAGTCTTTTTGAGAATATTCGTCTCCTGAACCCTGTGTTCATTGGGGCTTATTGTGGAGTATTATATTGATTATGGCAGGTAATCAAATGTTCCAGCTACACTGAAGATCGCCCTGCTTGTCTTTATGACTTGTTTCTAATAGGTTTGCATTCAGAATTGAGCGTTATGAAATGATTCGCACAAAGAAATATAAGCTTTACTATCATTTTGGTTTGTTTAGAATTATTTCAAAACAGTTACTATGCTATGTGTGAAAATAGATAGGGATGGAAATAAGACTCCCATTTGATAGCAGTTTGATCCACTTCTGGTTTTACTAGGAATATAATAAAACACAACTGAGCTTGTTGCCAATAGACTGGGGCTACTCAATCTCATGTTAAAACCTGGGAATGGAGAAACAGCTATGCAATAGGAGTCTTCTTGCCGTCCCTGCTGCAGGTGTATTTTTTTTACCTTGCCTGATTGGGAATCACCATTACAAACATGTTAAAGTGAATGGCTGTCAGATGATGACTCTTAGTTGGTTTGTTTCTCTCACAGTCTCTGACGACCGGAGCCCTTCGGGAAGCTGTTTTCTCTGGGGACGAGGTGCAGGCAGCCAAGCGACCCCGTGGTCCCAGTCCCGCCCCCGCCCCCACCCCAGCAGAGGACTACTCAAACTATGTGACTTTCATGGAGTCACTACTTCAAGCACAATACCAACAACAGCAGCAGCAGCAACAGGGGAGCAGCCACTGCATGTTTTAAACACCAAGGAGAGACTTGGCACTCAAGCGATTTCTCTTCTCCGCGGAATGGAAACCGTGCAGCCCGGAGCAGCCCTTTCCAACCCGGCGCACTGCACGGAAACTTCCCATCCGATCGAGGAGAGACTGTTGGCATTTGTGTTTTTCCTGGACAGTCGGGGGGGAAAAATAGTTTTGCATCCTTGCACGTTGTACAGAACCGTCAAATTCAAGGGAGGGAGAGAGAGCAAGTCACATTACCTCCGTTTCAGCTACATGAAAGACATGCTTGGATGTACCAATAGCAACCACTAGCTTTTTTCGTTTTCAAACTCATGAACTGTTCTTTCTCACACACAAACAGTTGTACAGCTTTAAAATTGATTCAAGTGCAGATGCAGATTTTTTATTGTTTATGTAAAATCACGAACAGTATAAAAAAGATTTATTTATAAAAACTTAAGATGATACCATACTTACAATCACATTTTGGGTAAATACCTACATTGATGCTCCTCAATGAGGGAGTACATTGTACATTATATATATATATCTATATATATATATATATATAATATATATATATATATATATATATATATATATATATATATATATATATATATTTATATATATTTCTCCCCATCTCCATCATTTGTGGTAAAGTAGTAGTCTTTTTTTTTATGTGCTCTTAAATTATTATTTTTTTGTTTTCTCTTCAGTTGTTGGTAGGAATCATTTGAATATATAAATATATTTTTGGTAGAGTGTTGACCCTTTTGAAAGAGACGTTCTTTTGTTGGCATGGAAATGGATTTTGTACCGTCATGCAAAGATTTAAGAACAACAATTTTCTATTTACTGTTGAGCCATTTTCACAAGAAGTGCTAAATACCCACAGACGACAAACTACTGATGCAGAAAATAACCATCATGTCTTATCTAAATACGAATACCTTTTGTGAAGTAGGGTCAGGAACCAAATGGGGTTTTTTTTGGTAGTTTAAAACAAAACCCAAAAGGGCAGAGCATGACTCCACAGCAGTTGGGTAGAACTGAACAGAACCTGTTGAAACCTTGAATAAACCAGGTGTACACCATTTTTTTTTTTAAAGCAATGATTTCCTTTGGTTTCCCACTGTATCTCCTGGCTGAGCCCCCTTTACCCCTCCCTCTGGCAGCACTCAAGGCTAGAACCAGCCTGCTCAATCCCAGGGCTGATTTGAATTTAATTGGCTCTGGGACTTTCAGGTTGCATCCAGCAGAGATGGTACTAGAGCCTCACTGTGCCCTCCCTGCAGCAGGGAGCCCTTCCGTTTTAGCAGAATTTTGTATTTAATAGGCACTGCTGGGCTTAAAAGAAGAAATAAAGGACAAGTCATGCCTGCTGCATCAGGAAGGTCATCATGTAAGACCAGTGACTGGCTTTACCAAGCTAGCTGTGGAGAAACAAGAAGGTTGGATGGTGCTATAGCAACTCCGAACAGCCTTACAGAAGGGAGGAGAGGGTTCGGATTTGTATGCGATATAATTTCAGGCATTTGCTTTTATATTTTAGGACTTGATGAAACGTTTGCCGTTTATCTGCTGGATTTGAAAGCTACAGCTTGTCCACGTGCACAGAGTGGTTCAGACGTTGCTTGACTTAACCGGTTCATTGAATGCTGGGGAAAAAAAATGACGAGCAATGACATTTTAGCAGGTTCTGCTGTTGTAACTGTTTTTGTTTTTATTTTGTAAATAGCATTAATTAAATGACATTTAAATATTGTTTTTCCTTTTTTGGTTTTTAACCTTTCTCCTTTTTCTTCAAAGGACCGTACACCATCAGGGAATAAATAAAACCTAATCTTAGAGCCTCAGAACTATAGCAAGACGACAAGAGTTACTAAAACCACACGTATGAACTGACTGGTCAACCAAGCACACCAACTGGAACCAGTTTGGCTTCAATTATAAAAGAGACGTGTGACTTCACAGTAAAAGCCACTAGCTCTCCTGGCTTAACATTATGCTTGATGTTTTAAAGTTAAACATTCTTACAAGTTACCACTTGATTAAATCAATGTAAGCAATACATGTTTTTGTTGCAAAAATAACTCTTACATAACATGTACACAAAAACACTTTCCTGTTCCATTAATTGAATGTCAAACGTGCACCACAATATGTAAGGTAACAACTAAAAAAATACCGCTCCTGCCAACAACAGTGTCGCTACTGATCATCAGATTAATCAGCCTGCCACTGGTATAGTTCAGTTATTCAGGGGTGGAAATCTAAAAAAAGGAAAAGAGATCTGACATTTTATTCCTGTAGAAGAGACTTGTATGCGTCACAGTTAACCGAATAAACAGTATCGACTCCGCAGGTCTGATACCACTACTAGTACATTGATTAACACAGCAAGAACGATCTGCATTGATTTGTGCAAGCTACCCAAGTGTTCCTCCGTGTTACTTTAAAGAAGACCCCCTCACACACCAGTCCAGCAAATCGACCCGAGGGAGTCAGATCCAAGATACAAGTGCCGCTAGATTTATAGAACATTGCGTTGAGCCACCGTTAACAGATTAAACGGCTGAGGAACGAATTGAGATTATCTTTGGTGTGTAATCTGCACAATGTGTGATATTTCCTATAATGCTTCTGGGACACCCTTATTTGAAATACAAATAAAACATTAAAACAGTAGCTCAGGTAAGGGAAAGTAACAACCCAGGCAGTGGACAGAGCACTACAGCAAGAGCTTAAACGATTCAATCTGGAGAAGCACACGGGGCTTCCCTCGCTGTGCGTCTCTGCTCCTCCTGTGTGGAACAGCCTGCCCCAGTCCCACGCCTCTGTCTGCTAGTCATGGGACAAATACTGGAATATTCCAACAAGCGCCGCCTGGGTTGGGTTGCAATTAACCATTGCTAAACAATTTCAAAATCTCGGACAACAGTAACCAACCGTGAAAACGCAGAGGCATTTAAAATACCGATAGAGAAACACGCTCTGCTTTTAAACAGCAAGATAACAATAGTTTCCACTTAATCCAATTTATTCTGTTTAATGCGCTCCAGAAGCCGCTATGTCTAATCTGCACAAGCACTGTGTACAATTTCTCCTGCTGTTGAAATGAGCCCCTTAAATCAGGACGAGGAACAGAGCAGCACAGCCAACGCACGCTTCTGCAATTAACTTCAGCATCAAGAAGCTTCACAATGAATATCTGTGAAAATAGTCACGAATAATCACGGTGTAAAACTGGAGTTTCATTTTTTTTTTCTTCCGTTTGCAACAATGGTAAACGTTTAAACTTTCCAAACTAAGCAAGTGAGAAAGCTGTTGGAATGTGTCGCAGTGAGCCTGCTCAACCTTACAGTCTCTGACCTGTTCAGTGTCTGTAGCAATGAGAGATGTCACAGGATCTGACTGTGGTTCCTTTGACATGCGCACACACACACACACACTCATGAGTAAAGTGTTCTGCAAACAACGGTACAAACAGCAAAAGGAAGACGTTTATGTCTGTGATATAAATACTGCTAAATACGCTTCGCAGTATAGTATTAAAACAGCAGTTAACACATTTACTGATGACCACAGTTTATATTTCCAGGGACTCTCTCAACCTCCGATACCCAGAACAAAAGAAAACAGCTATCCACCCCAGGTCTTATACTGCACATATGATGGCGGGACTTCTCACTTGTCGCCTTTGCATAGCAGGGCCTCGAGATTGTATTTCGAAAATGGCAAAGCCTATTGCAGTAGCGCACCAAATCGACTTCAGTAATGCTTCTTTTACAGAGAGATTACATAACAGACTGCAACCCGGCATTTGCTTGTGCCCCGCACCACAAACTAGTAGCCTGACAGCTTCTGTGGGACAAAGCGTCCCACGCCCCGTGATTGTAAAATGGACCATGTTAATACACGCTTTACTGCCCCAGCAAAGGGTTAGAGCGCTCAGCCGCCCGTTAGGATTGCACATTGGAAATAAAGCCGATCCTAATGAAATGTTGTGATAATTGTAGGACCCGGGTGTATCTGACATTTGCAAATGAAATAATAAATTCGTCTTTTAATTACACTATCAATGATGTCTGGGGTTTTTTCCTCCATAGAATTTCTTACCCTGATAACTGTCTGCTCAAGCGTAGATCGCTGCTATTAGTGTTAGCTATTAGTGCTAACTGGATACAAAAAATATACATTCCTTAATATAAAAGTTGCACGAAAGCAATGCAGTGCAAGCCACCCATCCTCTTGCACTGAGGCCGTACAGAGATAGCTTCAGTCGAGAGAGGAGAGAGAATGAATGAATGAATGAATGAATGAATGAATGAGAGAATCTAAAATTACACAGACCTTTTTAGTCAGATTTTACATTTGAAAAAATGCATGCTCCAGCCAAGCTGGCAGCACTCAGGAAATGGATGTGGCCGTCGTTCGGCAGGGATATTAAAATCGCGTGATAAAATGTTTCTGCTTGAAAAACAGCTAAAATGATTGTATTATAATAAAACACACGCCTTTTTATTGTATTTCTAACAGTTTTTCTCTGGAGTTTCAGATTCATGTGAACTTGGGTAGGTGGCTCTATGCCTATGCTTGATGTAGTAATTCACACCCTTTAGATTAACGATTATATTTTCAAGCCCACTCTATAGCAACATCATGAAGCCTGTTAATTGTGATGCAGGCTGCATGGGGATTAAGGCTATCATTTTCAATGTATTCTTCTGCTTCTGAGGACAATCACAGCAAATGAAAAATAATGAGTAATATCTGCACCCAAGAACTACTGAAGGCGCTGAAAGCAAAGATAAAAAAAATCAGATTGAAGACTAATTTATAGGGAAGTGTACCGCTTTCTCTGGACTGTCAATAAAGGAAAAACAAACAGTTCCACCATTAAAACTCTTAATTACATCATTAGTCTTCTGGAATGTTCTTGTCTTCCAAGTTTAGGGCTGCATCTTTTATCACTTATCTCCATAACAACGGCGGTGCCCTTTCAGAACAGAATGAGTCTCCATCACTCACTGGGTTTTTTTGCTCTGGTGATAACAAGCCTTGAAATACCACTCACACAAAACATTGCAGTGATGTGCTTAAAATGTATTTATTTTTTTTAAAAAAGCCCTTTTTGTATGTAGGTATATATCTTGTTAAAAGAGTAGCTTCACATGTCATTTTACAATTTCCCTTACTCAAAAGGATTGCAAGCACAATACCAGTGTGGTTCGGCTTCTAAATATGGCTTTAAGCTGCTTGGAGCTTGTCTGGAGAATCCCTCGTCCAGCTATTCCGACAAAACCTTTTTTAAAAAAATAAATAAATCAATAAAAGCTGCATCTCCCTGTTGGTTTTATATTAAAAAAAATGGAACAATATAAAAGCTTTGAACACACAGGGAATCAGCGTCGCCACGGTTACCATGGTGTTCCACCCTATTCAATGTTTTTATAGCAAACATTTTGATCAACAGCTGTACTCAGCCCTGGTACTGTGGCCTGCAAGCACTTAGTGAGTGGCCTCATAGTTTAAAATATATTCTAAAAACCAGCCATTATATGAATTGTTCTGTGTTCTGTTACAGTACTGCATGCAGACAGAACTCAGAGTCCCTCGTGTGATGTGCATTTGTTATAGCTTGATTCATGCGATGCAGTTTAAATCTTGCCCAATTAATTTGCGTGTGTGTTCTCCCCCCAGAATGGTCAGTTTGCTCCTGCTATATTAAGGGTTTAAAATGTAGTCAGATCAGTTTGTTTTTAATTGATATTGAATTCAAGTAAGCCATCAACAGTAATCCATTCAACACCATGAACCCATTCGTGATCAGTTCACATGCACACGTGTGAAATACACATACAATTGAATGAAAGGTTTACGGCACATTGATTAAATTGCAATTACATATCCTAAGTAGTTACTATGGAAGTGCATTGAAATCAAGCAAGACAGAGATGTTTAGCTCATCAGAAAACAGGGCAGTGTTTTGCTATGACACTGACAGGTACTCATTGGTTTCAGAGGAACTGGAGACATGTCACATTAGCAGCAAGGTCACGTGATCTCCAAGCGCAGGGAGGTTGTATACATGACAGCCACTGCACTGCCTGGCAGTAACTCGGCACCAACGAGAGGCCTATGCAGTGGAGCTGTTAGGCTCCCCGGATTGAGATGTGAGGAATAGAAATGCCTTCATCTCAATGCTGTCAAACCAGAATCAAGCCAGGAGACTGAGTGGAGGAAAGTGTTTCGCTGCAAGCTCCCTGCAGACCACGAGTGCAAAGAATGGAAATCTCTCAAAGTCTCGACCTTCGCCAACAGGTCTGCAATTGGATGTTTTCGATTTTGGCTCTCGACGTACCCAGGAGGAATGGTCGTGCGAGAAATGAAAATAAGAAGCGTGCTTCAAAAAAAACCCCCAAAAAAACCAAAAAAACACAGGAATTAGAAAGAGAAGCCAAAGGCTTTCAGTCTCTTGCTCTGACTGGCGTCTTGAATCACTCAGAGCACAGAGTGAGAGGGTCTACTCAGAGTTCAACCCACCAGTTCTCCACTGGAAAGAGTTTTCAAAAGGCGTCACCTACAGAATGGATTGTTTCGAAGGTGTTTATTGTAGCCTGCATTAGCCTGGTCGTTTTCGTAGGTTTGCATCATTAAAATTCAAGGTGCCTGGAGTCGACTGACCTTGGAATAATTTGTTTCCCACTTTAGCTTAAAGATCTATTTATAAAATATCTATAATTTTATGTTATCAAAGGACTTCTACTAACAAGGAATACTGGTATACTACAATAACATTTTAAAATGACACATTTCTAGTTTAAAGTTTCATTGCAGGTCAGAGTTAATGTCTCACTCAGTAGTCATTACCTGCTGGATAATTGATTGGGCAACACTTTACATTAAGTATCTCTAATTGCTGTGTATTTTCATAGTAGTTACATAGCAAATACATTCCAAAGTACTGTAAAACCAAAACAACAGAGCTCATATGTACACTGCACTCCAGCTACAACCAATTACATAAAAGCACATACGAAAAAGCATGGTTTTCAATTTAGGCTTAAAAGAATCCAATATTTTGACCTGCCTAAAATGTCAATCGAAATGGAGTTCCACAAACGAGAAGCAACACAGCAAAAAGCTTCTGCTTCCAATTGATTTAAGATTAAGTTCTGTGTTTTTTGGAACGAATAGAAGCACAGCTATTGATGATAAAGCATTCCCAGCCCTTCTCTGCTTGATCCCGTTGCTGCCTGTATCCTCTCAGAAGTGACAGCAAAGCTCTCAGAGGGCTGGTCTCAATTATTCAGCAACTGAGGTCCCGTCTACTCTGCAAAAGGTGGTTCATGTCTCATTCCTTCTCCCGAGCAAAAGTAATAAACTGTCAAGAGATGGTGGCAGCAATATAATCAGAGAAGCAACGGGTCACTAAACGCTCAGCAAATTGCATCTCGCCATCTTCTAATGTATGCAAACAAGAGGCAAAGAGTCACTTAATTACCGGGAGCGGATTTGCATATTCCCCGGGTCTGACACTTCAAGGTCACGCGGTAGTGCTGCTCTCAGACCGACCTGATTTTAAAGGACGTTGCCAAAACGCTGTCATGCATCTTGTTTGAATATGCAAACAGAAGAAGTCACAGCTCTTTTTATAATTTATCATTTTTACATTATATCCACAGCTGCTTGTGGGAATCCATAGAGACCTACAAAAAGCAGCCACACTGCCTCCCACTCACTCAGCTTTAAACTCTAAGCCACACTGTCTCCCAGTCCCTTGTCTCGAACCCCAAGGCCACACTACCTCCCAGTCCCTCAGTTGTAAGTACCAGGCCACAATGGTTCCAGCAGGTAACGGCAGAAGAAAAGACTCGCGCCTGAAGCTGCAAACAAGGCATCCATCCAGAAGATCAAGCTCCCTAAAGTTCCTGCTGGGGATGACGCTTGTGAATTATTCACCAGCTCATTTCAAAGTGCCTGTATCCATACAGTCTCAAGTGTCACAGACATTTGCACATGAAAATGAGCTTTCTGCTCTTTTCTATTTGTTCTGTTCCAGGAGGATAAGAACTCACGGTCCTCAGGGGGGCTACGTGAAATTCTCTAAGTTAGAAAGATGAACACCCAGTTAATATGCACTCCGCGGTACAGACTCTTCTACAGCTGCACATTGTGGTATCGCTTTAACCCTCTCTCCCTTAGGGGCTACAGAAGAACTGACAATTCATATGAAACAGCCCAAAGTCCTGTTCATTTAGCGGCTCAGAGCTAAAATCAAGGGGCCGGTAGGGTGCCATGGTTCGGCAGAGGCCTCAACCCACAATCGCAGGATGCTTGTTTTTTTCCAGTGTCCAGAATTATTCCCTTTGTTCCCCAGGACAGTATTGTAAGTGGAGTGTTCGGATTTTTATCTTACTTAAGAAATGTACTTGGGCTTAAATTCAATGTTACGTTTTCCATACACTCCCCAATCCTCTTTTCAACAGATGAAAGATGGTAGTATCTTGAAATATATTCTCCTTTTACCAAAGAGGAGACGAGTTGTCTTGTCATCTGCAAAGAATGCTCTTTCTTTTTCTGTCAATTGTGTTTTTTAAAAAAAGAACAGCACTTTTCTGTAGAATTCAGTATTTCGGCCTATAGAAGAGGCCTATAGAGGTCTATGAAATCTTCAGTTATAGAACTGTAGGAGTTAGACGCATATACTGGAAAAGTTTAAGAATCTGTTATACGCAATCAGGAATCAATGCGTCTGTTAATGTGTTAGAAACAGCTTTAAGACAGTTAATAAAAAGCTATTGCAGCACATGTAACTACACCATTTATAACAAATCCTCAAACGTATAGACGTTTTAGAAATTCCCAGATTATTTCCTGGTGGCCAATGAGATTAGAACAAATTGTGTTTAAAGAAAAAAAAAGCAAGACATACTTGAGTAAATCTGTTTCGACAGCTGTTTGAAGACAAGCATAATAAAATGTATTAAATGAGGTCATTATTATTCTTTAATTAGCAGCTAATAACCATAGATAATCATCTCAAAAGATGAAAATGACAAGAAAACAAAATGAATATTTTTTCTGTCTGGTCGTTTTAATAAAGCAGAAACGTTGTGCGGCTGTTCGATTTGTATGGAGCACGACACCCTTTTCTCTGGGTTCGTTTTTGTAGTTTTAATAGAAATTTAATTAAAAAAGAGAAGAGAAACTGTTTTTTTTTTTTTTTTTTTTTAATTATACACTGCAGCGCCTTCACGATGCTCCAGCGACAACGTGGAAATGAGTCAGTTTAAATAAAATTAATTTGAATCAGGATGTAAAAAGATATTAAAAAATGCACAACCCTCAGGGTCAACTTGACATGAAAAAGAAATTAAAACAAGCAAAACATTTCTACTGGATGTAACGAGGAGAACTAAGAAATCAAATTAACCTGTGCCTGGAAAGGTGGCTCTCCTCTCCACCTGTTTGCTGGCCTCCCTGACAGTTCCCAATTTCATAGCAGTTTGATCCATTCCGGGTTACACTCGGAGTGCAGTTAGCCATGGTGTATAAAAACTCTGCTGCACCCAATCTGTTTTTAAACAAAGTTCCGTCCTTGTATTTGTGCAGCAGTGATAACACTGAATATCCTGCAGACAAAGGTTTTAACTTTTAACTGCTGGGGTCAATGAGGTGAAACAATGAACTCTACCCAAGACCCCTGCTGGACAATAAACACATTGCACTTGCATCTAGTTTTAGCCAACTGCTGGGCACTCAGTGCATTACACCTGCATGCCGCATCAGTCCTCGACATGTTTTAATTTGTTTTGCTCACTGCTTCGTTTTGCTCTTTGAAGATTTCTAAACCGCCCCCCATAACTGGTGCACACACAGAGGGTCCTCTATCACATACTTATCGGACAGTAACTGAAAGGTCACAGGTATTTTTATAAAACCAATGTATCCTAGTACAGCCCGAATGCAAGACGAAATGTCAGTAGCAGGCTAGCGTGTTAAAATCTAGATGAAGACTGGTGCAAAATCAAGGTAGTTCACCACGCGTGTGTCAGACAGACGGGTGCAACCAGCAGACGAGTCTTGCTTAATGTTTCGTCTTCCTGGTAAACAATGTTTTACACTGTGGGGATCTGACAACACCCTCTTTGTGCAGATGCCTCACCTCGTACTGTATTTCACCTTCTTTAGAGAGCTCTTTGACTTGCTGTGTTGCATGAAACAGGGCTATGATAAGCATGCTATCTGTATTTTTCTCAATTACACATTTTCCTTGATGGAAAATCAATTGAACAGAAACTCACAATCCATGTAAGGCATTACCTGTAGCTTTAGACATCAAAGATGAAATATGCACCAAACTCCACAGACACTTCAAATGTCACTCTACGAATTGAAACCGTTTGCCCAATCATTTCATTTTTATATTACACTGTGTGAAAGGTTCAACAGCTACTCTTTCCTCAAAAAAAAAAAAAAAAAAAAAAAAAAAAACCCTCTTCATTAGAAGAAATCAGACTCGCAGAGCAGACTTGGGAGGGCTGAAAAGGTTTGGTTTAACGATCAGCTGCTGCTGAAGAAATCTGCCCATTAAGCAAATGGCAAGGGTCTATGAAGATGGAAATGGTCTCAACAAGCGACGCCTCGTGACTCAATATTTACTGTGGAAGTTCTTTCACTTTAATAGAACTACCATAGGGCATATCCTGCAACATTTGACAGATGAAAATAGGTACACTATTTTGCTGATATTATTATTATTATTATTATTATTATTATTATTATTATTATTATGCAAATTCAAGGTAGTTTTGTTTTTTTTTAACTATAAAGGCAACCCATTTAAACACAAGGCAGGAATGCTGTATTACATTTTTCAGAATGGATCAGTGTTTATTTTATGGAGGGGTCTAGTGTATCGAGTTACTTTGTGGTTTTACACTTTCTTTTGGGTATCCTTTCAACTCCGCCTAATAATTTCATAATGGAGTAACAGAACCCAGAACCACTCAGAATAATTGCAAACATCATAAATAAGGAAGAGAAAAGTAAAATAAATAACAATGAAGTTCTGTTGCAGCTACAGGGTTTGGAACAGTCACACACATACACGCACACACACACACACACACACACTACTCCTGGGCAGCTGTGTGGCTTTTTCATTGTTAATTGAAGGAAACCAAATGTTTCTACCCAAGATTCACTTTATCAATGTTCATTTTCTATGAGGCCTAATCTTATTAAAGCTTCCTAGTAGCCAGGCCTGTGAATTCATTAGCGCTCCGTCAGAAAGGCTGCAGCCTCGGCTGGTCCCGAGGTACTATATAAATTGTCCGGGCCCTTGTATAATTAAAACAAAAATCCTCAGACATAATTCTTAATTAACCAGTAATGTGATAAAACAAGATAGAAGGACAAAACTCTATCTAAGGAAAAGCAGCATTTTGTAATTACATGATTAATGAACTACCCATACAAAACATAAGACTCCTAAATTCAATTCCAAACAATGAGGATTTCCTTAAACAAAACTTTCTCAGCTGTGAGTGCATTACTATTAAATACTGACAATGTGATTTTTTATTTTTACCTTTTCAGTCATTTTCAAATTTTATATTAAAATATAATCCTCCTATTTGTAACACTCAGCTTCATTGGCAGGCACTTATTGTTTACGTTAAGTATTTGAATCCTGCCTGTTAATTTATTATAGAAGAAAAAAATAGTTTAAGTGACGTGGCAGTGAAACAGTTAACTTTCTGACCAACAACTGTAATATAACCTAACAGAGAATAATTCTAGAATACAGATGTATGCCAAATATGAGGACAACATCTCAGTGTGCCGTATCCATCATGCGGACACCTAAAAAGTCACATGGCCTCAATATGGCAGTCTATACCGGGTCAGGGGTCAAGACACTAACCCTCATGCTCTTGTAGATATGATGAGGCAGCTTTGTACACATCCTGCCAGAACATGGTTCATTAGGTACGATACCTATGAATAAACTAAGAGAATCATAGAACACAGGTGTGTGACCAATATGAAGCCAAAATCAACATGACAGCTGTCGTTGGATCAAAATAGAAAGCCACAGATGTATTTAGCAAGAAAAGCTTCCACAACATAAAAAAACTCCCCTAATGTAGGAGATGAAGGTCTGAATCAATAAAACTGTTTGTCTATAATATGTTTGTCTTTTTTACTTTCGCACCCTTGGATCAGTTTTAAAGACCCCGAACTCCAGGAAGAACATGCAGTTAGCCACATTCTGGTGCAGTTTTGTGTTACAGCTCATTAGATGAGAGAGACAGAGCCTGTTGACAGAACCTCAGTGCGACAGATCTGGATTCCACACTGACCCTGGCATTGACCTCCTGCCCCTCCGCCTCCACTCTCTAGACCGTCGGCCTTCCCTGACCCCTATTTGACTCCTGTCAGAGAAGCCAATCCAACCACTTGCCAATTAGCGCTACGATAAGCTGTTCTGAGCGGAGACTGAAATTCATACTTGACTGAAGTCCCAACTGGGAGGTTTGGAGCCAGCAGCACAGTATTCTTTAAGGACAGTCAAGCAATAGGAACAACCAAATGAGCAAAAGCCAACTCATTTGGTTAATAAATGTATACTTGTCTAATCTCTAGTAGTAGAATTTTTGTACCCTGAAAAAGGCAGTGCTAAATCAAAACACGCCTTGTTTTTTTTTTGTTTTTTGTTGCTTTTTTGTTTTCTTTGGAATTTTGTTCATTATGAACGATTAAGTTTTGTGGGACGAAAATTTCTTAAAATTCGAATTTGTCTTGTTTTTTTTTTTTTTTTTTTAAATCAGAAGTTTTTTTTTTTTTTATATGCGAATTGCATGGATTTCCTTGGATAATTATTTATTTATTTATTTCAGAAATCACAAAGACGAACTGCCATCGTCTGAACCAAAATAAAAAATAAATCTATAACATAAGCAGCCCTGTCTCTGGCACCTGCTGTAAGTGTTCTTATACGTGACACCGTTTATCTCATTGAAGACTTCCATTTTGAGCAGAATGTGGTGCCTCTTCACAGCAACAACCCCACTTCCTCTCCATTCAGTTATAAACGGTTTCTTTCGCACAGCTGTTTTGTAAATGCCCCAAGTGATTTTAGAAAATCACCCTGAACTATGTACTGTGACCTGCCATGAGAAAAAACAAGCGTGAATCCAAGAGTCTGTGCTAGCACATCACTGGAAACATTACGTTGAATCATATGGGGCTCCTCTAGAGCCAAGAGGCTGTACAATGGATAGGTTTTGAGATATCAGTAACTGAATGGAAGTGTACACATTTTTTTCACATTGGAAATCTAATGCGCATTAATCCTCGGATAAACTCATGCTAAAAGTTCAAAGATGATAAGAGGATACTGGGAGAGATTGCTAAAATCCCTGATATTCATATTTCTACTCAGGATAACTTCTTGGAATAAAACTAAGACTATGACCAATGCCTTTTTTCACACCCTGATTTAAAAAAAAAAAAAAAAAAAAAAGCAGCTGTAATTCCACACATGATTATTTAGCACTGTGTTCACATTGCGTGTTAGTCTCAGACTGCATGTGCATGGGTAGCTGTGCAGGTATGAACAGAGCCCTTGATAAATCCATACCTTAATTACTTCAGTCAGTCTTCTCTGAACCCTGCTGGTTTGGATCAGGCAGCGATATAAGTTTCACTGCTCATCCCGGCTGTCAGAGAAAACCACTAGATACAGATGTTGTACTAGGGAGGGAGACTTACATCCAAGTACATAACGACAAACCCAATAGGCCTTTACAACAATAAAAAGGTGCTGTGCTAATTAATCACAAAGCATTGACTAGATATAAATCCCATTTCTCCAGAATGGTTCGGTTCCATCAGACTCCAAACCTGAATACACAAGCTTTATTGAAGGTAAACCTTAAGAGTTTTATGAAAAGCAGGTTTTGCATTTGACAGCGATATTATATAGCAAAATACATACCCAGATATACTATGCTGCTGGCATGGTGTACACCAGTGCAAGTTCTCCAGAAACAACCAATACTGCAAACTTGAATTGAGCATCTGACCCCTTCTGTACTACTATAGGATGGGCAGTGGCTGTGACTTGAATCCCTAACTGTCCACATTAAATCTGATCTCCAGCGAGCATTAGGCTAGCTTTCAGGCAACTTGGTAAGTACCACCAAAGGCCATGCCAGAGACAGACTGGCACCAGAGTCATTAACAGCCATGCTAGCTTCTATATTGAGGATGCAGGCAAGGACAACAAAAACCTTATTAAATCAGCAACGACCGCCTTGGGTACCCTCTCTATCTGATACGCTTAGGAAGATATATGTTTTTGAAGTGACGGCTCTTCTTCCAATGCTCTGTATCCAATTTGCACAATTTTTTTCCCCTATAAAAAATGTGAAACAAACTTCAAAAAAAGACTAAAACTGATGACTGCCATTCAACCACACTTTGGGTGACACTTCGTAGGTTTTGTATAGCCACAGTTTGCATCCTGGTACTGTCACAAACACAGCATATTCAAACATAATTAATCACACCCTTCACAATGCACTAGACACAGAACTCTCTCTTTTGAGGTAAAATGAACTTAGCTTGTTCTTCGGGTCTCTTTCCAGCACAGTTTTGCTTTGCTGACCTCCGTTAATCCTTCAGTGTTTTTTCTCCTGCAGCTTTCAAACAGGTAGACCAAACAAAAACATTCATTAAACCCTTTACATTTCACCTACCTGCCTGCTTCCTGTGAGCCTCCATTTGGAGCTGGTAACACCTGGTCAATTAATCAGGCCGCCACAAGACTCTTAAAGAAACAGGCCTCAATTAAACAGGGCAGCCCGATACAAAAAACAGAAACTCCTGCCATCTGTGAAAACAGAGTTTACAAGCGGTAGACCGAATTCGTATTCTGCGATGTAAAAAAAAACAAGTTGCCGGACCGTTTTAATTGCCAATATCTGACAGATAACAGGTACTAATTTGGTTCCTGCTTCCTCCTTCCTAATTTGATGTAGGTCAGTCTACCTTCAGAACATGTAACCCACAGCAATTAGGAACGAAAGAAAAAAAAAAATAAAATCAGCATAGTGAAAAAAAAAGACCACTGATGATGTTGTTCATACTGATAAGAAGTAAGAATATAAAATCGCAAAGCCTTGATTATATCACCCTTCCCTCCCATGACCTGCTTTCAATGTTCTGTGTTCATTGCGATTAGCTGCGAGGAAGCAACGTGTAACCTAGAACATTGCATTTGAAACATCTACTGTATTCCGAATCGTTTAGCACTCCTGTAACTTTGGATACATCTCATAGAACAGTGAAGGTGGCTGCCTCAGCCAGGCTGTAATCTGAAAATTGCTGCCTAGCGGGATGTTGTTTCGAGGCTCTGGCTCCCCTCTCTGCGACGGAAATGAGCTGGGGCCTGGGCGGCCGAGGGACCCCTCTACACAGCTTGCCAGCTCCAGCTCGCCTCTCTGAAGAGGTGGAATTATACCTTAATACACCCCCCTGCCACGCTCAAACAAGCTCTGGCTAGACTGTAATCCCTGGGCTCGACAGGGCTTCATTGAGAAAGCACGGGCACACGAGGCAAGGAGGCAGAGCCGTGCAGACACAAGCAAAGTAGTAATTTGGGGCACATGAGGATTTGTTAAAATGATGCAGCCAGATTCAGGGAAACAGAGAAAGACAGCTTTCTTGCAAGGTTGCGTGGAGGAGACTCACTACAGTAAATTGCTATTAACTTAATCTGCCGTCTGAATGAGCTTATCTATTGCACAGGCTCAGTTAAGTAAAAAGCTGATGCATTCTGAGGCGTCAGCACAACACTACTAAAAAACATTACAAATATATTTGTGTGCCCTTGTAATGTTTTACAGCAGAACACTGAGGAAAAAAAAACAAGGTGTAGTGAAGCATAGTGCTGTATGTATAACATAGTATTTATACACAACTGTAACTACAAATCATTTTAAAACACTCAGTACTAACAAAAACATAATAAATTAATTGTCGAAGACATGTAGTTGAAACGTTAGTCATTGAATTAATTATGTTTCGGTATTTCTAAGAATATATGTACAGTTTAAGCCTGGGTGAAGCCTGGTAAATTGACTGCAAAATTTTCAGTGGAAGGGAGAGATTTCAGTCAAGCTTTATCACACTGCCTACATATTTGTGTTAGACGGCAGCATCACTCCCTGGTTTGTATCAGTACATAATGAGACCGTATCCGTTTGTGTTATCAATGCAGACACACATTACAACACTCTGCTGTTTCTCCAAAACACAGAGGAGAATAAACTAGACACAAGCCTGCTGCTGAGCGCGAGATCTTAAATCCTACAGCCGCTATTATTATTATCCTGTCCTCTTCGGAAAGCCTGTTCCTCACAGTACCGGAGCGCAGTGTCTCAAATAATTTTCGGCTGCAATCGCCTGCAAAGCAGAATGAAGAATGTCCAAAACACAGCATTTTTCAGGGCTATTGCTCTGCTGCAGATGAAAATACATATGAACTTCTTTCTGGTTATTAAAATTGAGATCTTCTGCGAAGGTACTGGTTTGAGTATGGATGTGGTTCACTGTTGATTAAACTGTCAATGCATTTATCAACTGCTGTACAGTTTGTGATCCTTACTATATGGACTTGTAATAGAATGGGAACATGGAATAGGATTGGGTGAAGGTGTAGCTCTGTTGTTACTTGCATTGTGCCTAAAGCTTCCAGCAAGTACTGGGACAATTTTCCCCCTGGATGGTAGTGTAGTTTTGTAATAAGAACTAAATCGTGATTATTTTGGTCTTTGCTAATGTTTAAGGACCCTAAACCAAATAAAATGTTCATAAAAACATTTTCTCTAGATGTTAAGATGTACAAATATCCTTAGACGTCCTCCTTGATGACTCTCATAAGACCACATCTATGTAGCTTAATAAGGTCAATTGCATACTTAAAGGAATTTTACAGGACAAGTCATACACTAGAAGCAAAAGCATCATTCACATAAATCTAAGAAAACAACCAACACCAATTTTGCAGTCAAAGACACAGAGAAACTTCAACACTAATGCCCCACTTTTCAGACAACCTTTTCTTTAATACAAAGTCAACATATCTACATACACAGTGGTTTTAAACCAATTGTTGTTTCCGTTAGATGCAACAGTTTTGATGGTGCTAGGCTCATGCTTCTCGTTGATGTCGTTCTTCCCATCGAGCGCACGTCCCCGTTAGTTTGGCTGCAACGCAAGCCGTAAAGCCGTATAACACCTTTCACAAAGTCACGAAAACGACCCAAAAAATAAACAATAAACCGCTTAACAAGCTTTGGAAACTCTTGCAGGTTTTGCTTGGCTCTGCAGCAGTCCAGTCAAGGCCTTCCTCTGTATTTCACTGCTGCATCAAAATCCTAGCACTAGGACAAGACAAGAACTGGTCATGTAGCAAAGTCTTTACTGCAGCTGACATGAGTTCACTAGATCTGAAATCACACGTCAATCCTGTGTCCTTGTACAAAAACTAAAAAGCTGTATACTTACAATAGCGGTAAACTGTACAAAGTATACAACATATATTTTTGTAAGGGCTAAAACAGATGTGCTGATGAATCACTGACCAATTTATATATCTGATACAACACCATATGTGTATCATATAAAAATATAGCTGAATACCAAATTGTTAGCGGACTCGCTTTTGAATAGCTCCTTGGAGCTGCATGGTTTGGTAAGTCGCCAGGGCTGTAACTAGCAGCACTGTCTCATGATTTAGTAAATGGTTTGGAGGAATGTTTACTCCTTGTCTTGAATAGGCACTGGGCAAATGGCCTTCATAGCTTAGGGATCAGAATAAATCAATCTGGAAAGATTAGTAAGGAAAGGCGGGTCGTTATGGATGCGTAGGCCCTTTTGCAAAGTGAAATCAAAATGGAGATAGTGATACCAGAAGCCACCACTAGAGGTGTCAGATGGTTGAGGAAAAAGCAAGGGAGGGCCACATCTCTCAGAGATTGGGGGTTAGGAAGTGGAAAAAGGATTGGTTTAATTAGCCTCCATTTCCCCTTGGTCTGTCATTGCATGGAACCTGTGAAGGTATGACCCTAGTCCAGGAAAGATGGAGGCCAGTTTAAGCATTCAGAACTGCAGAGACGCACACTGTGAATCTCTAACTGCTGTAGCACCCATCCAACAGCAGGGGGTGCTGCAGACAACATAATAATACCATATCCGTTATTTTCAAAGGGTAATGCTTGTTAACAGTGGTGGACCCTTTCCCAGTTGACCGGCGTTTGCTGCAATGAGTGGAAATAACAAATATGTATAGAAGCGGAAGATGAGAAATGTAAGAAGATTTAATCCATTTTCAAGCTAAAAAGGCCAAAAACATTCAAGTAGATTTTTTTTTCCTTTTTTTTTTTTTTTTTTTTTAAATCTAAGATTATTCTAGATTGGGCCAGACGTAAGTGTCGGTATATCACAAACCCATGGTTAATCCATATTAGTACAATTAAAAACTACAGGAAAAAAATAAAAATACAAAACAAGAATATTTTCACTATATACTGAATAATTAGTTCATCAAGTACATAGACAATGAATTGGTTATTGACTAATCATTCATTATCTTCCATTATTTAGCAGACCAATTACACTACTTTTGTAAAAAATAAACAATGCTATCGACACAGCTCTTCCCATTGGTAGCAATTAACGAAACATATCTCCCAAGGTTACAATAAAATAGAATACATTTAGAATGGTAAAAAAAAAAATATAATAATAAACAATTCATAGTAACATTGCATTGGATGATTATATATAGCCAGTTACACAACATTTCTACAGTGAAAAAATAGACCGTCTTTAAACAATATGAACAGATAAGCAGCTTCTTAGCGTGTACATTTCTGAAAATGCTAACAAATATAGAACTGTTAAAAACAAAGGAAAAAATAATGAAAAAAGAGACAAACAACGTCTTATTGTGAAGTTTCGCTGACAATAAGGCTTTTCTGGGTGCAGACTGCTCCCAGCTGACAGGTAAAGCAGGTTCACTGTGTGCCAATGGGCTGTTCTTACAGAGAGTGTGGGAGTTTAAAGGGGGAGGCTGCAATGCGCTACGGAAAATACACCAAAGGCTCACACCTCATATTAGAGGTTTATACATGGGTCACCAACATGGTCAAGCTCTGTTTTAGTGGACTTCCCCTTTGGGATTTCGAACTCAGGACGGTCATCACTGACCTCTTTATGTTGTGAAGGAAGTGTTTTTCCAGTACGTACCCTTCCGTCTCGCAGCTGGTCAATTGCTATTTCAAAACACAGAGAATGTGTTGTGTGGGGCAATGAAACAGCCCAGGAAATTGGGGCAACTCCCTAAAAACAGCCTCAACAGTGCCTGGTAACCCCAAACAAAACGAAGCCTGCTCTGGATTTTGTTTCTTAGCAGTTGGCTGCATTTCCCTGTTAACGCCCCACACAACAGCGTCATCACAATCCTGCCTTTAAGATACATACATTATACAGCATATTGACAGCCTGGAACCCTATTAGTAGAAGTTAAACACAACTTACTGGAAAGCAGAATGTTGTATTACTTTTTTTTGCATCTCAGAAACATCTTGCATAGGCAAGTTCTCTCTCTTTATAAACCAGGACTGTAGAGTAAGGTTTTTGTTTTAAATCTGGTTAACATTACAAGCTCTTAAGGTCAAGAGATATTATTGCTGTTCTGGATCTTGTATTACCTCAAATAACGCATATACTGTACTGTATGATGTATGTATGTATTTATACATGTATTATGAGAATGTATGTGCTGTATGTTTAAAAACATACAAACATACTCACACTCTATAAATTCACGTATACAGTGCATACACTCATCAGATAATCATGCACACTATACTAGGCTGTTCTTGAAGGCAATCGAAATGCTGGAATAAATCACAGCCTGGTTCTTTTAGCATGTACTGTATGTATATTCGGGCAAACATACATATTTTTTCTGCATACACAATTAATGGATACTTGACATTCTGGGGTTGAAGCTAAAGTGCTTTGTGTTCAAACACGCTCTCAGACAGCTCATAAATAAAGTAGGCAATATAAGCAGGCTGTCTAGATCGTAACCTTGAGATCTGTGGTTAGATTCAAAGCTTTGTATATTGTTATTTACTTATGGGCTGTCCAAGACGAAATATTGAACGTTAATTCAAGGGTCCGATTCTAGCTGGATTCTTCCAAAGCCGCTGTTTTTTTGGGGTTCCCCACGTCTCTCGGACCTGTGAGGAGTCTCCCTGGAGACACGCGACCCCTCTATTCGACCATTTCGCCTTTTTTGTTTTATCTGAAAAATGAACCAAATTCCACAATGAATGAGTAACCAGAACAGGCTCCCTTATTAATGTATTCTTTAATATATTTTAAATGGTTTGTATTTCACTTCTCCCTTCTTCAACATCAAAACGAAGCCACGTTTAGATTTTTTTTTTTGTTTTCTGCTTTTTTTTGTTTTTTTTAATTGTTGTTTTGTTTTAATAGATGTCCACAAAATATTTATAATGTCCTCCACTTTTGAACACTTGAGGTAAGATAAGCAGTCCGACACATAAATAGGTCCCACCAGAAACCTGAGCCGCCGCCTTCAATATCCAGGTTATTCCTGAGGGGGGCCTGTGTGTTCCATGAAATTCCTTCCTCCCCTCCCTGCAATTGCTGTCCTTTGCTCAAATAAATGGTTTGTTGTTTTGTTTTTGTTTCGTTTAATTTCAAACATGGTTCTACGGCTCAGCAGAGACTGGGGAAGGACAGCAGAATTAGTGTCACAATGACATTTTACGTTGCATAGTGATCGAAGCTTCCTAGATACTCCAGACCTGCTTGATAGCAGAACTGGTACTCGTCCTGAGGAATACAAAAGAGAGAAGAAGAAAAAGCAACACTTAAATGAGACTGTTGAGACCTCTACACCCAAAATGACTTCTAGACGCCCATGTTGAAATACCAGCTACATATCTAACCAAGAGCTAACTCATTTTATTTTATTACTTAAATCAAATTAAAACTGGGACCCCCTTTTTTATTGTGCTGCGGTTCAACACTTCAGATAACCAGATCAATGGTGGGAGATCCTTCAGGGATGTTCTGCAACAGGGTTAACAGATAAAACAAAATCATTTACAACTTTGGGAGCCGAGTGAAGGTTTCACTGGCCCTTCACTGATTGAGTTGCCCAATCCTACTGCATCTCTGGCACCTTTTCTACATTTTTAAATCCTTGGTTGCCACTCCCTTAATTAATAACCTCCGTCTGCTGCAAGTAGCAACAGGAGTACGGCCATTTGCCAAGAAGGTTTCAAGAAGGTTTCCTAGCTGCATCTGGGGAATGTTAACATACTTACACACATCTGATGAAGTAGAACTGCTGAACCTAATCAAAAGACGTCAACACTGTAGGTTACAGTCTTGAAGACGGCTTTATCTGTACTATGCATGGATTTCTTAGGGGCACGCTTTGTAGGGGTTTGAAGGCACGTTTGTGACCTGAAGAGTGGTCAGCCCTGATGGTCACTCACCTCTGTCTGCACCATGGCTGGCCGCTGTGTCCTCAGCATCTTGACTGTCTGGAAGATGTCCACCACCCCCTCGTAGCGCATCCTCTCCAGGACTATACTGAGAGTGATGAACACGCCAGTCCGGCCGACTCCAGCGCTGAAACACAACGGGCATGGTTAACAGAGCTCCAGCAAGGGGTCTTTCTTCCTCACATATTTAATTGTGTTATTTAATTATTTAACAGACGCTTTTATCCAAAGCGCCCTGCTTACAGGGAATACTGCTGTTGAATACAATCAGCAAGTTAACAATAACCAGCTGGTAACACACCAAGCTTATAGCTCACAGCTTCATGAAGGCATACAAATATAGGCACAAGACAGACACTGCTTGAGACAAGCTCCAAGTCCCTCTGATGACCTGCCAGGTGTGGCCGATGTGCTCCCAAAGGGAGAAGTAACTGAGTGCGGCCTTTACCTCTGCAATAACTAGTGCTACATTATACACGTACACCAGGAAGATGTGCCAGCCTAGTTAATAAGAATATGAGAAAGCTGGGCTGCGTTGTGTGGGACAGCTCTCTCCTGTGCTCCTCTGTACCTGCAATGCACAGAGATAGGCCCATCCTGTCCAAACTGCTCCTTGGTTTTGTGCACCTGGCCGATGAAGTCGATGAAGCCCTCTCCCGATTTTGGCACACCCTGCTCGGGCCAGTCTGTAAACTGGAACTGCCGTACTGTTCGAGACTGCCCATCCTGGAGAGACAAGAAGAAGGGAGGCTCTGTGAACACGTGCGCTTTTAGCAATTCCATTTGAAGCAGTTTCAAAAAGACAGCATTACATTACGTCCTGGCGACTACCTTGTTGAAATCAGGTACTAAAATGATCGGTGGTTATCTGCTGGAAACACACGGGCAATCATGGAGGAAAAATGTCTCCTACCTTGTTATTGGATTACAATATAAAGTATTAACCCTGCACCATGCTCAGTTTTACAATAAAGCACCCCCAGACTTTTCTTTTTGTTTAACACACTTTTCCATGGTTTGGCCGTCAATAGCTGCAGAAAGCTGGCCCCAAAGGTAGCCCTAGGGCCACAAGGTTCCTGCTTGAAACCTGCCTGACACAGCTTTGTGCTTTGAAATCAAATTACAGTCACCTTGTTAAGGTTCAATAAGGAATCATTCTTTATTGATAACCATTGATAAATGACACCCTACACCAACACACACTAATAAGCTTGACAACCTTGTCAAAGTATTTCTTAGAAGTTTTACCCGGTATTTTTTTGAAGAAGATATGGATAGAAATATATGCAAACAGCTATGTTAAAAGGTTATAGGTCACTGCGCCTTTTAAAAAGTCCCCAGTTGTGCTATTAAGAATCCTACTGGATCATTAAGTCTGTGTAGCGTGTAGTCTTTTTATTTCTGTATAATGTAACAGGTGACTCACGAAGACATGCGTTTTATTTTTGTGTGTTTCCGGCGTGTTGATTAACCTGCACTCCACTCAGATACTTTAAGTGAGTAAGTAAAAGAGGAGCAATCAATAGGGCAGAGGGCATGAAAAAAAATCTTTTTTCCGAGACAGTGGCAAATTGAATAATCTTCAACAAAATCGATAAAACAAACTGGCTTCAAATGAGGAGGCAGACAAGCCCATGCATACATGCCTACTTGTACCAGCGAAGCAAAACAAGAACAAAAGCGAAAAGTTTCAGTGCAAAAAGACTTGAGAAACTGACAATACAAGTCTGTTCTTAACCTAGTATCAGAAATCTTGCACATCGTACAAAGAGTGCGTGTGTTTAATATATATGTAAATTTAAATGCTGCTTGTGATTTAAATGGGTGGTTTGAGAAAAATCATTAGATAGCTTTGTTATTTATTTGTTTATTTAATTGATGGTTAACTAATCTATTCTATGCTAAACTTACTATGTGCAACATATTTAATTAGCTACTTATGTGCAATACGTGTAACAAGTTCATTAAGCGTGCATACTATCTATCTATCTGCACACTTAATTAGGGTTAATAACCTATCTGAATGCAATATAATCTGCAATGCAATATATAACAATGGTGTGCAATATATTTAATTATTGGGTGCAATTTAATCAATTAACAATGTGATTGGTCAATTTTATTATTATTCCCTGTGTGTGTGTGTGTGTGTGTGTGTGTGTATATATATATATATATATATATATATATATATATATATATATATATATATATATATAGGGTGTAGAGGTGTTGCATATAGAAAAATGAGTATGTCCTAGTAGCAGATTGGTGACAATTAAATATGGTAGATTACGCATTTGCCTAGATAGCCAACCATTACACGGTCTACAACAACACACTGTGTCATGTTTCTAAAAGCACTGTTCATGTGCAAGCATCCCACGCTGCTTTCAAAGCAAAACGTAGCGAGCAGCTGGTGTCCAAAATCTATGAAAGTGCTTGTTAGTCTCTTCATTGATACAACGTGAAGGGTTTCATTGCAGCCAGAATGAATACCATAGCTTGGCATCAGCTACTTCTACACCAACTGAGCGATATAAAGTAACTGGCTTTGGTATCACAGCCGGGCAATACTGAGTTAACGGTTTCCAACAGCTACATTTAAAAATGATTAAAACTCACACTCACGTTCAAGTCTAACAACTTGGGATTATAATTTTTTTTTTTTTTTTTTTTTTAATTCCTTAAGAAAGTCTCCTGATAACTTCATCATTTAACAGGTACCTCTCGATGACTCTACTACGGAACTGAGTAAGAGCCCAGTGGGTCACCTCGTAGCCAGAGCAGATCTGAGGGGCTTATCTGCTGTGAGACAGCCTGGAGATAGAGCAGCTATTTCCACGAGCGCTCTTCTGTAAGTCCCCCAGTGGGGATTGGGAAAGCAGTGGGCTGAGCGGTTTAATGCAAGGCTGGGAGACCCAGGGGAACTGCACACTGTATATTGAAAAAAAACTAAACAAACAAACAAAAAAAAAAAAAGCCACCATAAGCTGTTAAAACTGATGCACAGCATTTAGGGTACGGTGAGGGGCGGCTGTGATGATGTCATCGAAGTGTCTCCATGGCAACCACTGTTTCCAAGAACACAGGAGACGAAGACAGATAAGCGAGAGAGGCGACTGTCGTCTGCGTTGTAATTAAATTAGTTATAAAACAAAAGTCACCATTTACCCAAAACAGCCATATTTTAAATGCACATACTTAAATGTTTATACTTATAATTATTTATGAATTTCTTTTAATTTGCGCCCATGAATAACAGCTTTGGTTTAAAATCCTTTAGGTTGAAAAACGGTTTCCTAACGGAGGCAAAAAATGGTTCTTTTAACATTTTGTGGAAGGAATACAGAAAGTGGTCTGAAAGAGATGTACTGAACCTGACACATTGCAGGCCACAGTGAGGCTCGGTTTGGGTTGTGTTTATGAAGGCCTGAACTCACCCTGGCATCGGTGACCTTGAACTCCCTCAGGATATACTGGGGCATGTTGTATTCAGCCATTGGATCCACCACGAAGTACTGGTACCGGGCAGAGCGCTCTGCTGGCCAGTACTGGTGGCACTTTTCCTGTGGGCACAGAGAAATAAAAAAAATCTGAATAAAAATAAATAAATAATAAGCAGAAGGACACATTTTAAATTTGCTGAATATGGATTCAATATAAATTATGGTGCTGCTGTGCTTTTAGCAGATAAAAACTGAATTCAAGGGTAGGTTTTGTAAATAGACGTTTACTTAATAGAAAATAAAAACAACCAAATTCGGCATTGCAAACTGCCAGGGTAAAATCTACTGTCACTGAACTGAACAAAACTTGAGGACTTTTGACGCAGCAGCTTGTTCGGCCTCTCCTGCATTAAATATCCTTCATGGTATCCCATCCCATCCAGTGTCCCCGGATACAAACTACTTTCCCCGTTTCCAATGAGCCCCACCCTTCCCATCGCTCTCAGTCCTGCCCCGCTCTCTCTCACTTAGCTGCTGACACCGGGACGTTGAAATTAATCATTAATTCTCATCTTCTGGCTGCCATGGCAACAGCGGGTTGCATTAATAACTGTGCATGACCCCATGACCCCCCGAGCAGTTCCTCAGCCTGTGCAGAGTGCCACAGAGAAACCATTCCTGCTTTGTGAACTGAAATTTAAATGATTACAGAGGCAGAAGTGCCCTCTGTGGCTTGCTTTCCTCAGCAAGGAAATGACATTCTATCATTTAAAGGAGAAGCGTTTTTTAGTCATTTCTGTGCCACAAGACATTCAGATATTGTATTAAGCCTTTAAAGTGGGCTTGGATTACTTTACGTTTTTTAATCACTGATTTTGTCCAATGCGTTTGCTAAAATATAAAAAAAGATAATAATAAAAAATGTACTTGGTTACGGCTTGAAACGCAGCATTGACAGCATTTTACGATTTTCCTTTCAGTCAGTAACTTAGAATAGTTTAAGTAGATCTTTATGGAATATAATAAACCTTGTGCATAGTCTTAAGAAGAGTGGTCATTATCCTACGGTAGATGCCCTCTAAAAGCATCTTTAGCATCTTGAGACTCGCTTTAAAAATGAAAAGATTTCATGTCAAGCAGCCTAAGTGATCCAGCAAAAGAAATGATAAAACAGGGATAAAAAGCTTGAAAACGTGTCTCACCCTCCCCATTTCTCGTAGTTTAGTCAGCATCACCACGATGGTGGAGTTGTTTTCCCACAACATCCTCCAGAAGTCCTCTGTCGTTTCTGCCAATGGTCCTTGCGTGGCAATGTAGGCTTTTTGTTGCCTGTGAAAAAGGATGAGGTTAGATTTCAGGCTGCTGAAACAGCATTTCGACAAGGGGGGTGGGGGTGGGGGGGTGGTGGTGGTTACCTGTAGCCGTCGATGAAGCTGGCGTTGATGTAGTCCGAGCCCTCCACCCCTCGAATTGGTTGTAGGCACACCCTGGTCGTCTCGTAGGGCATGATGTTGACCAGGCGGTTCTTGAATTTGTTGCAGGGAAGGTTGGCACTTATGAACCTGGACGTGTGGGCTTTCGAATTGGCAAGGCGCTGCAGTGGGTACAGGAGAAAGATCAATAAATAAAGCACTGATGCGCTGGAAAGAACCCATGCTGGATTTGTTTCAAAACTGTCGCTGCTGGTCTCCGTAAAATGTCTTTTTTCAACACTATTGTGGGTATTGTTTTGATATCATTGCTTTCACAGCTGGGTCATTTATCGACTCCTGTATCAAAACACACAAACAAAGAACTGTAAAGTTGACTCAAATCTGCTGAAGGGGATCTTGTACAAAAGACCCAAATAAAAATGCTGTTTTTAGGTCAGTTGTCTGAATAAACTGTCCCTTGACTTCGGCTCTTATACATGGATGAATAAGGAGTATATTATCCCTTCTGCATCTTTCAGGCTTTCAATTCTTTGGCTGAATTTTTTCAGACCTGAGGATAGTCATTCTATTAAATGAACCACATTTCTAGATAGTCTTCAGATCAGCATCTCAGATTTTTCACAAGGAGGCATTTTCTCAAACTATCAGCTCTCTCTACTTCAGCAATTTGTGCCTGTAAGGTTTCTTATTGAGAATGATTGTCTGGGACAAGCTTAACAGGTTTTTAAAAAAAAATTGCAAAATCTCTTTGAAAATATTTCTTTCAGCTTCTTTTGCCAGTTGAATTCGACGATGCAAAAACATTCTGCTAAGTCCATTATCTACCAGGTTTACAAACTGATGTCAAGATGCATTTCTGAAGTAAGACTGTGTTAGACATGGCCACCGGGAGTGTGCAACTATCATTTCTGCCCTCGCTGCAACTGTGACAGTAAATGGGAATCAAAACCACCGTACATCACAGATCCAGCTGGAAAAAGATTGTAAGCCTAACAGCAATTATCTAAACAGAAAAAAAAGCAATACAGGAGAATACTACACCAATATGATATTAAACAATTAAGAAATGAAATAGCAAGAAAACCAAGTTGGAATGCCCCCACCTTGAATTCCAGCTCCATGCCGGTGACATGCTCCCCAGTCTCGATCTGTGACAGCTTCTGGATGTAGGTGTAGAGGCTCCGAGCCGCTACCTCTGTGTTCCCACAAGCCACTGCTTCCAGGAGGGAGTCGTGAATGAAGCTGTACTGGTCCTCCGTCTGCACCATGTAGTTCCGCTGTGACCTCATCAGGGTCACGTGACCGTAGATGTCCACCGTCTTCTCGTGCTTGATGCGCTCCAGCATGGCATCGATGACGATGAAGCAGCCAGTGCGCCCCACCCCAGCGCTGCGGGAGAAACCGTACAGCATGAGGCATGCTGGGAGCAAGGCCCAGGCTAGCACATGGTCAGCCCCGGGTAAGTACGACCTACTGAATAATCCCACAGGCTGTTACAGCTTTACCCAGTCAACTGTTCTCCACATTGCCACCGCAACGCTCGTGTTTCATTGGGAATACTTTTTTTGCTCTCACCTGCAGTGGACGATGATTGGCCCAGCGTCTGGGGGGTTGCAGGTTTTCACTCGACGCAGGAACGCCAGGAATGGGGTGGGATACTCGGGAACGCCGTGATCCGGCCAGGCTGTGAACTGGAACTGCCGTACTTCCCTTTTCTCACTGGAGCCATTCTGGAACACCGGGAAAAATGAAATGTTTTATACCACATGTATCGAAGGTGAAGATCTGGTCTGTTATGGTCGATGCAGCTTGCTTACTGCCTGTGTTATAAACTGCACAGCTCGTGGTTCACCACTGGGTATATTGCAGAACGCATCTTCACGGTTACAAAAGTTGTAGTAAAGCGGTCCCACCCATCCAGTTTATTTCCAGTATATAAAGGACCACTTTTAGATGTTGTGGTGGTTATCAGCAATTCTACATATACTGTATTGTACTGCAGTGCATGAACCGGGCAGATACAAAACCCAAGTGGTCCAAGTCAAACAAGGTCAAAATGAGAAACAGAGGTTGATTAAACGCTTCAACGAGCAGATAAAACAAAAGCAAGGCGTCAATTTAAAACATTAAAACCATGGCAAAGCTCAACTTGCACAACATTACACAGACAACCCCATCCACTTTGCAAACTCAGCCATTAAGAAGATTGTATTGCCTGATGAACTGGCACCTCGAGCTGCGATTGGAAGTTAAAACGTCAGCTATTCTGGAGAGAACTTGAACGTGTTCAGAATTGTTAAGGCCTTTCTGAAAGCTCTGTTGTTTTTAATATCACTAGACAGGCGATGCAGGTACCCCTATTATGTGCGCAAACATTTCTTCTGCTTATTTAGCTAAGTGCCTTTCTTTGGCAGGCGGTCGCCGTGGTAGACCGAGTACAAAAAAAAAGTTAATTTGATGCAAGCACCTCTTAAGAAAACAGAATTTATTAGCCTCTTTGAGCTGGCTTCCGTGTCGTGATCATTAGAGCGGCTGAAGAGATTGGATTGCTCTCAAGGTCAGTAGTGTTTCATGAGGACATTAGAATGCACCAATCTGCTAAAGCCATTCTGCGGCTCCTTCTGAATACACTGCAGAGAACTCGATGCATGCAGACTGCAGGGATGGGATTAAGAATCCTGTTCAGTTCCAGCTTGATCCATTTCAGGTTTTACAATGATCTCCAGATGAGTGGAAATAGAGGAGCACCAAACCTTGGCGTGGCTGTATTTACCTTGTGCAGGGAGAATGTACGGACACAGAAGGTGGCAAGCTCAGTGGTGTCTAGGAGCGTCACCTGGGTCATCCCATAGGTTTCTGTGCCTCGACCAGGCCAGTACTGGTCACATTTGATCTGTAAGAAAGAGAAGGTCAAGTTAAATTAATATCAGTCCCGCTTTTTGTGTTTAAAAAAAAATAAAAAAATAAATAAATAAATAAAAAATGTTGAATATATGTAAAAACGCTTTTAACTCAACAAAAGCATCCCTTGCATCTAAGCAAGGGTTGTTTGCAGTTATACCCTATAGAATTAACTAATTTTGCTTCATAAAGTCTACTGAATAATTTTACGTCAACATTTTGAATTACATAACGCTTTGTAGTTTTCCTCACACTGAACAAATGGAAAAATGTGACATTTTTGAAATCTAACATGTAACCCTACTGTACTACTATTATGGCTTCCAGTAGACTTGTGTGTCATTTTGTAGTTGCTTTGATTACATGACGTGAAATAAACTAAATAATACTTTTTTTTTTTTTTTTTTTTCAATGTCTCAGTCCTAAAATTCTAGATGATGCAAAACTTTTGGCCACAGAAATCTTGCATGAAATATTGTACTACTATTATGGCTTCTGGGAGAAGTAAATGTGCCGTGGGCAATACAGTAATTTGCAGAAGCAAGTATAGCACAACTCTTACATTTGCAAAAACTAAATAAGGCAATTAAAATGAGTAACTGCATTTTTCCCCCCCTAGGAGCAGTATCTTTGACAGGAGGGGATAAGAGTACATTAGATAATAAGCTGAGGAAGATTCCAGATGACAGTACTTTCCATGACGGGCTTAGCTTCAGCTGCTCCTCCAGGCATTAATGACTTGCAGAAATGAGATCTTTCCTATTTATTATAAAATGAGATTACTGAAACGCTCAGCGGGCACTCCTACACATTCCGAGCGTCTAGTTTGAGCCCCGGACAAGCGTGACAATGGGCTCAGGATTCCTTGATGCGTTTCTATTTGTTTGCTTTATTTACAGCCAGAGCCGGTTTTTGCATTTGATTTCCTTGTCTTTTTTTAATAATGTGGCCCCAGTGGTAATATTTCTACCAGGCATGGATTTATCCTCTATTTCAGTCGGATGGAGCACAGTGGCTGCCTGCTCTGTAAGCTTCCTCTCCGTCTCTCCTCCCAGTCATGTGATCATGATGGCCATAGTCCCTGCCCGTCTCATCTCTTTCCTCTCACCCGTGACTTCTCCTCCAGCTTAGTCATCATGACCACAGTGGCCGCCCGCTGCTCCCACAGCATCCTCCAGAAGTCCCCAAAGGTCTCTGGCAGAGGCCCCTGGGTGGCGATGTAGGCGTTCTGCTTGCGGTACCCATCAATGTAGTTGGAGTTGATGTAATCACTCCCGGTGATGCCTGCCGGAAAGCAAGAGGAAGGCAGTTAAGGACACCGCCCCCGTGTGGTTAGGAGGCCACACGCTTTACCTCTATTTTCAACTCATCAGGTTTCTTATAGGTAACACTTCACGACTCACCCTCGATGGGTGACAGGATGACCCGCGAGTGATCGTACGCGATGACGTTGGCGTAGCGGTTCTTGGGTTTGTTCACTTCCAGGTTAGAGTGTTCCCAGGTGAACTGCTGCCCGGGGTCTATGGACTGTGGAGGCAAACAAACAAGCAGACATGCTTCTAAATGAAGTTACTGACAAACTGCTTGCAGTTAAACTGTTTTTCAGCATCTAGAGCAGTGCAATATACAGTAGTATATAATCCAGACCAGGCTATATTCTGAATAACGCTACTGTGACACTGAAATCATGTCAAAGGGAATGTTACATTTAAAAAAAAAAAAAAAAAACATCTCCGTGTGTTTCTTCCAAATATTTCTTACTGATTTTTGATTAAACATAAAAGTGGAGGAAAAAGTAAGAAACTAAAGCAAGTAGACTAATGCCTACTGCGTTCTTCAGTGCCACTTAAAACGTTTGACTTTACAATTCGGGCTGAACAGAACAGCCCTAACCCTCTTATGAATACCACAAAGCACGTTGTACGACATGCCTATATATGTGTATACGTGAAGCTCTCAGTATGCCTGCTTATCAGCACATATCTGTTTATTTTCATTGACATGTAACAGCTCTGCAGCAGGCATCTCTACAAAAAAATGCAAGGCGCTGTATTATTCTTCCATAAGTGCAAACAGTAGCTTGCTGTGGGGTTAGGGACGTGGTACAATGTTACATTACTCATAACTTGAAACACTAATGGGGTTTATCAATTTCTAAGCTTCAAGGTGTTTGTTAACTGCATTTGACATTAATGTCAACTTAAACTTCTATAGTTTTGTATTTAGCTGTTTAAATGACGCTGTGTTGGTTATATATGTCTTTGCACAAAATTTAGCCTTATTTTATTGGAGTGAAGTTAGAGTGAATTTTGATCACTTTCTAAGCTTCAAAAGTGTAACTGCTTTGCATTTCAACTTAAATTTGTTTTGTTCTGTTAAATGACGCTGTATTGGTAAATCTGCACAAAATTAGACCTTTATTATTATTATTATTATTATTATTATTATTATTATTATTATTATTAATTAATAATAATAATAATAATAATAGCAGGGATTTACTTATCAGAAGTTATCGGATAAGAGCATCTGCTGCAACAGATAATACCAAGTGTAAGTCTTACAATGACATTACAGATCCAGACCCTGTCTCTCCTGGCATGTAATCTACATGCACAGTGTGTTTAACTCTTTCAATGCCGGGCCCCGTCCCTTCACAGCCCTTTTTTTCTTAGTAACTGCTGTGCCTTTTTATATTCCAGTATGTTCTCAATTAAAATAGTTACTGGAAATAAATAATCTTTATACAGAGACAGATTACTACTGCTTCTTTTTGTGGGGATACTCCTTTATCGGCAGCACCATGTTTTGGGTCCTAAAACAACGAAATGGGATAAACAGGAGGATGCACTGTTATTGGGAAACTACTTCTTTAAGACATAGTTTAACTTTTTTTTTGCCAATTCTGTACCTTTTTTATCCACTGGATAGAACATTTAAACATGCGTTTTCTGGACTTCTTGTAGTGGATTTCCAAATAATTGCGCATTAATAACGTTCTCATCCTCATGCCTGCGCTCAATCCCTGCAATCTCTCCACATATCCATTTCATCACAGCACCTTTATTACATTCAAGTTTCAGGGCTGGGGGAACGTCAGATATTACATTATGGTAATGAGGGCTGATTAAGCAGGGCGGTTTGACTATCGGAAGCTTCATTTATAGCAGCAGATCTGGCAATCTGACTAAGTTGAATCTGCCAGCATATACATATAGACGCTGCACATATAAATTGCCAAGGTGGTTCTGGCAGTATCGTCTTTAGCAGTTCCTGCAGGTTTGTAATTGAAAACGTCACGCTTAGGAATTTCTGGATTTTTCAACTTTAGCGCATCATCAGACAAATTGCACTGAACTGTACTGAAATGAAATGAATACCACACTTCTCCCCATTGTTTATTCAATACTATTACGAGTAGAAAATGAAACAGTTCAAGCATATTTTGAAGGTAAATGGCTAAACAGAATACTGATGGCTGTAACTGAATGTTTACATTGACTGAAGTAAACAGCAAGAAGTGGGAAGTCGACGACACCTTGTGAAGTGTGGATTTTAGTTTTTTTTTAAAATCAAAATGGGTAGAAACCCAATTTGTTTGCTAATATAAACATTTCTATGATGTCTTCCATTGGACTTTTAATTGATTAATTGGACAATTCAACTGAAACCTGTGGAGCATAAAAACATCAATGAGAGGGGGTCAACCCCAACCCCAAGCGAATGGCTGCCCGAGCCGTGCCGTTCCTACCTCGTACTCCTGGGACAGCTTCAGGTTGTCGTTCGCCTTCAAGCACTCTGTGTGTTCCGCCAGGTCGGCGATGGGGATCGGAGGGTGATTGAGCATGCCTGGCGCAGGAAGGACAAAACGAAAGAAAGAGAGATACCATCAGGAGGATGGCACTCAGGTCACAAAAACACAGGGAACAGACACACAACGACAGCCTGGAACAGAAGGTGTGTGTGTGTGTGTGTGTGTGTGTGTGTATATGTCTATATATATATATATATATATACAGTGAGGTTTATGAGTGATGTTAGGAACACCTCAGGGCTCGAAATGACCAGGCTGCTGATTTGCTTTTCAGCCATTTGGATGACAGTTTATTTCAATGGGCTAATGTCACTATTACACTATAGTGCTGCATTAAATGATTCATCACGCTGATGAGAACACGGACGGAAACGCTTGTCTACTTGAGTTTGTTTTAAGTTTCAATTTTTGATTTTTGATTCAGCGAGGTGCACACGAGGCAAAATTAAACTGACTTTACATATTTGAAAAAAAAAAAAAAAAAATTCTACTGAACTTAGGAGGACCTTGCCCTAAGTGAAAGAAATAAAAGAACACAAGTAAGGCTTTTTAGAATTCGATGCAGGGTAACTTCAAGTATAATCTAATATACAATACATGATCATTAGCCTCGGGAGAAATTTATAAAACTGAAACTGAGGATCACAATGCCTTCCTTAATAGCACATACTTTAATGCTGGTGCCTCAATGGATTAAAAACGCTAGCAAAAAAAAAAACCCTCCCAGCAACAGCATCAGCACTAAAAGAACCATAATACTCTTTATTATTAGAAAAAAAGTTATTCTTTTTGTCAAAGCCCTCTCTCTATCCAGCTTTTAACTGCACCTATCAACTTTTACAGAGCAAGTCAAACACTGTATTTATCTAACATCTACCTTTTTTTTTTTTTTTTTTTTTTTTTTTTTTTTTTACAACCTCCCTAAAACGTTATCTACTCCAAGGCTGAAAATGAACGCCATTCTTCTTACACTAAAAATATAAAACTTTTTATTAACAGTTGGGTGGGCTGTTAATTCCTGCAGGCAGTAACACAGTACAGAATGCGATTGGAAAACAAAAAATGAAACGAATAACCGTGTCCTTGTGTATTAGTTTAAATTTGGACCTTTAAGACCCTAGCAGGATTGGTAATCTCATCTATTAATATCATCAATCCCTTTTTAAATATGAACAGTCTTTACCAACCCCTGCAAACATCACTAGCTAATTTCGAGCCCTGTTGGTGATCCTAAGGCAGTGCAATGGTGTGATTTAAGTGGTTCATTTAAGACAGACAGCTTGAGCACACATATGGCAAAGCAAGCGTGACATCATCAGTTCCTCCCCCCTCCCATTATTTTCTTTTTTGAAAAGGTTGAGCACCCACAATGCACTTTACCAGACCTGCAAGGCTATACGTGGAACACAATCAGAGAGGCTGGTGGGATTTCTTCAGAACCTCCAATAGACTGAAGCTATCCCTTACTGAGTAAACCAGAACCCAGGCAGCCGGAACTTGAGTGTTGAAAGGTTTAAGCGCTTGAGAAAAATGAAATCGGCCAATTTTCCAAACGCTGTGTCTCCTATGAAGGTTGCGTTATTCTGCGACTCCCAACAATACTTCCTCAGGCTGTTGCTGAACAACTGACAAGGAGGAAAGCACTTTTCCCATCAAGGGTTTGAGAGATGCAGAGGCTACAGCTTTTACTTAATCAAATTCAGAAGCACGTTTAGGTATTACCCCCCTCACCCCCCCTGCCGACTGTAAGACTCGAGCCCCGCTTCGATCTGAAACCAAAAAAACACAACAATAGAGGGGTACTTCAGATACGTGAGACAGGCGAATCCCGTGGTCTATACTAGGGTTCCTATATGAATGCGGAGTTTGGCATTGGTATGCCTTTTCTGCTTCTTGAAAAAAACAAGGAGAACCATTGTGGCCGTCTCTTTGCTGTACTGTACATCATGCTGCAATGTTTCTGTGATATTTTCAGTTAATTAGGCTTTGCTGCTCCTTTTATTTAAACAACAGGGAACCCCACATAATCACAAGATTATGTCAGGACTTACAATTGTGCATAATAAACACAAACTTGTGACAAGGCCACTTGAATACAAGACATCTACAGCAACCAGCAGATTCATTCAAATTAAAAATGAGTGAATGGAAGGTCGCTGCGCGGTCTTGTCTATGACGAGCTATTCTAAGCTATTTCTCAGAGATATATACAATTCATTGATTATTCTCTGGCTGCGCTAAAAAACGAAAATTAGTGTTTTTGTTGTCGTGTGACCTCTGCCAGCCCTCTGACTAAGCTGAAAAGTCACTGGCTGACCAATCCGCAAAACACCAGGCCTGGGCATCTTACTACGATGTTCAAAACTGATCTCAGGAGTTGCTTTCAAAACATTTGAGTTTAACTGCAAAAACAAAGTCAGTTTGTATTCTGAAAATACCAACTATAAACTGGAAGAATAGGCAGACAACGTTACGAGGGCATTGCATTTCCGACATTCTTGAATCCCACCATTGCGTTAAGACAGTTCCACTTGACTTCACAGTACTGTCTAATATTGTGCTGTCACTTTATAGTTATACTTAACAGTTATTCTACCTGTAATGGTTGCTGCAGGTATAAAAATGTACTTCATACAGTATATGCAAGATACCTGCAGAACATTTTGAAACCTTCCCTTTAAAGGAAACTTTTGAATTGTTTTTGAAAACTCTGACATGACGTTATACCTTTCACTCAAATTATTTTACTTCACTGAATTAACAAACTAAAAACTGTACTTTAAACCAATCTCTTAGCCTTTCACACCACTTCACACTAAGTCTGGCTACCATTTTTAAAATGCCCAATACCCTCCATAGGTTTTAAATGCAATTCCTTGCACATTTCCAACACATACTGTATACAAAGTCATTTGAAACCAACTCCCACGACAGCACAATAATTATAAGCATGGAAAATGAAGGGGAGCACTCAACCCGATAACTGAAATAAATACATTTTTGGAAACCATGATGTCATCTATACTCTAATTAGCTAGGCAGTTAGATTAATGAGCGAAGGGAAAACCAGTTCACTTAGTAGCAACACATCGTTAGCAAGCCACAAGTGATTAGCAACCCAAGGGTGGTCATTGAACTGCAATAGCAGAAAGCAAACAGCAGTAACAAGATCTCATCTGAAGGAAACCTCATTGATCAGAATGGATTTGAAGAATATCTTTACTGCACCTGCACTGGGGTCAATAACAAGGGGATTTAAGGCAGTATTGTAGGTAATACTGGCTCAATTTTTGGCACCGATCTCTTCAAATGTACTGTACCTTAACCGTTTACCACCCAGGGTGTGCCTATTTATACCTATTTAATGCCTATTTTCTCAATGTCAAACATATTGGACATGGGCCAGCAAAGGGTTAATCCTTCAATACTGCCTTAAAAAGCAACTGTCAGAGTTCTTGTAGCTAGTGTATTCTGCTTCTTGCTTAGATTCATGTTGTGTTTGCCTTTCCGTCTTAGTCATCACATCTTGGTGATTTTCATAAGTTTAAAGCAATACATTCGGTAAGATAACTGTGATACTATGGTAAACGTTGATCCAATGGCTTGATTTTCATTGCTCAGTATTATGGGCTCCCATCTGTCTGTATCTGTGTATCAATCTCTCTTGTAAGAAGCCCCAGCTTGGTTGTTGCTCATTCTCGGCATGCAATCTAAGTTTGCTTATTAATGTTGGTGTATTTCTGAGTAAAAGCCTTTCAGAGATGATTCTCTGTGTTGTGTTTAACAGACTAACGCTCTGAAATCTCCACTCAAGGTGTTTTTTTTTTTTGTTTTTTTTTAAATTACAAATCTGTTTATCATCGGGAGATTTACAGTAATCTGAAGTTTCATGTCTTCGGCTCATTCTAATTAAGTTACTGGGAAATGAATTAACAAAAGATTGCTTGGTCTCCTGGCTCTCACTTTTCTTTAAGTCCAGAAGTACATTGGTCTATATTTTCCAATAACGAAGTTTGAGCCAATTATTTTTCACTGTTTGCTGTGCAATAAAAACATCACAACTATCAGCATTTTCATTCGGTCTTAAATAATATTGTGTTGACAAAATGTAAAGTTTCATTTTAATTACACATGTGGTTAAACAGTAACTCATGTGTATAATTAACAGTATATCTAACATCACAGGAAGTGCAGAGCTGGCAAATCTCCAGAGAGCACTTGAAAGATTACCTCTATCTACTTGCATGCCGACAACGTGCAAAACTCTTTCAGCAATGCACTGTACTGGATTTCTCCAGTGCAAAAATGGACAAAACTAAATGACGCATGGTTGCAGAACCAGGGGTTATGTTTCTACTTCTGAAAGCAATACAAAACTTTGTGTACACTTTTATAATAAATAAACCTGCAATATTCAACTGCCTTCTCTGGGCTCTTTGATCTCTGCAGTCCTCTAGGTTGAGTGGATATTTAAATGTTAGCCCTATAGATAATCTGGAGCCGTCATCAAAGCATTAGCATGTTCACATTCTCATAGCACGCACCAAGGGTATTATAGCAGGGAAGGTGCCCATTAATATAGTGCATTAACATGAGCCTGCTAGTGTTCTGACAGTGAGCTCTGAGCAGTCTCCCAGAGAGCCCTTAAGAAATCTTCAGCAAATTCAGTTATAACTGTAACAAAAAAAAAATATCCACCATACAAAGATAAAAATAAATCAGTGGTGCAGTCCTAAATCTGAAGGTACAGGAACACCACTAAAATATTTTATGATGCAAGAATTACTCTACGAATTCACAAAGTTTTGTATTGCTTTCAGAAGTAGAAACATAACCCCTGGTTTTGCAACCATGCATCATTTAGTTTTGTCCATTTTTGCACTGGAGAAATCCAGTACAGTGCATTGCTGAAAGAGTTTTGCAGGTGTCAGCATGCAAGTAGATCGAGGTAATCTTTCAAGTGCGCTCTGGAGATTTCACACTGTATTTGTATAGCGGACTTCTAGTAACCAACACTGCATAGTAGGCCATGCATTTTTCTAATTTCTGTGTCGTTCTCCAGCTTGTCGGAATGCTTTACATTACTTGTCTGTGTGTCAGTGGCTCTGTTTGTGTCTGTGTCCACAGTCGTAGTCGATGCCCAGTTGCTGCCTTTATAGCCTTCTTAAAGAAGTAGTTTGTAAGAAGTTCCTTTTCATTGCGTCAAGAGGACTTCTGACTGAATCAGACAGCTGAGCGGGAGATGGGAGCCATGTGACTTTGCTTGCCTATAGAAAATAACGGAACAGTGTTCCGGCACGTTCCTTGGAATAAATCACACACAGAAAGGTAAATACAAGCGACGAGTATTTAAAAAAATACACAAGGTTCAGTATCTCTTTTTTAAGTGCATAAGTAAACCTATCTCTTCCTGTCTTGCAATCAGATTTAGTCCCCAAATACTGTATGTGAGACCCCAGCAGTTGTAGTTTCATCTCAGTGAGAATGTTTTTGATATCAGAGTGGTGGGGTCTGCAGTGCAAAGACACTTGGGTGTGACACAGTGAAAGTGTGAAACCTGGGAATTATGAGCAGCCAATAGTCTGAAAAAGCACAGCAAATTAGAAAAAAAAAAAAAAAAAAAAAAAAAATAATAATAATAATAATAATAATAATAATAATAATAAAAAAATAATACAAAAGGAAAATAAATGCAAAGTAGAAAGACAAAGTGCAAAAGACACAGACAGGAACTAACACAGAGGAACTAACTTTCAAAGTCAAAACCAGGATCACTGAGAGGGCTGCTCAGACCAGAATCTGTGAAAAACAGCAAACATAAAAAAAAGAAAGAAAACCGTTTGTTTTGGGTTTTTTTAGGCTGATGAAGAAAAAAAAAAAAAAAGAAATAGAACTTAAAGGCCAACGTAGCTCTGGAAGAAACCAAATTGCTAAAACACTCTTATTGGATGTATTCTTATCCCTAATTGGATTCCGCTTATTTTTATTTTAAAATTGGTTTTAGGGGGTGTGCAGCACATTTTGGATCTGTAACTTTTCCTTTAAGAAGGTTACAACAGATTGTTGAAGGTTAAAGGGGAAGTTATATAGATTTCAGCCATAATATTCATTTTTTTGGTATTTGCACAACCGTAATTCAGTCTGTCATGGGCACAGTAACTGCTAGAAACAAACCATGGCTCAACCAAGCGAAAATGGAAGGATTTGTTGTCATGAATTTTGCAACATCTTGCATGGTCCAGTAATCTTAAAAGGACTAATAAATCCATGTTGTAAATTTTATCTTGACATGCCTGGCTATGTGTTGTGCTAGTCCCTGTGTTTTGGTAAAGAAAGAAACTCCAGTTCAACACAATAAAACAGAACCAAAATAAATGTGAAACCCCTCATCATGCATCACTGCCCCATAACAAGCAGGTACACAGTGGATGAATCCTTTACTAATATTATTACCCAAACGCAACATCCACCATACTTCAGAATAATTATCCTCACCTTACAATTTATTTAAAAAACTGATTAACATTACAAAAGCATAATGTAATAAAATGAGGGGGGGGATATGGAATATACATGATTAACTCAAAGGGGTAACGGGAAGAATTAATATGTATTATTGACTGTGCTATTAACATTCCCATGATGTATGACCCTCAGAGTGTATTTTAGTCCACAACATCATTCACAAAGTCTACTCTTTCCTGATGCATACTTGCCGTTTCTTGCCTTAGGACCTCATGGAAAATGAGGTGCTGTCACATCAATGAATAATACTGCAGTTTTAATTAGATGAAATAAAGAATGCATTTTCATTACAAGAACGTTGGCTTAAGTCATGTTGTGCCAACCAAGTCACCACGAGAAAAAAAAAAAAAAAAAAAAAAAAAAAAAAAAAAAAAAAAAAAGCTTTCAAATTTTGCATCAATTTGTTAAACTTCTATGCCAAATTAAAAAACAAAAAACTACGATGTAGTACACTCAGACACGGCTGTGCAGCCTTTGTCAGCAGCAACTCTAAAGGATATGAATACAGTTCCTATTGATATTAGTAGTCACCATTATACAAGACGTTTACGATGGTATTTCCATCATGACTATTAGAGTTATGCACCAAAAAAACCACAGCATGCTACAGGAGTGTGCTGGAGCTATATTAAAGGATTATGTTTTCCTTGTCTTGATAAACAGCTTGGGGCTGACATGAACGTATGGTCTGTGCTCACTACTGCGTTCAGGAGTCACAGCCCTTCTCAGATGACAGGAGTTGCCTTCGAGCAGAACTATCAGGTTCCAGTACTGCTAAGTCAGCTCATTAAAACATGTTGGACACACAAGGAACGGTGAACATGAGATAGGGCTGCAAATGGACAGGATCACACAAACAGAAGAAAATAAACACTGTACAACAAAAAAATGTAACAGATAACGGGTTCTGTTGTGAAACACACAGGAGGACTGGCCAGCGCGCTTGTCTCCTTTGTCTCCTCGAAATTCACAATTGAGAGTGTCTGGATTCTAGATGGTTTACATATATGCCATACCATCTTTAATACCATACCATCTTTAATACCATACCATCTTTAATACCATACCATCTTTAGTTCAAAGAGCAGGACATTATTTGTTCAGTTTTATTCCGTAACATTTTCCTGAAGAAGGCACAGCTGGCAAAATGTATTGCCTCATGCTGCTCTCAATTTGAAATCAAAACGCAGGTCAAAAATGTTCCAGATTAATTGTTTGTCGTTTGCTTCAATGAGTCTTGACTCCTATGTATCACAGGCTTTCTCTACAATATATCTAAATCAGGCCAATGATGGCCTAATTCCAGTCCTGGTCTTTGTTCCAACCCTATTCTAAATTGTGTGAAAGTAAAGTAGCCCTCCAGGACCGTGATTGGACAGCTCTGATCTAAATCTTCCTACTAGGCATCTTAGTAATGGTTCAGCAGGTGATAAATATGTTGGAAGAGACATCTGTCAGCCTGAGAGAAACTCAGGGTGGGCAAGTGATCTGCATTGTTACCAAAAAGCAGTAATCCAGTTACTGGAGGGTGGAACGAGCGCAGGGCAATGACCACTGCAGCCAGGGCACGTGACAGTGTACAGAGGACGATTTCACTTTGACAGATTCACAAACCTGCGTGTGTGTACCTGCATGTCATACACTGAGGTCTATTCTATTGATCTAAATGGTGGTATGACAGAAATGTTGTTCTACATAAAAATCATACGTTTTGCAGTAAGGATTCGGCCAACGCATTTGTTTATTTGACTAATGTTTCAGTCATTCCAATAAAAGCAAAATTTTAAAGGAGAACAGAAATGGCGATAGAAAGGGTGATAGATATAGTGGGATACACAGAGGGTAAGAAACACACAGACTACAGAAACAGAAGCAGGCACAGTGTGAAACAGTGTGAAGGAGGGAGAGCGGTCGATGGTGGGGAATGGGGGGGGGGTCATGCAGCAGGAAGGGGAGTGCGGATCGAGGCAGTGAATAACCCTGTGCTGAAAATGCTCCTCAGGGGCTCAACCTGATCTCTGAGCTCAGCTGGCCTGCCACCAAGAGCAGGGACTCTAATTAAATTCCAGTAAACTAAAACATAATTCCCCTTTGAATTCCAGTAAACGGTTCAGGGTGAACGTCACAACGGAAGCCATCAGTGGAAATACACAGAGTCTCTGGCAATGCTAGGAGATAGGAAGCACTTTGCATGGAGTCTTGGTAGAAACATTTGTTTTAAATTTGCATTGTTTTTAGTGCACTTTAGACAGTCTCTGTGTTGTTACAGCAACGTAAATTCAAACTAATTGAAGACGGCTAGGGGTTTGACAACCTAGCACTATCTGGAATATACAAAGCATGTTGTGGTCTAGTTCCTCAGCTCTTAAAAGCGGCAAGTCTCAAGTCATTTAGACCATTAGAACAGTTTGTGAACCCAATGCATGGAAAACAACGTATAGTGCAAATGAGTGTGTAAAACATTTGAGAGGGGATCTGTTTGAATGATTTAAAACAGCAATCCGCAGTGATTTAGAGCAACTGAATAGACCCCACAGTCTCCAAACAGAAATAAAACCCCCCTCCCTCAAACTGAAATGAAGTCTTGATGGTGTGGTTCTGATCCCACGAGACAGGCGGCACACAGGAATGAATGAGGAAATAAAAACAGCATGGCTTTGAAATGCTGAAAACAAAACAAAACAAAACCTAAATAAAACAAATAAATACAAAAATAAAAAAATCTGGAAACCGAGAACAAGAAAAAGGAAAAAGACATCTGAAAAAAATGTACAAACGGATCAGGTATATCTGAGTGATTGATTTACTGCACAGGAGGTTTAGAAGCTGGTAAAACTGTACTGCAGTCATGTGTTACATAGTGTGTGTGTGTGTGTATATATATATATATATATATATATATATATATATATATATATATATATATAATATATATATATAGAGAGAGAGAGAGAGAGAGAGAGAGAGAGAGAGAGAGAGAGAGAGAGAGAGAGAGAGAGAGAGAGACGAAGGCAGAAACTTTTAAACTATTTAAACTTTTTCTTTAGTATTCATGATCAGGTGTCTAGATTTCATTATGACACAATAAATGTCACTTAAGGCACAGTGCTACCCCTTCGTTTCCTGGCGCTCTCCCGGATTCAGTGCAGCAGTACAGGTGAGCGTTTGGGGGATAGGGGTAGGGTTACCTGGGGTCTGGAAGTTGATGCGTCTCATCTCCACAGGGTCGGTGGGGTGATGGGGAGTGATTTCAGCGTTGTTCAGGAGGCATTTCGTACGGGGCTCAGACTCCTTCCGCTTGCTGAGTTTTAAAAATAAAAAATAAAAAAAACAAAACAAAAAACTCAGTGATCTAACTTCACACTTTTCTACTTCCTGCCGAAGATCGAGTCAACTACTGTGGTCATGTCTGATAATGACGGATTCACGACGACAAATAAATAGTGAAAAAATGTGGCTGAGGAAAGTGTAAAAAGTGAGGGCTTGAGACCAAACATTTTCCTCTATTACCTTTTTGAAAAACCTTATAAAACAGTTTTGAGGCAGAGCAGCAGTGCTTGGAGAATACAAAGAGACAGTGAATACCAGACTGCTTATTCTTTCTTTACCCATGGGTCACTCCACTGGGTTCCAGAACTAGATTTATTTGTCATCTGAATTTTAATGCACTGCTATTAATGCACTGACTTCTATTTTAACTTAAGCAAAAATATCTGAATATTTCCCGTGCCTAATCTGTATAGAATGAGAACAGATACACCACACAATGCTAATCTTCTAGAAATAATCACAGGAGATGATTTCATAAGAGCAATTCCACAGGGAGGTTTAACTGCAGTTTAGCAGCAGTACAATGTAACTCATTATTAAACCAGCCCAGCCCTATGCAATCCAATCAAGTTCCTTGCAGCTAAGCACGCCTTCCTTACCTGTCAGGTTTGCTGTTCCCAAGGAAAGCGTTTGGAGAAAAGAGGGAAGAAAAAAAAAAACACACACACAGGGAAAAACAAAATCAATACGGATCATTTGAATTCCCGACGCAGCCGTCTGGTGCTAAATAAAGCTTATCAGCATTAGAAGCAGCTAGTTAAACCCACGAGATGCTAATGGTACAGCAGAGGGACTAAGGGCAGGGTTAAAGCCAAGGTCAAGGGCAGGTGAAGGTAATGCAATGATTCCGTGTGCATAAAACAGAGCCAATGCTTCCCAATAAAAAAAACACAACATTCTGTCTTTTCTGTATCCCTGTAGCATCATCATCTGTGGGTTAATAAATGTGGCTAAAAATGTTATATGTGACTAGTTTCACAGAGCCCAATTAGGACTTATTAGTGATATTCAGGGATGGAAATAAGACTCCCATGGCATAGCAGTTTGATATAATCCTGGTTTCGCTATGATCTTATTAAGAGACACCTGAGCTTGTTACCTATAAACTGGGACTACTCAAGCTTGTAGCAAAACCTGGAATGGATGAAACTGCTACGCAACAGGAGTCTTAATTCCATTCCTGTATTAGGGCTAAATCAGGGTCTGTGAAACCTTCTAATGTAAAAGTGTGACAAAAGTATGGATTCCTTATTGCTGTTTATTAAATCTACGTGGTGATTAAAAACTATGGAAGTTAGAATGAATGAGTGAATGAATAAATGAATGAATGAATGAATGAATGAATGAATGACTAAAATAAGGTATTTGGCTGGATAACTAATATTCTCTAATGTGTATCTGTGTGTATCATATGGATCTCTTACCCTAACCCTGATATTTTTGGGACATTGAGCCCTGAATGGTCTTACTTCTTGTAGAGCAGGATGGCGATGACGATGCAGATGATGAAGACGACGGCCAGCACAGGTCCCACCACCCAGATGAGGCCGTCTCCCCCATCCACGGGCTGAGGGTCCAAGTCTGGAGCCACCACCGGGTCTGTGTACGGACTTGCCACAAACATTCTCTGAAAACAAACATGAAAAAGAAAGAACGTTTAGCTAACCTCTCCAGGTAGCGAGCCTGTTCTAAAAATACAGCTTCCTGTTTCCCCGCCACTTCCCGTTTCCCACCACTTCCCGTTTGTTGGCAGGCCTACTCACCACTTCCGGGTTGTCCAGCACAGCCAGGATAAAGAAGACGTATTCCTGGCCAGGCTCCAGGGCGCGGTTTTCATAGCCGTTGTGCTCCATCTGGTCCCCGAGGGCGAAGTGCGAGGGCAGGGTCCGGAAGCGGGCAGCGATGAACGGCTTTGTGTCCAGTTGCCGTGAGTAACGCATGCTCCGTCTCTGTCGTTCCCGTCGAGTGATATCCTTCAGCACCTGGAGAGACAGCAGACTGGTTCAACGCAAACACATACAGCGATGCCTCAGAACACCCCGCTGCCTCTGTAGTTTTGATTTGTTGCGCATATGGAAATCAAACCCCTGTAACTGAAAATCTTGAAAAACTGTCAAAACAGGCAAATTAGCAATTATCTAATTGAATTGATGACTTTAATTAATTTAAAATAGCAAGGGAAAGGGAACAAACTGTAAAAAGCATGCGGTCACAAAGCGGTCTAACATTTTCACACGAGTTGCTATTGTTTCTATATCACAGATTACTGAGTGAAAATTGAAATTCTCACCCCCAGAGGTGTTTATGCAGGTGTTCAAAGTATTCATGGAGTGAAATCCACACCCAGTTAACCAGATTTGGCATGGGTATGATTGCTGGCACCTGATGAAGTAACAGGTGCACTAGTTTCTTAGTTGTAAAGGAAAACAGTCCCACCTCATCCAGGTCCATCTCATCTGGGCTTTTCCACTGCTTCACAAACGCCCCGCGCACCCTCTTCAGAGGAACCACTACGATATAGTAGTACCTGAAAGAGCCAGAGACACTTTCTCAATAACTCTGCCACCAACGTGTGGTAGCTCATGGTCGCCACACAAGGCAGCATTTACCACTTGATGGATAATCAAGTATAAATCATTTTATAAAGAACCTTTTTTTTTTTTTTTTTTTAAATGTGATAATGGTGTTATACCATTACAAGTTTGTATGAATTTTCTTCTGGAGACATCTACAAAAAAGTGTCTAATCAGCCTCAAAATTCTTTGAAAACATGCACATGTGGTAATAATGCTGTGACCCATCACCTTATAGAATTAACCAATTTTGCTTCATAAAGTCAAATGAAACCTGCTAAATAATGTTATGTTAACATATTGAATTGCAGACCGCTTTGTAGTTTTCCATATACTGGACAGAAAACTGAGAAAACAAGAAAAATGTGACATTTAAAAATCTAACATGAAATACTGTGCTACTAGCATGGATTCCAGTAGACTTTTGCAATATACATTTGTAGTTTCTTTGATTACATGATGTTAAATAATCAAAATTACGTTAATTTATATTTAAGTCTCAATCCTGAAATTCTACAGGGTGATGCAAAACGTTTGGTCATAGCTGTATATTCCTCTAACTTTGTAATACACCACACTGTTGACTGGCGTGCTTCTTACTTGACCGGCACTGCCATTTCCAAAGAGGGCAGCAGGATAGTCAGAGTGCTGTCGGTGTCTGGTTTGCGGTTCAGGGTCGGCTTGGTGACCAGTACGGCTGGGGCAGTCCTGGTCAACACCTTGTGCCTCAGGCCGCCCATGTTGTCCTCTCCACTGGTCATCTTGAAGTTGTACGTGGTGTTCGGACGCAGGTTTGTGATCAGCGCTTTGGTGGCGCGGGCATCCACGTCAACGCTCTGACCGTTATACTCGATCTAACAAAAAACCCAACAAAAAAAAAAAAAACTCCAGCTTTCAGTCTAACCTTATCTGCATTAAGACAGTGTTGCTGAGCACTGATTTCTCTGAACACGATGTATTAACATATAGAAATAATATAGATTATAAGATCAGTCAGTTGCTTGTTAACCTTGCAGCGATAGGGGTGCCGGTTTTCAGGGAACTCCCAGGTCAGCAAGATTGACGTCTTCATCACCAGCTTCACCTTGAAATTCTTTGGAACATCTGCATTGAAAAAAGAAAAAAAACACGTTGGTGCTACAGGAGGCCGGATAGAGCAAGGAAAGATAATAATAATAATAATAATAATAATAATAATAATAATAATAATAATAATAATAATAATAATAAGCCTCTCTGTTTCTCTGGCTCCTTCGCTGACCTGGTATGCCCATTCCTCTCTCAAAAACAACCTGGTGCTCGTTGATTAACTGTGAAGGGGTTACGCTACTTAAAAAATGATTAGCAACAGAATTAAATGCAGGTGGTAAACCTGGTGAACAAAGAACACACAGAGGACAGTTTGAAAACTGTAGCATCCCATGTGGAAATGTCTATCTCCACCCCAAAAACAAATCGAAACAGACTGATTCAAACAAAGGGAACCCCAAGGAGGGGAGGGGGGTTAATAAAAATCAATTTGACAGGAATTGAGGAATTTCTTAAGATCCAATTTTATTTATTTATTTATCTTTTTTTAGGAAGTCTAATTCTTCAAATGTTTTAATTCCCCTTTTTATTTCTAATTTAAATTTGAAATCCGGACTGGCGCTTCCAGATAGGACACTGCAGTCGACACAGGACAAAACTGGGCATGCTCGCAGCCGCTCCGAGCGCCTGTTGGGACATGCGTCACATCGCAGGCCGTGGAGTCGTGTCACACTTAGAAACCCTACCTTAACGACTGGGGCTGAATAGTAAGTGCGTGTGCTGGGGATTTCAAGGTGCCTGACATCAACACACTTACCTTTAAGATTTGTCCACTTTCAACAGATCTCAGGGTTTTAACTCGTTACTAGGTTTTACCTTGGGTTAGTGGTGTGTCTCCCCAGTCTTCCCCAAAAAGAACCCTACCTTTCTCCAGGAGCATGGTCCGGTACTGGACCGGAGGGCTGTAGGGCCCTGCACCTACACTGGTATGCGCTTGGATTTTGATGTCATAAGTGGAGTCTGGGTTAAGGCCGTTTAGAGTCAGGCTCATTTCAGAGGCTGGGAGAGTCATTTCCGTCAGGGCACCGGAAGCCCCCGACTCTTTATAAGCCACGGTGTACTGGGTTATCACCCCGTTTCTCTCAGCCAGAACAGGGGGGAGCCAGCTGAACTGGACGGAGCAGCACGTGACATTGGAGCCCTCGATAATTTGGGGGTACCCCTTAGGGACCTCCTCAGGCACACTCAGTTCCCGCGTGGCTTCCTCCCCGAAGCCTGACCGGCTCTTGGCTGACACTTTAAAGACGTATGTCGCCCCCTTGTGCACGTTGCTGACAGTGTACTCCAGTTCCTGGGCTGTGAACTCCAGCGTGGCCAGTGGAGAGACGTCCTGGCGTCCGAATTGTAGCCGGTAGCCCAGGACCTGCACAGGAGTCTCCGTGGAGGGCTGCCACTGAACCACAGCCATGTTTTCTGAGGTCTGCTTGACCGACACGGTCGGTTTGCCAGGAACTGAAAAGAATGAAAACAGAAACTATATCAGGTTGTTCTATTCAGGCAAGGGGCGATAACTTCATTCCATGCAGAACATATCAGACTATACAATATGGAAGAAACTGAAATATTCTCTGGAAACTCAAGGATGCTAAAACAACACCCTTGTGTCTACACCATCCCAATTCCATTCCTTCAACTGATTAGCCCACAACTAGAATACTATACCAAATAAATGTCTTCCAGTAGTCTTAAAACATGTCTATGAATACTACAGCTATGGCCAAAGGTTTTGCACTACCTAGAGTTTTAGGATTGAGACATAAAAAAAAAATTATTTAAATACAAAACGCGAACGTAATTTAGAGCTGTAATCAAAGCAACTACAAAATGATACTGCAAACAAATGTACCGGAAACCGTAACGGTAGTACAGTATTTCATGTCGAAATGTCACATTTTTCAATTTTTGTCATCTTTTCGTTATGAAGCAAAATTAGTTCATTATATAGGGTGATGCAAAACCTTTGGCCATAGCTGTGCAAGTACCCATATCACTCTCGTTTACCCAGCAGAACTGAATTCAATATCATTCTGGATATGCAGTTTTAATCCTTCTGGGTTGCAGCTGAACAGTGCTCGCTCACTGCACATTAATGAGCTCCACACAGCTCCACACTGCTAGTGATCACCGCAGAGCTGACCAGTGCAGCAGACTTGCACTACCCATGCAGAAAAAACAAAAAACGGGAAAACATTTCAAGCCTTTTTCAGCTGACTTAGGTTCTTTTTTTTCTGTGCCAATGACTGGTTAGGTAAAGAGACACTGCAAATGGCAGCTTTGTGTGTAATGGTGGTAACTAACCACTGAGGGTTACTAAAGATTCAACTTCCAATATGTTACTTCAAATTCATGGAATTATATGGAATATTTTCTTTACGTGTAGTTTTGCATACAGATGGTTCAGGTTATCTTTCAAATTGTGTTTTTACAAAGCTTCAATGAGCCCCTATTAAATTTACCAGTAGCAGTTGCAGTACAGCACACAGAGCAGACAGACAGACAGACATATAGAAATACAGTAGAAAGATCAATAGTTACATAGACAGACACACAGACTTGAACCTGGCACATTCCCACATGAAAACAATTTGGGCAGAATGTCTCATTTTCCAATTGGATTTGACACTAAACAGAAAAGAGGCTGTAATATAAAATACTGAAGGGAGTGCCTGCAGACAAAGCATTAGAAATAAAGGGTACCTGGAGTGTTTGAAGGCACACTGAATCATCAGCCCTACAGAGAGAGATGGACCTCAGCAAGCCGTTTCAAGGGTATTTTTTTTTTTTAAAGCTATTTCCAGTCGGAGAGAAATTGAGTTTCGGGTAATGGTAGTTTTGCCTCAAAATAGAAGCCTTTGATTAATGTCACTGAACTTCTATGCTAATGGAGTACACACACACACACACACACACACACACACACTTACTTCTTCCAATTTCCAGCACCCCTGCAATTCTAAGCAGCAATCACACACAAACACGATTATGCGAACATAAAATCAGATTCAACGTTAAAGCTTAATACTGATGCATGAAAGCTTATGCACTGAGGTTTTATGTCAAACATTTGGGAAATAGGCTATAAAAAAAAAAAGCTCTAGAGTTTCCAAACTTGAAATAAACCATGCACAAAGTTAATTAACGCTCCACACAAACACAAACATAATTCCGAATGTAAATTGAAGTGGCCATAAAATGTTTCTCAGTATTTTGCACTGAGGCAATCTCAAATCTAGACCTCCAGTTTAAAAAAAAAGAAAAAAAAAAACACAGAAATGTGATCATTTGATCGTGGGAGAAATGAAGTTGCACACTGTGTCTGGCCCTGTCTCACTGGAGAGCTCCAAACGATTTTCCAGAGCTGTGTAATTTACAAGCTGGACAATCAATAGGACCCCCCCCCCCCCCACACCCCTCTTCCCTCCTCTCAGGTGATGGATTAGCAGCCCTTTCCATGACCCTGCTGTTTGACAAGTACACAGGGTCCCTGGCCAAGAAAAGGGGTTTCTTTTAGGATGATTTATTGCCTTTTCATATGCCCATTTGTTTAAGGTATTTTAAGATATTTTACCAGGGAACTGACGTCTGCATATTTCACTTTCAACACAGCCACGGATGCATGAGTTACATACAGCACCGTTATATAAAGCTGATGCGGTACTTGGATACTATTGCTTTGACCAAGCACTAAAAGGTTATCGCTGTGGTAGCTTTCTCCCAGTGGCTCGTTCCTTTATACAGAATTCTCTCCATCTCAAGTGATACAGATCAGCCCGGAGATGAGAGAGAGAGAGAGAGAACATAGGGCACCTTAATTGCCAGCGCTTCTTCAGACAGCATTCGTCTCAATCCCTGACTGAGGGCATGAAGGCACGTTTCCATCAGGGAGAGAATTAATGTCTCTTGTTGACGCAGCGCCACTGACTGAACAAGGATTGGGTTTTATTGTCATTCCCCCCTCTCCCCCTCTCTCTGGTTTCATCACTTTACTGTTTTGTGTTACAAAAAAAGAACAAAAGTATTTTTGCATTGTGCTACTTTGCTGTAGTTTCTCTACGATGGAAAATTTTCAACAGCGATGACCAAGTTGTCGTATCACCTTCAATTGAACTGCAGAAGGGAAAATTTGCAGAAATTAACGTGTCTATGGCTATATTCTTATTTTTTATGTGTAGGTCTACTCATTTTAAGGTCAACTTCCCAACATCAATGTTTAATGTGATGTACCATCTTTAAGCCACTTCAGTCTTCAGTATGTTCTTTAGCACAGTGAGGTCAATATTAAAAGGTGATATTTTTTTAAAGATGGCCTCACATTGAAAAAAAGCATGTAGGAAAATTGCACAAGCGGGCCATAGAAGATTCGATACAAATGGAAAAAGAATTTTATTTATTACTATTGAAGGCAAGCTAATTTCTGCAAATGGCAGCTCTATTAAGTCACTCTATTAATGTCACTTTTAAAATGACCTTGTCCTTTGAATAATAAACGACTTATTACAAAATTGGTCCAAACTTCAACCCCAATGACCCTCCCCTGAAATCTGTAATCCCCCCCCCCCAGGATTAGCTGCCAACCCAAAGAGACAACTCCGCCCCCAAAACAAATTTGTCTTGGATTCAAACTCTGTCTTCCAAAGGCCTATCCCCCCCATCTCTAAAGAACTGAAGAACAAGCTTTCTGCACACAGAACCGCGGAGCCAGCAGGTCTAAAAACCCTAGGTAGCCCAATTAAATTGAGAGGTGCACCGGGTGCAGGGGGCTAATCCTGCCCTTGACAAAAGGCTACAAGAAGCTCGCTCCTGAACCCTATTAAACCCTATCAGTCATTCTCATTGTAACCCGTGTCTCTCCGCCAAAATGCAAATGGCAGGGTTCCCAAGGGCCATGCTATAATGAGGATGCCGAGTGTAACAGGCGGGGAGATACAGAAATAAGAGGGCTGTGATGCTGCACTCACTCCAGGCATGGGTTGAGCGAGAGAGGGTTTGGCAGTGTGGTTGTGCAGAACAGCAAACCTGCACTTTAACTGTGATTTGGGCAGTAAACGCCTCACAAAGTGGAAAACACATAGCTTGTGCTGTTCATTGCCATTGATGGTTCATGTAATAAAAAAAGTGACACAAAATGCTGAATACTGAGTGCTTGAGGTTCTCATATTGAGAGATACTTGTCAGTATATATATATATATATATATATATATATATATATATATATATATATATATATATATACATACACACACGTCTGTCACATCATTAACTAGTTTAAAGCTGCATTTACTGTTCAATCCCCATTATTTACTGACACTGTGAAGCAAAAGAACAAAAAGCTCTTTCATGTAATTCATGTTGTGTCAATTCTGTAGCTGATGTGCGTTTTGCTATTTAATCTAACCCTACAATGAGGGAAGGAAGGCAGTACGACCGTTTAAAAGAATTAGCGACATGTTCTTGTGACCACACAGGCATTTTTTTGTTGTGACCACACAGACAGTTTTACTGGACAGGTTTTACGCACCAGCTTGTTTCAACACTATGGATAAAATGGTAAGATCTTTCGATCCATCGATCTATTTTGTTGAACCGGAAGCTATTAAAACATGTCACCGAGAGGTGTACAAAAAGCAACCTCAATGTGTCTGATTCCGTTGCTGAGCCCTGTGGGAAAACAAGCCACCAAATCCAGCCTCCTTCATCTGAATCCAACACTGTTTAAACAACAGTCTGGTCTTTCTACCTCTCTCTGGGTGAAAGTCTGATCGATTGGGCCAGCGAGAAGGGTGGGGAGTAGGGATGGAATTTCGGCTCTGGTGGGATTGCTTGAAAAAAGGGGGGGGGGGACGACCAGTGATGACACTGCCCGCGCTTATAAACGGTTGTCTAAAATCTTGGTTGGCACTCCTTTAAGGCACTCTCCTGATTCCCCAATGCCATTGGCACTCACCTGCCCCTTTGGTCACCACCAGCTTGGGTTTGCTGCGCGCGCCATCCCCCTTGGTGGTGTAAGCTGCCACGGTGATGGAATAGGTGGTTTCAGGCTTGAGACCGGTGATGACCATCTCCTGAACACCAGAGAGAAACAAACGCGTTCAAAACATCAGTAAAGTCACCAGCTTCCCTTTGCTGCAGATACTGGGCCCTTAATGCTTGATCTAAAAACGTCCCAAAGCATGTATGAAGTGTTGGTATTAATTCAATTAGAGGGTTTGGAGTTCTGCCTGTATCAAAACTCTCGAAATTGAGGGTGATTTCCAGCCTGTCAGCCCAGGGATTTTTTCCCAGCTCTAGCCGGTCATGTTTGACGACCGTCTCTAGCTGGGATATAAAATGGAGCTAAAACTCCAAATTGTAGGAGGGGTCTGGGAGCAAGCAAATCCTTTCAAAATCACACAACAGATTGACAATCGAGCAAAAAAAAGAACGCTTTGGGTCCATACATTGGGGGCAAAAACTAAATGTTTGTGGAAATGATTACATCATGTAATTAACAGCTGTATTTAGGCATATTAAAACGTCACGGATGTGTTAATTAATACAAATAAATAGAAAACCGCTTTGTTTGTTGTGATCATTTCCCCAAAATAGTTCTCCCCAATCAGTTAGTAAATTGGACTTTTAAATAATAAAACAGGACAAAGGCTCACAATGGAAAAATAAACAAACATAAAATAAAACTCAAAGCCACAAAGCCTATGAAAAGTGGTAGCCGTGAATAATGCATTGCGTTAACTTTTTCTTTCAAACTTTTTTGAAAGTAGAATGGCAGCAAGTACACTGTTGGTATTTACATAAACAGTGGGCTCACTTATGGTTTTGCACTTTCACACACTTTCTCTTCATAATCTGAGGATGAGCAATGGAACCTGTCTCAGGGGTCTCCTCTTACACGCACCGGAGAGCGAGTGTGTGTAAGGGGATGCAGAATTCAAGGCTACTGTTCTAACTCTTCACACTCAGCTAACGGTACTTACATATTCTGCTGTATCGTCTGTCTCCCACTAAGAGGAGACAAAGGGGGGAGCGAGAAAAAGAAGAGAAAGGAGAGAGTGGAATCAGAAGGAGAAGCTGAGGCAGCAGAGCAGGGGCTGGTCGGAGTGCTCAAGGGGTCAGAGGGTAAACCAGATTGAGCCACCAGAAGGAGATTGTTTTTAGGAAAGGGATAATTGTTATTAAGAAAACTGGAGTTTGGTTTCCTCTCTATGTTACAGCATGAATCTTTTTTTTACAAATAAAAGCGTTACCAACTTTCATTTTGTAAATTGTAGTGAAATAGTAACTGTGCTAATTATATTGTGATTAATGGCGCCTCAAAGCATCATCTCTTCTGGGAAGACAAGGCGACATTATAGAGAAAACAGAAGGAGACAGCAGGGAGAGGTGCATTTTACACAGATGTAGGGCGCGTTATTGGCATTAGTAACAAGGACCTTGGCAGCACTGCTTGGAAGGGTGAATGTCAGGTGCCAGTAGAACACAGCTCTGCCTTGTCAACAGATTCTGGCAGTCAGGGTATTTGCATAAACTTTCACTAATGATAGCCCCTTTAAATTATTCATTAGAATTCTTTAACCGATGACTGGGAACTGATACATGGGTGGTGGGTAGTCAAGCAACTTCAAAAGATAATTAAATAAAACATCCAAGATGGATTAGCAGCTCTTTGGTGCATGTTTACTACATATTTTTTTGCTGGTTTTGAAATATTAAGTTCCACTTCAAAACCATTGCACAGGAGCAAAACGCGTAGTAAATATTTCCCAATGTGTTCCCAAAACCACACCCTATACTAAGCCCTAAACCCCATCAAACACAAGTGCCTACCTCTACTCTTAAAATCTCTCTGACTACCACGCCAAAGCCTCTTCTATCCCTTTTGCCCCTATCTCCTTCACCCAAATCAGCCTAAACCCCACCGCCCCAGTTCTTCATCCCTCCCCCCTATCCTCACCTGTGCATCGGCCAGCATGACATCCTTGATGAGGGGCAGTCCTCTGGCCTCTCCATTCTCCACCTGTACGTAGTGCACCTGGTAGCCTCGCACCTGCCCGTGTTGGCGATTGGGGGGCAGGGAGCGCCAGACCACCTTGATGGCTGTTGAATTCAATACCTCCACTTCCACCTTCCGCGGGGGGGCTCCAGGCACTACGCAGACACACACACACACACACACACACACATAGGAATCACTGTCAATCACAACATCACCACAGAACACAACTTATCACTGCAGAAAAACCTTTCTGGCCTCTCTCTGATTCTTTGCAGAGCAATCCAAAAATAAGCTTGAATACAAAAAATAAATTTGCCTTTTTCAGTTTAATCAATATTGAGAATGCTTTGTGAATGATCTTGCAATTGAAGTTATTATGCCAAGATTTTAAATACACCTGTTGGAATTTTACATATATACATATACAGCTACGGCCAAAAGTTTTCCCATCACCCTATAGAATTGACTAATTTTGCTTCCTAAAGTCAAACGAAACCTGCCAAATAGTGTTACGCTAACATATTGAATTACATACAGAATTGTAGTTTCCCATATACTTAAAAGATCTAAATTATGTTCATACAGTTTATATTTTTCTAATGTGTCAATCCTAAAATTCTAGGCGATTCAAAATTTTTGGCCATAGCGTGCGTGCGTGCGTGCATGCGAGTGAGCTATCTATCCCTCTCTCTCTCTATTCTTTTACTCATGAGAACAAAAGATTGAGTAAGATTTAAAGAAAGACAGAGAAGCACGGGGAGGCCCTGTCCATCATTCATGCTCTCCTCCATGGTGACAGGAGCGCATTACAGAAAGCAGGAGTTATGCTGTCATGTATTAGAACACTTTAATTATCTCAGCCTGCACAGGGCTCGCGATAAGGCATGTAAAGGATCCCCAGTGGAGTGGCACCGATGAAATGAGATTGTGTTTGAGGTAATGCGGCCAGGCTATCTGAACCCCTGAGGAGGGAGGCTTACAGGGGCACTAACAGGCCTAAAACGCCAGCAACTCTTTTACAATAAATATATCAATCACTCCAGACAGGGCACTCTTGCCTTTGTAAACAATAAAACACAAGGCAAGCTTCGAAACTATCTCTGGCTGGCTCTGCTGCTTCTTTTCAAGATGACCAAAAGAGAAGGGTTTTGGAAGGGAGTTACAGTTAAATGCGTATAGGGAAATGACACTGAACAGTATATGAGACAAGAGTTTAAAGAATAAAAACTGTTATAAAATAATAAACCTCGGCGAACATGAAAAGTAAACGTGTAAATGGTTTTATTTCAGATATAATGGTAGCAAAGATGTATTTTAATGGCTTTGCTGTAGGTGAAATATGCAAGATATATTTCTTCAAACCATTTTAACAAAAAAAGGTGTTTAGTATAAACTTTAAATATATTAGAGACACATGCATTATATACCCCCTCCCAAAACACTTATAGAAACTGCAAGTGACAACAAGAGGTAGATTCAGTCAAACATGAACAGGACAGAACATTGCAAATAACCTCAGGTATACTTCTCTGAAGTCATCTACTCCTATGAGCACTTCATCAAGAACTACAACTATAAAATACATTCACTGGTAGGATGTGTACAGCTATGGCCAAACGTTTTGCATTTCTCTACAGAATGAACAAATGTTGCTTCATAAAGTCTAATGAACCCTGCTGAATAATGTTATTTTAAGATATTTCATCACCTACTGCTTTGTAATTTTCCATATACTTAAAAACACATTTAAAAAATTTGACCTCAATCCTAAAATTCTAGGTGATGAGAAACCTTTGGCCGCAGCTGTTGTATACATGGCCTTCTTGCAAATGTATTTAGGCTTAGAACAGGGACTTATCACAGACAATAAAGCTGTATCTCTTGACTGAATCCAACTCTTATTGTGCCCTTTTAATCCACATAACGGGAGCCTCACCGTCCTCGTCGGTCCGAGTGACCACAGGCTTGCTCTCCGGACCGGGCCCGATTTCTGTGTAGGCCACCACGCTGATGTGGTATTCTGTCCACTTCTCAAGCCCCTCCAGGAGGATCTGATTGGTCGACGGAGGGATGTCCTTCACTTCTCTGGCCGTGGTATCCTCTCCTTCCAGAGCCTGGTAGCGCACGCTGTACCCCACCAGGATGCCGTTTTGACTCTCGGCTACCGGCGGACGCCAACTTACCAGTATGGTGGTGGAGCTTGAGCTGGAGCACTTTATGTCTTGAGGGGGAGCGGAGGGTTCTGGTCAAGGGGAATTAGGGGAGGAGGAGGAGGAGGAGGAGGAGGAGGAGGAGGAGGAGGGTGAAAAACAAAAAACAAAAAAAGATGGGAGAGATCAAAAAAGAAAATGATAAAAAAATAATAATAAATAAATAAATATGAAAAATAAATAAAAGAGACCCAAAGCTGGATTCAAATTTTCTGAACAAACAAATAAAAAAACCTTGTTTGTTTATTTTTAGAAAAAAAAATAATAATAATAATAATAATAATAATAATAATAATAATAATAATAATAATAATAAATAATAATATAATAAACATAATCATAATACAAAAATAAAATCAGAACTGAAACAAAAAATTTATTAAAACTTGAAATGGGAAGGAGCTAGAAAACCCAGGAGTTGAATAATTCTAAATATTTGTTTTATATGGACGAACAACCTTTTCTGCCAAAGTTGCTATATCAAAAAGTTGCCAACAATTGTTCTCTCTAAAAGGAAAACAATATGCAAACCTAGCATAAAACATCCATGTTGCACCCCAAGGGAATAAAAGCTTATTAATACTTGCCCTTTACTTTTGAAAAATGATGAAATAATTATACGACAGTGACGCTCATTTTAACATGCATTTTTTAAGCGACACAGCCCACAGTGCAGTTACTGATGCAGTTAGTTTTCCTAGTAGCTAGAAGATTCTTAAGAGGGTGCACAACATGCTGTTCATTAAGTCACTGACTTCTTTGCTCCTGAGAGAGCAGTAATAATGACACAGCACAGAGAGTTATGAATCCAGCTGGGCTAGACCACCCATTCGCTATGCGGTGTTAGCTGCTGCATTGGATTAGCAAGATGATTGAGAATAGCTAATATTGAACAATGTTAAAAATGTAGCCTAACAGTCATTTGAAGATAAAAACCAAAAGCACCCTGTTATTTCAAATCTTCAAAAGGACTGAAGACCTGTATGCAAGTTTAAGAAAGATCAATCAAAATTGCAACCCTGTAAACTAATCCAATGCATTGACGTGTAGATCTATTTGTATTTAATCCATCTGTAGAGTCGAAGGAATTACACACCATTGAAATGTCATACTCTGAAGCTTTATAACGTTTTAGTTATTAAGAATGGAAGCCTGCTTGTGGCTCAAACCAGCAACTTTTTTCAACACTGATTTGTGATTCTCATGATCCCCATTGCAATAATTAGATTACTAACTGGCGTTCCTCAATTAAGAGTTATAAAAACCAAAACTCCCCAACCCGAACTCCTGGATTCACTTGAAAATCTTAAAATCATAAAGGCAAAACTGGGGGGGGGCGGAATAAAAATAAAAAATAATAATAAAAAAAAAAAACGTAATAAAAAATAAATCAAAACAAACGCAAAACGGCTTCTGCAGTTATACGTACCTTCAGTTCTTCAAATACTAACTTTTAAAGACTTTCTTACCAATACTGAGAGAGGTCAAACTCTACAGCATTCCCTGCATTTTAACCCTTTCCCTCCTGAACCAAAGACTTCAGGTTCCACCCGACAGACCAATCAGAGGCTTTCAATTGACCCCTTCCACACTGGCTCCACTTAGAAGCAGGAAAACAAGACTGGTTTGCAGCTCTTTGGAGAATCATTTCTGTTGGGATTATTTTTCAATTTGCTGCAGTTTGAATGGGGTGGGTGGGGGTGGGGAAGAGTTAAAGATGCTTTTGTTGCTTGACTGTAGAACCAGAACCTTAACCTAGGGATTCCACATGGTTGACTTGAATCCTCAGGACATGGGCAAGACCTGGGTTACATTTATCTCTTAAAGACTTGGGACCTCCTAATAGACATATATGGCAATACTATAGCATACTGTGATGCTTTTTATTTACTTTTATGGGGTGAGATGGGAGCTTTTCAGATGTAGAAAGTAGTTTTGGGGACCTTTAAACTTCTAATACTAACTTCGTGTTTCATTGCTTTCTAATATGAGGTCAGTGTGTCCAACTGCTGTGTAAGAAAATACATTAGAAGCGTGTTCTGTAAATGAGATAAAGGTGTCAGTGCAGAAGACCTTCTTAAAATTAGTTGCCAGTTTTCCAGATACACCCCTGGCTGCCCCTGGGACATTAGGGACCACTGTGTCACTTATTTTAAGGAATGGGACATTTCCCAGACAGTTACAACAGATAGACCTTGGTGCTGACTAAAGTGACTTGTGAGTGAAGAGAGAATATTTGCTCCCTTCGTATAATAATCTCGTTGCTATGTCGCTGTGCAACCTGTTTTTGTATTTTGATAATAAAATAGAAATGACTGCTGAAACCGATTTTGGCAACGATTCTTAACAGACACTTTCTCTACCCTCTACTTACAAAGGCATAGCAGACAATGCACCCTGAAATGTCTCCTTTTCTTGATCTATGTAGTTTGCCCCTTGAACCAATTAGTCAGCCCCAAGTCCCCATAGAGATCTGCCCCTTGCCCCTCACGCACAACTTGTGGCACCCCTAGATTTTCCCTCCCTGCCTAGCACACCATGACTGATTCAGAGTGGACATTGGGTTTGGCAGTGTCTGGAGGCACAGCTGTTATGTAGGGCCATTGCATCTGCATTAGTAAAATGGACAGCTGGCTTCACTCTGTACTAGACTTGCAGCCTTAGCCTTGGTAAATTTTTGTGCCACTGTGGATGTAACAGAGAACTAGTTTGAAGCCGAATATGTTCACAGTAATTACCAACCCAGGGGGTTTGGATGTGCTAGAAAGATGTAAACAACATTAATATCCAACGCCACAAAGGAATAAATGCATTCCCACTGAAATATCCGGAATTCAAGACACATTTTTTTTCCAGAACTGTAATGGGCTGGAATTAACCAAGCAAATAAGTCTAATATGATTTATACATGCCCTCAGCTGGTGTAATGACCATCATAAAAACCGCCTCCAGTCGCACTCCACTAAAAGAAATCTCAAGCCTTTATTTACTTTCATACAAAAATGTTTTAGTTCACAATACAGTCCAGACTGTTTGGCGATGTATAAAATGCACCATTAAGGTTCAAACCCAGAATGGATTAGGAGATCTGATAAGTATTCCACTCTCATTATAAACAGTACATGCCAAGCAATTCCTGAGTGCTTCAGTGAGTTGTACGTTAATAATCAAGGGTTCTGTAGTACAGAGTAGAATTGGACAGGGCGAGTGGGAGCCAAGAGCCTTATATCCGAAATGAAAAAGGAACTGAACGCGCCTTAAAGGTCCAATTCTCGCTGGGTTAAAGTATAAATGTGTCCTCATTTGTTTTCAAATACAAGGTTATTAAGTATAGATAGGGATCAGATTCCAGTTCTGTCTGCTATAGGAAATGATCAAGCGATGTCCTGAAACGAATACTCTCATTAGGAGCTAACTGAAGTATTCGTAGAGAGTTATAGAGGACAGATGGGCATCTAGTTTCCAAGGGCAGCACGTTCCCATTTTAAGGTTTTAAGATGTATGATTTAAATTAGGTAGGAAAGGAGGGCGATAGCTTTATTAACCTGCATTGGGCTTTAACAAGGATATCAGAGATAAAACGGGCTATCAGACGTGTATAGAGGTCTAGAACAATTAAATCTAGAGGATGCCCATATATAATTTTATATATATATATTTTTTATCAGTATAAAAAGCCCAATGTAGCATAAGTTCTTAGATCTGCAGAGATCTGTCAGTGGTGATACATCTATTTGGCCATGCAGTGACTCCAGCTCTGATAGTAATATACTGGCTTTATATATACACACATTGTAATCTATGATATACTATTATATATATATATAGATACTATATGTATATATATATATATTATATATATATATCTATATAATATATCTTAATATATATATATATATATATATATATATATATATATATATATATATATATATATATATATATATATTACTTTATATATAAATATATATATAAATAAATATTAAAAACCCTTCAACATGTTTAAAATTGAAAGACAAAAAGCACCAGGATATAAAGGCTACCAATCTATAAATGGCATTTTTTCATTTCTGCCCTGAAGGGATAATTATAAGAAGAAAAAGAAAATGGCTCCAATATATTACTCCTGAGTCGATCGTGCTGGTTTAGCAGAAGCAGTGGAGACGGCAGCTGGTATATTGAAAGGTGAAGCAGGGTGGACTGTATGTGTGAAACTGCTTGAGAACAGCCACTACTTACCTCAGGGGGGGCATCCAATAAGACATTTTTTGTTATGACTGTCCAAGCCTTAATGACCTTCCTGACCTCCGTAATAAGAAAAACGAATGGTGTTTTAACCCCTGCAAACACACACAGACTGAGTGACGGGGGGAGGCACTGCGAAATCGATACATTGAGGACAACGGGGACAGATTTCTGGTGCTTTACTGATCTGCACCAGCTGAAATTGGAAATCTCCACTAAGCCAAGCTGTTTAGTTGATTACCTTGTAGAACATTCATGTCCTGAACGTTGCCCAAGAAGAATACACAATGGAGAGAAAGGGGGCCTAATCTCCAAGCATAGTCAGTGCCTCTCTAAGTCTGTGATCTGTAGCACGGGAATAAAAACCCTCGTGGATACTTACTTTTACCTTTAGTTTAATGGATTTTGTTTCTCATACAGTGTTTTCCTAATAGCTCTGCCGAAAGTCACATAAGAACCAACCGACAGTATGATCACAAGCCGTTCCCCGTGAGATGTGGCTGTATGCATTAAAAAAAAAAAAAACAGCTACCTAGGTGACGTCAAAGCCATTCCAGGGATAGTGGAGGAGAGAGTGTGTGAGACAGAAAGAGGGAGAGAAAGAAGTGGATCCGATCCCATCCCAGTCGCAGTGGCTACTATCATTCTGAACCAATGCAAGACGAAAACACAACACAGAAATAAAAGACATGATGGTACATACTTTACATGCACGCACAGGACAGGTAATGGATGGGCACACGCAAACAAGTCATGCCTATGTCAGTAAGTATCCAAGCATGCAGTGAATAGTTACCTAGGACTCCAATAGCATTGTGCCTCTCAGGAGTAGAGTGATACATGCAGCCGAACCACAAGTTTGCTAAAGCTAGTAACATTCAGGTTTTGGGGTAAAAAGTGGCCCCTGCCCCTGCTCTCGTAACAGCCAACAAGCTACACCAGTAGAAACAGGAATGTGTTAGAGAGCTCTGGCTGCCTTGAGTTCATGTGCTGGCTAGCTTATTTACAGAGTAGATCTCAGTTGCCCTTGCGCCCCTACACTCCCTTACTGGAAAAGCCAATACAGATAAAAAAAAAGACAAAACTGCATTGCTCACTTTTGAAACATTTAGTGTAGAATTGATTTCTCAACCACAAATGCAGGACTCGATAAAAAATGTAGTGTTAAAACTTCAAATGGAGCTGCCCAAAAGGAAGTTCACCTGCCTTTTGCAAATTGTTTTATTTAGTGATAAAACAGTGTTGGATGCTGAAATTGGAATTGACCTACTGTTTGCTCTTAAAAGGTCGGACTTCTCACTCCCCTCACGCCACTGAGGCAGTGTGTGTGGGATCTATGCAAGCTCCCCCCCCCCCCCCCCCCCCCCCCCCCCCCCCCCCCCCCCCCCCCCCCCCCCCCCCCCCCCCCCCCCACCCCCCCCCCCCCCCCCCCCCCCCCCCCCCCCCCCCCCCCCCCTCCCCCACACCCCCCCCCCCCCCCCCCCCCCTCCCCCCCCCCCCCACCCCCCCCCCCCCCCCCCCCCCCCCCCCCCCCCCCCCCCCCCCATTTAATATCATCTTCTAGGGAACGGTTGTTTCCTTTTGGGACTGTGGAAACATTATAACTTAGAACGGTGTGGCTTGAGACAGAGTAAGGAACAAAACCAAACAAATATTGAAAAAACATCTTTTAACACACCTAGAAACATCTGCCAACACGAAAGGACAAAAAAAAGGTAAGAGTGCTATTAACAATAACATCAAAAGGACATTTCCTGGCTTGGTAACCTTTAAAAGGGCAGAGCTCGGAAGGAGACGTGCTAAATTCTGAAATGAACACTAGTATATTACAGACTGGGAATTGAAACGGCACTGCGCTTCCAGCCGGTCACCCTAGTTGTCAGGGAAACAGTATCTATGAAGGCCTTCTTTGTTTACATTTATCCCCCTCCCACCCTGCACCACCCCCCCCCCCCCCCCCCCCCCAGCAGAAGAAACTCATGGCAGCCCAGAGGAATGAGGTTGTGGACTGAAATAACAAGAAAGTGGGATTGCTGTTGAAGAGGTTACCGCTACTGTTACAAAATAAACCACCTCTCCACATAATGCAAGTATTTCAGCAGGAAAAAAAAAAAAAAAACGCACTCAAATAAAACTAAACAAAAGCTGATTCGGGCATCCGCAGTTAGTGACATCACCTTCCCTATTAAGAATGCACATCAACATTATCATCATCGTAATCCATTAAACTAAAAAACGTTTCCATACCTGAAACTAAACTCGCTCTAAAAACAAACACACACACACATTTTGTACACAATGTAAACGTTATTTGACATCATTCAAAAAAGGCATTAAAAAAACAAAACAAAACAAAAAAAAAAACAGAAACATTTCAAGATCGCATGAAAAACATCATCCGTCTACCTTCACATACACTCAATCATAAGATGTTCAGTAAATCTAAAAACAAATTCAAATGCTTGACCTTAAGTTTCTTTTTAGGTTTTACTGATAATTAAAACATCAGCAACTGCAAACTCAGAAGGGAGGGATGTTAGGATTTATTATTAAAATAAAATGAAGGTGAAAGACATTCATTTTTCATTTGTATAAATAAGTACTGTCTAATGAGGATATTTATTATTCGTTTTTGGTCGTAAATATTGAAAGCTGAAACACAGATTGATTACAAAACAACCATTTATTAATTTAATGCCTTTGAATGAATGTCTTCCACATTTAGTACACTATAGTATTGACATATATGGTATGCAGGTACTGCACGGCATAGAGTTTTGGCAGTACTATAGAATACTATGACATGGGATAACTTGCAACTTGTTAGTTTTAATCTGTGTCACTAGTTATTTTCCTTTTGTGCTACAACAAATTCAGAGAAATTTCTTTCTATCCTACAACAGTGGGGTTGATCCAATCAAAGACGCAAGCTTCAATTGATGCCGTTTCCTTGTTCAACTGCTTTATTTAATCAAACGTCCAGTCGTAAGAAGACCCTAATCACGCTGCTCAAAACTGTATTCAGACTCCAACACGGAGCGCTGAAAACACATGTATCCAAATCTGGAACATCTGATTGAATTCCACAAAGACACAAGAAAACTAGCCCAGCTCATAAAACACTGCTGCTGTATTTGACTGAATTTCCCACCAAGTTACTTTAAACATCCCAACATCCCCCCCCCCCCCCCCCCCCCACCACCCCACCACCCCAGCTTTTTGTCAATGGTGAATCTGAAAAGGTGAAGGAACGTACTGGCTTGAGACGTCCTCTGGGAGATTTCCGTGGTGGAGGCGCCGAGCCCCAGTTCCGAGTGAGCCGCTAGCCGGAAGTAGTAGTCTGTGTTGGCGCGCAGACCGCTCAGGGTATAGGACGTGGCGGGTTCAAAGGTGACCTGAATCTGTTCAACGAGGCACATGCAATGATGACGTGTTACAGCGGGCCAACAGTGCTTTACCCCTCTTCATACATGAGATATATGTTTATAGTTCATGGTCCATAAACCACAGAACGCACATATGTATTGTGTGCCTGCAAAGCAGAAGCCATGAAATAACCCACACAGTGAGTTGTGTGTGTGTAGATGGCAAAAAAGGCAATTTGTTCACCATGTGTAAATAAATAGTTTTAATATATATTATGTTAAAGCCTCGAACAGTATAGTAGTAATATTGAAGTAAAACGCTATGAAATATAATTATATATATATATATATATATATATATATATATATATATATATATATATATATATATATATATATATATATATATAGTGGTATCTGTGCTCCTTGTCCTCCTTGTCCTTTACCTCTTTGCCATGTTCCCCTTCCCTGTAATGCAGGTCGAATTTAATGATGTTCTCCTGCCTTGGAGGGTCCCACGACAGCTGGATACTGGTGTCTGACACGGCCTCCGCTCTGAAATTCATCGGCTGTCCTGGGACTGGAGAATGAGGAACACAGTTAATACACAAACACCCTTTGCTGAAAAAGAACCTGATCTTATAGAAAGTTACAAAACAAAACCTTCTGCACCATACAGAGTGAATACGGTATGTGTCAGTTACTTCGGTTTTGAAGATATCTGTAGAAACAGGTGGTTTTGTGTTATTAGGGTAAACACTCGGAGGGCACAGCTCAAAAGGTGATGAAGGTTAGCACTCTGGAATCACGAAAGTGGTGCGTGACGGCATCCTGTCGACCATCACTCACCTCCTTGCTGGGTTTTCAGATGAACTGGATCGGAGAATGGCCCATCCCCTACAGATGTGAAGGCCAGCACCCGGATGCTATAGGTCTCCTGGGCCACCAGGCTGCCCACGGTTGTCAAGCGACTGTCGTCCACGTTGTGCTTCTGCCAGGCGTTGATGGGCTTGGACGGGTCCATGGTGTAGTAGATTCGGTAGCCACGGATCTGCCCGTTAGGTTCCTCTGGTTCCTCCCAGGTGACTATCATAGTGTTGGCGCTGAGCATGCGAGCCTGGATGTTGCGGGGAGGGCTGGCAGGGGCTTGTTCACCAGTCCTGGTCTCTACGGGCTCGCTAGGCGGTCCCTGCCCAATGGTATTGACCGCCGAGACCCGGACCTCGTATTCCGTGTTGGGGCTCAGCCCGCCGATGCTGTACCGAGTGGTGGTGATGCCATCCTTGATGTGGTAGGTGCTGTCGGAGGATTTGGAGCGGTACTGGATGATGTAGTAGGAGATGGGGTCAGGGTTGCCCGAGTCCCAGGTGATGGTGATGCTGGTTGCCGTGGTTTCCGTCACAATGGGTGTCCCAGGTGGTTTGGGAAGAGCTGTGATAGAAAAGAAAAAATATCAGGAGAAGGTCAACCAACACAGGACAGCATAGTTTACTTGTTGCATCCCATATCCTGAAATCAGACACCTTTAATATTAGCTTCTAATAATAAACCTCCAACATGATATTACTTGTAAAAATGAATCCCATTTCAACCACTCCCCCCCCTCCCATGCATTAGCGGGGCAGCGAAACCTGCTATGTCTCCGCCACCTTCTTTGAACAAGCAGACAAATTCTCAAGAAGCACGCATTGCAATGCATGTATGTTGTCCTTTAAAAAGACATCCAATTAGGAAACCCTTCCAAAAAAACAAGAGAGTGATTTGGTGATATTGGGAGCAATCAACACTGCTGCTGCTCTTTAGACTAGACCCTACGTGGCGGCTCCTCTTACACTTCACTGTGATCTGTGCTACGGCCTCAATGATGCCCAGACTGGACATGGCAACACATGTGTAATTAGCGGACTCCCGGATGCTGTTCAGCTCCAGAACATTCCGCCCAACCGGCATCTCGTCCTCGGGGGTCAGGTCTTCTGCTCCCAGCATCCACTTGACGTAGGGCATGGGTGAGCCCACCGCCACGCAGGTGATGTTGACGCTGCCTCCTGGCATGATCTCGTGGCTCGTGGGCAGGATGGAGAACCTGGGGGGCACCCGACGCACTGGAGGGCAAAACAGACAAAGGTAACAAAACAAGCAAAGAGAAAATCAGACCATTTTTGGTGAAATCATAAAAACAAAAAGAAAAGCAAAATATATAAATAAATAAAAGGATAACTAACAAAATTGCTTCACCGACAATAAAGATCGACATTAAAGCAACAATTCATAGCAACAAGGTTCCATTGACCAATATGTGACCCATCACAGCACAATTAAAATACACAAAAATGTATTACTTGTTTCTCAACTTTTTTTTTTTTTCTCCTGTAGTGTTGCTTAAAAAAAAAACAAACAAAAAAAAAACCCCACAAATCTGTAAGTTTATTTATTTTTAAAAGGATGATTCTGCAAATTAACAGTAACTTCCTACTATGGGAACTTCTCATCCAATCAGGAAAGAGCTCTCACTGGCTTTTCCATTGGACAGGAAGTGGATATAGGAAGTGCCTGTCATGTGATCTTCTGCAAAATGGTACCCAACAGGTCTAAAAGAAGCAATGGCAACTAGACAGAGAATCCAATTGTTCAGTGAAAGGGGGGTGGCGATTACTCTTAAATAAGATACCAGTGACTTTGAGATTATCCTTAGATTGAATCTCCTGCAGGCCCAGTGCAAGCTGTAATTATAAGTCTAAAGATGAGAAACTGTAATGACATTTTTGTGGTTCTGGGTAGATCAACTGGACAAAGCCTTTTTTGAGATTTGACACAGTTCCATTGATAGATGCAGCTATCAGTTTCACAGACATCATGCAAAGTAGATCAAAAAATAGAGGAGAGATAAAAATGCAGAGAGGAATAGAACTGAAGGGTCGCTAGCATGCCCAGACAGAGAAGTGGAGAGACAAGAAAGAAGAGAAAAGGAGGGAGAGAGCAAGAGAGAGAGAGAGAGAGAGAGAGAGAGAGAGAGAGAGAGAGGGGGGGGGAGAAACCCACTTCAATGCTGTGTAGTCTTTTTTTTTTTCAGCCAATGTGACCAAATGTGACAGACGCACATGAACACATTGCAGCCCTGGCGAAATAATTAACTAAATATATGTATATATCTATATATATATATATATATATATATATATATATATATATATATATATATATATATATATATATATATATATATAAAGTTGTATTACAGTAATCAAAACAAAAAGGAATAACAATCATAATAAATGGATAAAGAACGCTTGACTATATCAACAAAGGATGTGCATCTCTTTCACAGAGAAGAGGATGCAGCTTCCAGACCTCAACACAGAAACTACATGAGCGAGAGCAGAAAGGGAAACTCCAGACTGGGTTATTTACATGGCTCTGTAGAATTCGGGTTCCTAAATCCACATTCCCCAGCAGTCACTGAATTGGGTTTTTGAGAGCACTCTGACAACAGGATTGCATATTTAAAATAATTTAAAATACCAAGAATTTTGGTATATACCGATATGTTGATGGAGCTAATAATAATAATAATAACAACAATAATAACAAATATAGAACTTTTAGCTTATATAACTGGATATAATATACATTTTTATAATATTATATGCAAAAACAACACCATTTTGTTTTTTGGATCATTTTATAATATATATTCTGTACAAAGAAAACCTTCACAATGTACTTTTATTTGCAGACAATCTCATTTAAAAAATAAAAAATAACTAGATCGGAGTTTCCAGTTTCAATTTTAAATGAATTTGAATAATGACGCGTGTTATTAAAGATCTGTTGTTAGCACGACAGAGCCATGTAAAGCAATTTTGACGCCTGCGGCAAAATGGGGGAGGGTAAACGAGAGAGGACACAAGATGTCATGCAGACAGACCGCATGGAGAACAGGTGGACAGAAAGGGGGGGACAGACAGACAGACGGGACAGAGGGACACACAAGACAAGGCAAGAACAAGATCTAATCAGCAAAGAGCACAAAACAGACAGGTGTAGCAAAGACTTGGAATGCTCACAGCGAGAGCAGTCATGAGGAATGGGGGACGGGAGGGGGGCGGACTAGAGTTAGGAGATTGTGATTCTGTTAAAACAAAAAAGCATGTTTTAGTGGGCTCGAGAGATCACACATCGGGGCTTGAAAAAAGATCGTCCTTGTTGTGTTGTAGAAAGGGACAACATCGCATATGATAGCAGAACACATGATTCCTTCTTTCGGGAGAGCGCGTACTTAATGACAGTGTGTTCCATAACACCGTAATAGCATGAACCTGCAACTTGGCATCCCTGTCACATTCACAGTATAGAGCTATACACGTGCATATATTGTGTGTACATTTAAGTGCATACGTTGCAAAAAAAATTCTACTGCTACATATCTGATGTGACTTTGTTCTTCTCAAAGCTTTTTGCGAGATTTGCACCAAATTCTGCGTTATAAATCTGACAATAAAAGTCATTTCAGTGGTCCATTTCAGTTGGTTATTACTAGTATTATAATATTAGGAAGCGACTTTACCTTAAAGAAATCAAGGTGCAATATCTTCACATGAGCGAAGCGTTTTTAAAATGAACCTCTTCTTCCGAGTAGCAAAGCCCAAAGTGACAGAACAAGTCCTTTGGTTAGTTGTTAATGCCAGCAGGGCCAATGCCAGTTTATGCTCATCCCAGCTCGGGCTGGTGCAACGTTCCTTTTGACTATATCTCAGGTTCTACATATTTAGAGTAACTTTAGAGAGACAGGGAATTGTGGTCACCACAATCGTAAAATGAGTCATTCTACAATTTTTTTTTTCATTAATCTTTTTTTTTATAAATAGTTCAAATAAATATATTTTGTGGTGGATTTCTTATCAAAAACAAAAAGCAACTGCTGTTGTCTTTTGTTGGTTTTACCAACCTAACTGTGGGCTAAAACAGCCCTCGATTCTGCTGTGGTTAAACATAGAACAGGACTGGATTACAACGTTTTAAAAATGGAAACACCACAGTACTTAAAAATAAATAATTAACAGAAAAACCTAAACAAAAGCAATAAAAAAAAAGAAAAAAATCTGTCTATTTTAATAATTCCTCCTACACCGCAGAGCTGCTATGACAACTAAGGTGAAAGGGTAGCCCATTCCATCTCACAGTGACATGCATGGTTGTCATCGTTCCATGGAGTGTGACAAAATATAATAGGTTGCAAGGCTGGTACAACAGACTATAAATACAAAGTAAAGTGGTACAACTAAACAGTCACCAAGTTCCATCCAAGCATGCCATTCTCTTGTGCAAGTGTCCAGCAACTTGTAGAACAAACAGTACCCAAGCCACGCTGCCCCTAGATGTGCACATCACAGCTACGGTGTGCCCTGCAGTCCATTTGCTTTGTGTTCTTAAGGATTGAATCAAAGACATGTGGGCCATGCAGTCACATCCGTCCTCTTCAGTTCGTGGCCTGCACGCTACGTCTATGAATGCCCCAACAGGAACTTTGAGGAACGTTTCCTAGCTTTTGATTCATTTCGAGGGGTTTATTTCTATGAATTTATACAGTGCATATACTGTACTGTCTTTTGGCATGTGGGATTGTCTAGTGGGTTTTTTAGTGAATGAGGTAATCGGATAATTAGCCTTTCACCTTTGGACTTTTGATCTGTCTTGATTCCTGATCTGGTGTAAAGGGGGGAGCTTTTTAAAGGACAAAGAACAAGAACATCGTTTTTGCAGTCAACTGCAGCTGGTTACCTGCAGTAAGCTTACCACGCCTTATTGCCAAGCCAAAATTATCTTGAAGTTGGCTTGTACTGTACATGCAAACCCCTAAAAGATATTCCCCAAACCGTCCTCGCTGATTGGCTCTTTTGTCAGCTGACAGGCCCTGCATTGGACGGCCACGTGCGGCCTTATTGATGGGTAGAGAGATCCTTGGTCTCTATTACCTTCAATCCAGCTGCACAGCCTTCTCTCACCCCCTTCTCACTGGGGAACAAGGACAGGGGCCATCCAATTGAGGAGGCCAAATATGAAAATATTAATGATAAACTAAATAAGAAAGAAAACCAAAACATGTTTTAGTACGCTATATAGCTTTGAAACAAAGCTGAAAAAAAAAAAAAAACAGAGAAAATTCAGTATCGTAAACTGGGGTTAAGGATTTGTCCTGTTTCTTGTATCAGGGTTGTTTCAGAAGGTAATCCTAGCTGGGTAGTGTACTGTAGCCGGTCCATGGTTAAGCAAATTCATTGGTAGGATCAGTCCTCATTCACAAAGACCAAGGATCCCACAAGCCCTGCAAAGCTCAGGTAATCTCGTTTCAAGCCCCGATGCAGATCAAAACAAACTCAAAGGTGTAAAGTGACGAGGTGAAAGCAGTCAAGAGAGAACACCAGAACATTGCACTGCTCTAGAGATTAAAGGTGTGCCAAACGAAGGAGAGGCGGACATTATCGGCCATTTTGGCGAGACAGTTCCAGAAAGTCTGTCCAGCCCCAAAATGAGGGGAGAAGCCAAAATAATGTGCAGCCTTTAGAGTTACACGAAAGCTTAGATTACACCCTCTTTCAAATTGTACAGAGAAATGATACCTGGCAGTATTGATGGTACACTGAAGTACAGCACCAAACAGCACAAGTAAATGTTCTACATTCTCTTGCTTTAGCAAGTCAAAAGCTTACGATTTCGTAACACTAAACTTCATTATCATGATCTGTGAAAGACACACCAACCCTGCTTATTACTTCATTTCCATTCCTAGCATTTCTACATTTCACAGAATGGAATTTACAATTACAGAAGTGATTAATCTGTGAAATCTATTCACTTTTCTTCCTTTTTTCAATACTTACACAGCCAGGAAATAAAAATGTCTGCGGCTTTACGCTATAGCCTATTGTTTTAATTCCTTTTTTTGGAAACAAGTTCGACAAGAGGAAAGTATCGAGTCAGAATAAACAGAAAGGGTTTTCTTTATTTAGATTTCAGCATAACCCTAATACCTGTAGTTCAATTTAAACTGAATTTAAATTGAATTTAAAAGGAACGATCAGCCAAATGTAGCCAAATAAATATAGATCAGTATTCTTTATACACATTTTTGACTGTGACTTAAAGGGTGTAATCTAACTTTAGTTTCCAACCACACACACACACACACATACAGAACTGTAGTGCAGGCATGCAGATACAAGCAAAAAAATAAACAAATTAAAAAAAAAAAATTTCATGCAGAACGCCTGTTTAAAGACATACAGCGCAGTGTTCCTGTATTGATTTCTTATCATTTCTTTATAACATTGCTGTACAAATTAACATACAAGCAGGCTGTGACTAACAATTCCTACAGCCCGTCTCTGAATGTCTCCATTCACTAAAGCAGTGCAGAAGACTATAGTTCTGTAAGAACCCCCCCCCCCCCCCCCCAAGATTATCATGCTGTAACAAGCTAAATAAACACAGAAGGAAAGTAGAGGAGCATTTCCATACACTCCAAAACTCGATCCATACCCTGTAAACCTTTTCTAAGAGGCTGCTAACCCACACACTAGTGGCAGCAAGCAGTTCCCCGAATAACTACCTAAGAGGTGCAGCGTACTCTGCAAACAGTCAATTTAAAGCAAGGCTCCAGGTTTGCGCAGAAAGATTTCAACCAGATTTCAATTATCTACTGCACATCAGCTGCTGTATTTTGAGACGGTGACCTTAACAACAGTGAGAACTCGGCGTGGTTTGATTTATGAATTAGCGGCGCTGTGCTTTGAGTGCGCTGACGTATTTATTACACATGTTGCTGCGTGATCGTAACTCAGATTAGACCCCTAAAATCCCTGATCGGGGATGGGTAGGTGCTACAGTTACTCAATTCCATATATATATATATGGCATTCTGAGCTGTTGGATACATTTGTGTATGCAGTAGTTGGTCATTAGTTAGCACAATCACTGATTGCTACAATGTATTTACAGCCACATGTTTGGCAGTTAATGCATACAGAAAGGGAACTATAATAATTGGTCTTTTTGTACCATTTGTAGTTAAAGAAACTACTGGAGCTTAAAATAACGGCCCCAAAACTCAATACATTTGAATGGAATATCATTCAAATCATATGTTGATTTTTTTTTTTTTTTTTTATGTTAATATCATAGCATACTGAGATTCTAAATATTATTTTGATAAAGGTGCTGCAGAAGACGACCGGGCGTTGGCTTTGGGTGGCCTCTTTCTAACTGTACTTGTGACGTATGACACGTGACAAGGTGTCATAAAAATAAGGCTCTGCACACAAGCTGCTAGAACAGAGGTGTGCAGGTGCTAACGTTTCTATGTATCTACATATGTGTGGAAACAAGGCTGGCTGATTGTAATGCAACTCCAATTACCAGGGCATTCCCCTTTCTCTTTAAATACACTCATAACTTATATCTAGTCCATAAAAACGGCTGCACTCTAAAATGTGTCAGGATGTGCCCCTTTCAGGTATGAAAAATAACACGCTCCTTTCCAAATGCCAGGTCCTGGGAGGAAGGCAGATTTGCCAGCTCTGTGTGCCAGCTGGTTCATTAGCTGCACCCGGCACCTGTTTTACAAGGCCAGTTGATCTCAGCCTCTTCGGTTTCATGCCCCGTTAGTCCTGAGTCATCGTGATGTTTTCCGTATTGTTAATATTCTGGAGAGCTAAGCACTGTATCTAAAACCTATGTTAACTAATTGAACACAACTGGAACACCTATTTAGTACAGCCAGGGACTTCAACTCTGGATCTACGATAGGACTCAGATATGGATACTGTGCAAACAAGCCTAATACAGTGTTGAAGAATCTTTCTGTAATCCATCCTAGATGATTAGTTTCCGAGATATTCACAGGTAGCAATGAATAAGAATATTTCATATTTCTATACGAGTAGCTTTCTGTTGCGCTATTACGAAAAAGTTATTTCTTAAAATCTTGACTGGGTCGAGGCTGGCTACTGACATTACCTTTAAGAAGGACATCGATCTTATATTTAAAAGGTCAACTACTTCATTTAACAGGCGGAATTCTCTATCCATAATATCAGCGAGTAAGAGATCCCATAAATAAGACTGCAGTAGTGGAATGCATTCCAAGTGCTGCCCTTCCACAATCCTGTGCTACTGACAGAAATATCATGAAGCATTATATTTACAATACAGTACGACCCCACCATCACACAAATTCCAATTCCTGCAATTTACAGCAGAGTTCCTGACCTACATCAAGGGGCTATTCTTAACAGTCCAGGCTTCGGCTAGACCTAATAAAGCAGGATTTAAATAGATGGTCCTCTGATAATGGACGGTTTAATTAGTTTTTAATCTTACGTTCTCTGAGGTTTCTAATTTGGAGACAGGAACACTGGCTTTTGTTTTCAATTATTTTATTTTATTTATTTATTTTAATTATGTCATAAACAGCACAGCAACGTGACAAATTAAAACGACAAAATAAGAAACAAACAACCCAAAAATAAATAAATAAATAAATAAGGAACCAAGCAATCAATCAATTACTAAAGCAGGAAACGAACCTGAAGAAATTAAACAAAAACATACCAAAAATAAATAAAGAAAGAAATTAACAAGGCATGCAGGCGCAATAGTTGCATTCTCCCATCATGCATCAGGCTCAGTTGTGTCCAAGTGCTAGGTTTCCATGACAACAAGTGCGGAGAAAGCCACCCCTAGCAGCAGCAATACCAAAGGATGCAAAAGAGAAAAAGGCCCACAATGCAAACTTACAAAAAACCCGGGCGTAGCTGGGTTTTCTTTTTTTATAATGTTTTTTTTTTATTTTGTTTTAAAATAAAATGTATATTTATATATACATATATTTACTTTTTATTTATTTTTTAAATTGTGTTCAATTTATTCTATATATTTATTTTTTAATATATATATTTTTTCCAACAAATGTAAAAAAATAAATAAATAAATAAATAAAAAAATAATAAAAATGTGGGTAAAAAAAGTTAAAAGAAAAAACACACCAACCTTCTCGAAGCTCTGAGGGATGTAAAGGGGTTGATGCAGAACACAATGACATGAGGAGAGGAGAAAAATAGGGGAAACACAGAGAGAGTAAAAAAGGCCACCTCAAGGCTTTTCACTGCTACATTACTTTTTGCTTTGTATTTTTTTTTCTCTCGCTTTTTTTTTCTTATATCCACAATAAACAACCCCTCGGTCTTTCAATCCTTTATCTTCCCTACTGACAAAGAATAGTTTTTAACCAAAACGAAAAACCCAAACACAGTGTTGTGGTCTTCAGAAGTTCAAAAGACCAGTAGATAGCAACTGTACATTCTTTTTTTTTTTTTTAAATGTAGTCGTTGCCAATTATTTTTGTTATTTTCTCCCAATTTGAAATGCCCAATTATTATATAGACTCAGCTCACCGCTGCCACCCCAGGATGAAGACGAACACATGCTGTCCTCCGAAGCGTGTGCCGTCAGCCGACCGATTCTTTACAAACTGTGGATTCACCATGCAGCCGCCCAGGAGCTACAGCGCTGGAGGACAATGCAGCTCCCGCGCAGCTAACAGGCAAGCCCGCAGGCGCCCGGCCAGACTACAGGGGGCGCTGGTGCGCGGTGAACCAAGGACACCCTTGCCGACCTAGGCCTTCCCCATCTATATATATATATTTATTTTAGTTAAGACACCATTTTAATAATATTAAGGAGTAACTCGATTAATTTAAGGTTCAGTATTAAAAACTGCCCTTAAAACAAACCAAAAACAACAACCAAAAAAGACAGGAACAGGAATTCTGGTCCAATAGGTTACCCATAGCAACAACGGAAATAAAACGTAAGGTTATTTTTTTGTTTTAATATATGTTCTGTACCATTTGAAAACAGTTTGGTTCATGGAAGTCAGGAGAGAGAACTCGGACTCAAAGCAAGACAGGATAAATAATGCATATTAATAGTGCTTATGTACTGTAAGCATAAACATTATTAATTCAAACTTGGCAATTAACTCTTTCCCTGCAATGAAATACTTGTTCAGCGATATTTATGAACTTCACATGTGTGTGGGCATAACTGAATTGGTTTCAATCTACAATATCCATCTCTTTATATAGATTTTTAATAGTCAAATTCATCTTTATATAAACTATACTTGATGTGTGAATAGTTTCCAACAGCATCATTTAAAACAAAAAGTCTGTTAAGGTCCTTAACAAACAACAGATTCTCGCTTGGTTTAACTCCGCAAACCAAATCAGAATCTGACTTACCGTGTCCTGCCAGAAATAAAATTATATTAAAACAAAGGGTGCTGGAGTGCCAGCTAAAAAACAGAATAGCAAGGTATATCTCCACTGGGAGTAAGTGTGCTTCAGTCTACTACTGCAGAGATGTGTATTTCACTAAAGGAGTTGCTTCTCAGCTGTTGCAGTTTGCTATTTCAGGGGACCTGGTGCTCCCTACCTCGCACGTAAAGGTTAGCGGGGGAAGAGTAGCGCACCCCGGCGCTGTTGGACGCCACGCACTCGTATTTGCCCTGGTCCGTCTCCTCGCTGTTCTCGATCTGCAGAGCTCCTGCGAGAGAGAAAAGGTCCAATCAGGGGGAGAGAGAAAGAGATACACAACCGTTAAGAGTGGCTTTACAGAGAAAGAATCACAAGGGTCTTCCAAAAATAGGGCAGGGATTGCAGCCTCTACTAAAAAGCCAGAGCTGTCTATCTTAGAACCCCTCTGTGGTGCAGCATTACCTACAACCTGATTGCAAAGCAAACTAAACGATGACTCCCGATTCCTCACCCGAGATAAAATAAAATCACTAATCTTTCCACCTCTGTGGTGGTACGTATCTGATCTGAAGTACAAGTACAATTCGATGGAAATCTGTGTTGTACGGTTCTGAATTTGCAGTAGGAGACTCCTGGCAGTCTCTGCTCAAGCACTCAGAAACTGCTACCAAACTTCCTTCAAAATGTATTTTATACAGAATAGACAGCAGAAAAAAGTAACAGCAACTTTATTATAAACAAACCTACACTTTTGGAGAAAAAAAAAAAAAGGGAAAATTGGGAGCCAAGATTGTGTGTTTAAACCCCATCCTCAGAACTCAGCTACACATCTGTCCAGCCACACACAATACAACAACTCTGGAACAGTACAGACAACAAACAAAACAGAGTCCTTGTTAGCAGCAATACTGCGAGTCTGTGGGAACATCATTAGGGGTAGTGACAGACTGCTCTTTTTCCATTTCTGACAAACTGTCTAAACTCACTGACTGCTCAGTCAGCGCATATCAATATCGGCATTTCTCTGTCATCTATCTGCATCCTCCACTCACGATGTGCATATCAGATATAACACACACACTGTGCGAAACAGACAGGCCAACAGAAAAAAGGTAGCCAGACAAATGTATCAATAGAAAAGAGGGAGCTAAACAAAACGGATTGATTTATTGATGGATATAAAAGCTGGGTGCCATGCAACAGCTGTAAAAAATAATATAATAAATAACAATGCCTGGTGTGCCTTTTTCTTTCTTTTTTTTTTTTACACTACCCTAAATGATGAGTGATCGTCGCATTTGGAAAACTGTGAACGATGTAAATGGAAATTTCAACCACTAAGTTAATATAACAGATCCAGACAATGTGGTATCCTGCCGAAGCTATAGTTTGCATTCGTGGAGGAAGTTAGTAAAGTGAGATCTACTGATCTAAAGTAAAGAATAGCAGTATTGAAGTATTGTAGTGGTCTGTGCAATACTATAGCCATTTCTATACGGGAGGCTGTGTGGTCCAGTGGTTAAAGAAACAGGCTTGTAACCAGGAGGTCCACCGAGCCTGAGCAAGTCACCGAACCTCCTTGTGCTGCATCTTTCGGGTGAGACGTTGTTGTAAGTGACTCTGCAGCTGATGCATAGTTCACACACCCTAGTCTCCTATTTTGTAAAGCGCTTTGTGACGGTGCTCCACTATGAAAGGCGCTATATAAAAATAAAGATTATTATACGCACGACCATTGAGTGCTGATTGCGCATTATTTAGGTAGTGTTTGTTTTTTTTCTCCCACACTGAGCTGTTTCTGCGTATATGGGCAGATTGTATCAGCTGACGTCTCCGTCTGAATTGGCAGTCATGTGATTTAATGGCAGCGCTGTGCCGTCTATTTGATTCAGGGGGATGCTGTTCAGGTGGATTTGCACAGTACTAACCTGCTGGGTTGCAAGTGGCTTCTCAGGGAGGTTAAAGAGCGTATCCACTTTGAAAGCAGTGATTGGGTTTTCTTTTTTATTACTGCGAGGTGTGGGCTCTCAGTTCTTCTGACTGCGGAATCGACATCACAGTGAAAGTCAATAGTCATGAAATTTTAACAGGCTCCTGTTAGCTGAAATTCAGCCAGGTTCTTTTTGCGCGAGGATGGATGTTTAATGCATTTTAAACTGATGAAATATATACAGCAGCTGCTTCTGTGCAAGCCAGCCTACTCGTAGCTCCGTTTTATTATTTAACCCCTTCATCAGTGACATAATAGGGTTATTCAGTGGATTCTGATGATATATACTTTGAATGTTTTGGTGTAAAGATGCCAGTATTTAAAGACGCTAGTACCTTTATTATTGTGCGTGCGTACGAGCAGGCACGAATGTGTCCTGAAGCGAAATTAAATAGTGACTCCTCACCGCTCTGCCATGCTGCGACCAGCCAATGAAACGCTTCTCCTGCAATTATTAAAGCCTCCAGCACTTTGAATATGTTGGAATCCAAAGCGATTCCACATCTTTGATGTTCTCCGCGCTGCGTTTTTATATTATTGCTCTTGTTATTTATCATGTATTCCCAGTAACTGCATCGTACCTTCAGCTGCTTGTGGCTTACCAATCTCTACAGCTGAAGCTATCGAACTGAGAGCCTTCAAGAGATAGACCGCCGCTCAACACAAACTGAAATGCTATCTTTAGGGGTGCAATGTGAGACTCTCTGGACTGATCTGCAGTCAATAAAAAGTAAGATAGTTTGTATTTACGCGTCCTTTTTAAATCCACAAAAAATGCTTTTGCGCAGCCCAAGAGAGACAGTCAATCTAATGGTGTTTTTAGTACAGCTTTGATACAGCCCAGGGACAGCAGACTGAATCCTTAAGCAGGTGTTTGCATTGCAGGGTTACCCTGCCCTGCTCTAAACAAACAAGCTGCTATTTATTAAGAGGTGACACAGCTGACTGATCACAGAGAACCAGCCCCCAGGCAGCCCCTCCCCTCCCCCCCAACAGAACCCGCCTTTCTAATTTAATTAACGTTCTGACAGAAATGGATTGATCTGACACAGGAATAACAAAGCTGGAGCTGGTAGTGGTGGGAGGGGCAGTTACCGACCGGATTCAAGTCCTGAACAGCATTCTGGATCTCTGTACATCAGACATCAGTATTTTACTTAAAAAAAAAAAAAAAAAAAAAAAGGGAATTGCAGAAAGAAAACGTTGATTAAAAGACCAAGTTTATCATGAAAGAACCGTGACCGCAGTGCATAAATCAGAAACAGAGCGTGTGTGAGGCTGGGCAACATATTAGGGGTATTATAAATTTGTCTCTAAAAGGGTATTTAACACATTTTAACACTATGTATGTTTGTGTATGTATTTATGTACGCACGTATTTGAAACATAATACAGAGCAAGGCTGTCCGTATACACAGGCAATAAAAATCCCCCTAATGCTTGTAAGTCGTAACTTTACAAACACCCTGAAATGTTGGTTTATTAGGGAGCTGATTTTCCCTGTTCGATTTCCTTGTATTAAATTGCTGGGAGCTGCATCAAGGTTTTTAATGTAAACGTGGCAGCAAGGGGACCCAATACAATGCAAGTGATGTCAATTTCCATCTGCTGGCTTATAATGTACTCAGATAAAGTCCAATGATCCGTGATGGATAAATCTAAAAGACCAATTTTAGGTAAACTCGCTGTTAATTGAATCACTATTGCATGGCTCCTGATGTAAACAGGACACATTTCCACTGTATGCACTGTGGTGCACACATAGCAGTACAGTGCTGATGTACCTGGAGCAGTGCTTCTGTGGGCCACGCTCCTGGTGTACTGTATGCTAAACTAATTTGACTGCCTGTCTCTGTCTGGCGGCCGGGTCCCCTTCTGGATCATTCCTCACCCCAATCCTGAGGCTTAACCAATACACAAACTAAACAGCAATTTCCAAGTCCTGGCCTAGTTTACATGCATGTCCCTGAAGCTAAATATTCTGCATTCTGCAGCGCTGAATAAAATAACATGGTTTTGAGTGTCCTGCTAATGTACATATAGTAAGAATATAGGGGGCTTTAAATTATAATAACTTTGACAAGATTCAAATTGAAAAGACTTCCGGCTGGTTGGGTTTAAAATAAAAAACATCTCCCAGATGTATTGTAATTATTTTGATGAAAGTTGCCTCAATTCTGTTAAATTGATTTGATCAATCAAATCAATCAACTGCAGCAACACTGCAACACTAAAAATGATTCTTTTCTGCATATCCATGCGCATTCTAACATAATTTTCGATTGTGAGTATCAAGAAGTGTACTCTGTTGGCTGTCCGGTTTGTTTGCACTCCCGGAGTTTCAGACTTCTTATCACTCCGGTATCTCATTACAAGTCAAAGAGCTCCAAAAATTAAAGTGGATAAAATACAAACAGATCTGTCACCACCCTTAATTTAAAACAATCCAATCCAATACAGGATACCCTTACCTACTATAAGCCTATTTCACATGTGAACAAAATTGAGTTAGCTGTAAAGAAGAGCACTAAAGAAACCACTTTTACCTGACGTGAGAGGGCCTGTGTGGTTTAAAAAAGCTTGCATGTGAACATTTACACTGTGACCCAACAAAAGGTGTTCGAATCTCTTTGCTCACAGAAACTACAACTGTCTTTGAGTTTCTTCACACACAAAAAAAAAAAAAAAAACCTGCAACGAAACCCTTATAGGTTTCTAGGCCGCACCTCATCATAGCTCTCGCTGTTTAGTGTTGATTGGACAACAGTGGACCAATGGGAGGCAGTAACAGGCTGTGATGAGGATATTTCTGAAACCTCACTGCCACGGAATGAGAAGGGTTATTTAGTGACCTGCAGATGGGATATAAGCCACTGCGAGGGGGACCGAGAACATCCGATCTAAACTCACTTGTTCATCCATTGGCTAAGCAATGCCAAAAGCAAGAACAGACTATGTAGTGAGAGCCTGACTGTGGGGCTGGTCTGCGGTCCGTCTGAATGCACTAAGCTTACCAAAAACCTTTTAAGATCCGCATTTCCAGCGGAAACCCCCTATTTTCAATCCTGGATAACCTGCATGTCCAAAAAAAAAAAAATCGACGAATTGAAAATAACCAAACACAGAAACACAAGACACAGAAAAACAGAAACACAACACAGGAGAAATAGACACGCAAAACAATTAAAAAATAATAATTAAAAAAAAAAAAGGAATAGAAAAACAAGGGTTTTTTTGTATTAAAAAATGTGGTTAGTTTTCTTTTTTTTTTTAATCTTACCTCGTATCGGGGTACCTTCTGCAGGAGAAAACATAGATATCTTGGTTTTTTTTTCAATTATTATTAGTATTATTATTATAATAATTATTTTATTATTATTATTATTATTATTTTTTTTTTTTTTTTTTTTTGTTAAGCTCATACTGCTGGTTTTCCAAAGGACCCTGGATCAGACAAACACCCATCTGAGCGTGGAGCACATTCTTACCTGTACAACCATCTAGACTGACTCTTCTGTGTTGCATAACAGATTGGTGAAGATGGTTTAACAGGTAAAGCAAGGAGTTTGGGGGATGAGTTTACAGAGACCTTTTAAGAGGTTTGTGTGTGTGCGAGTGTATGAGTGCGTGTGTGCAACAACAACTAGGTACCGGTATGAAATATTGCAATTATCTAAACTAATGTATCGTTATTCTTGTTTATAATCACTTTATTTCTTGTTTTCTGGTTCAGTCGTCACACTGCGCTAGCATCGCCTGCAGTAGGGCTCCCCTTTTAAACCTGGATGTAGATATAGTGTATAAGCACTGCTGTATAGAAGGACCCCAGAAACAAACACAATATCTGAATCATTATTAATTAACAATTTTCCAAGGGCTTTTTTTTTTTGTCAATCTGATTTATTGGTGCTACAATAAACAACAATAGTTTGCTTTTAAAAAAAAATAAAAGTTTCTATAAACATTTACAGCCCCATTGTGCAGTAAATTAACATATTAAATGCAGCTAACTGCTATGAAAATAAAATCAAGTACTACATCATACTGTCAATTTATGTACTTAAACAAGAGGCATAGCAGATACCAAGCTGTTTATTGCATTTATACAACCCAGTTACTTTTTATACAGCTTCACAGACTCTCTTCTTCTATCGTACTGAAATTGTCAAATTTATTTACTGTTTAATCCCAACAGACTCATGCTGCCTTACTCAAAAATTACTTAGGAGTTTGTCTCTGCAATGCAAGAACAATACTAAATAATACATGGAGGAATATATTTCTATGTTTTTTTTTTTTTTCATATCTGGAACACAAATCCTGCATTACAAATGTGGGCAATTTTCTTTCTTCTCATTTTAGATAAAGCGCATATGGGAAGAAAATTTGACTTAATTCTAAAAGTGTTGATCCTTCCAGTTTATCAGAGGGTCCTTAACAGATTCAAGAACGGGGCAAAACATTGCAGTTTAACCTTTAAATTAATTCAGCAAAAGGGACTGGGACGGTTACTTGGTTAGGGTTTTAAGGCAACAGTAGTTTAGTTTAGTTTTACAGTTAGGTTCTAATTAAAGGTGGGGGAACTAGTTAAGGTTAGGTTAGGTACTGATTAAAGGTTAATGAAGCAGGTTGGTTAGCTCAGAGGATTAAACCTACTAGTAATGGTTATTAGCTTGGGGAAAGGGGTTTGTGGTTTATTAAGAAGGGAGATGCAAGTGGGAGACTAAAACACTGCTAAGAAATCTGAACACTGTTTAAACATCTAGCACTGTATCACATGGGGCCGATCTCAATGCCATTTTGGACTGGGCTTAGCCTACAGTAAACCTGGAGGGTAAAAGGGTCGCACAGTGATTACTGTGTTTTAAACCCCATTGTGAGACGTGGAAGGAGAAGGGTCACAGTGTGCAATCGATGGCAGGTTTAGACAGCCGGAGGCCAGCCCTCAACATGAACCCTCCAAAGTATTAAAGACATGTTTTCTGGGTCCCCTGGGCAGGTGAAGCCTTTTATCTTTCCCACCATGCCAGCACACGATACTGGGAACCGCTACAAAGGGATGCCAATCTGTCCTGAGCTGCGCCCATCTGGAGGCTGGATTACATTTTCAATTTCAAGATCAGGTTGACCTTCATGTCTCAGTAGCTGCTTGGCTCTCTGAGGTGATAAACCTACTCGCATCGTCTTTGTGATCTGTGGCCTGTGTCGTTCCCCTGTGGTGTGCAGACATGCTGTCAGGTGTACTGTGTGTGTGTGCGTGTGTGCGTGGGCGTGTAATCCACTCTCATGAAGATCCTCAAAGAGTTGAGAGCAAAGGGCAATTATTTTAAGGCCGCATTTGCTACATTAATTTCATAGTTAATGATTATTACTAATGAGGCTTGAGATACTTAGTCTGCCCAGAATACTTGTGGGTGTCAGGCACTCACTTTGTACAGAGACACAGTGCGTGTGTGTGTGGGTGGGTTTTTTATTTTACTTTTTAATTCAGTTTTTCAATTTTGTTCCTCTTTTGCCCTCTAGTCTAAACCTGCCAACTTCTCGCAGATATTTCGGAGTTTCACATCTGACCAGGAAACTGGCCCATTGAATTAACTGAACGAACTAAATTCTAAACAGCTTGCAGTTAGAAACAGTACTGTGAAAGACAATCAAATTCAGCCACACTCTGTGCATGGTGTTGTTTAGAGTCTTGTTTTAAAGGGAAATGTAGCCAATGTTGTCAAAATCCATTAAAATCAGGATTTTATGGACCTGGGGCGATCCATGTAAAATAATATGTGCAATAAGTCTCTCTAAATACTACTGCTTGTTTAACAGGTTGAAATGTTAGCTCTCTATATATGTTGTGAGCAACTTTGTAAGTGATTTTTGTAAGTGCTATTGTAAGTTCACAGCCTACCTCTGTAAAGCGCTTTGTGATGATGGCCTATAATGGAAGTACTAAGTGGGTACGCTGCCATACTACTGTAAAGTTCCCAAAATACCTCTATATTATTACAGTGCATTTCTGTATTTATATTTCTACAGTCAGATGCAGTACGAAAAGAGACAATCTAACAAATGCATAATATTGAGGTTCCAGATTTATCGCTACAAAAATATGGATTTCTCTGAGTTTCAGGTTACGGGAGAGAGACACTGTGGCCCTGTGTTTTCGTGCACTGAGGCACCGAGCTGGACTTGGAAACTCAAATATTTTTTAAAACAACATTTGGCTTTCAGTTTGGAGGGGGGGGGGCTTGCAGAGAGACCATTGCCTGTCATTGATAGGACAGGCAGGCGAGCTGAACTGTATTCAACCCCTCAGATCCCCCAAAGCAATGTGTGCTGGGGTGACACGCACGTGTGGCTCCACCACTCATACCGAAGCCCCTAAAGATATCGATGGGACGTTATGAAAATGAGTGATGCAAGACAGAGGGGCTGCGTTGGGATTTTTTTTTCTTGTTGTGGAGCGATTCATTTGTGCTTGTAAAGGCATCAATCCTTACATCTTCTGCACGCTGAAAGCTTTGTATACTGACAGCGATTGCTAAAAACAAGTTTTCACTTTGTATTTGTGCACCTGAATGTGTCAGTTCTGGCCTAAACTTTTTTGTTTTCCAGGTTTCTGGTGGTCCAAACCCACAGATTACCTTTCACAGGCTGTGAATTCAAGACAAACTGCGTACAAAATAAAAAGAAACCAGACTCAAAACTCCACTGTTTTACCAGGTTTGAACACTGAGGTTCCGGGTTTGGGGAATTCTATGAAAAATGAAAAATGGTTGCTAGGTAGTAGAGAGGGCTTCCGAACACCACTGTTGTTATTATTACTGTTGTTGTTTTTTGGGGGGGGTTTTCTGATTAGTTTTGGGGAAGGTTCAAGCGGCAGACTGACTCAGAAGTTAGTGAGAGAAAGGCCAGGCATGCATTTTAGAAGCAGTTAACATGAGATTCAGTTTTACAGGAGAGAGGAGAACTTTGGGCTGTTTAGTTGGCACACTTACCAAAGGCCTCTGAAAATAAAGAGAACATAAAAGAAAAAGGAAAAACAAAAGATTACATTTTAAGAGAGTAGAAGAGTTAAGTTATTGTTTATTGTTTGATTTCTTAATATCATTTACAAGGGGCTGGAGATTTTATTTAAATTTTTAAAAATATATAAATATACTGTTAATGATATTAGAATTTTAAAACCACCTGAAATTATACATTCATCTGTCTGGTTTAGTACACTGAGAAGTATATATATCAATTAATTAATTAATTAATTAAATTAATTAAAAAAAAACTGGATTAAATTTGAATCTCATATACATTGGTCCAGCCCCTTTGCATAAATGTTATCAATATTAGAATATTATTACTAGGGTTCTTAATGTTATTAGACTTTCTGTAATGTTAATTATGTCTATCAAAAACACCGGATGGTCAAAATATTTAAAAACAATAAAAAGGCCTCCTGGTGTTCAGTAAAACGTTAGTCAAGACATACATATGCAAAGGGTATAGTTTTAAATGCGGGAAGGATTTTGAACTGTTCTAGGTTCTAAAAATTTAAATAGGACAGTATTATTTATCAGCAGAAAACAACCAAACAACACAAAAAATAATTCTGGAGATGGAAACAAAATAACATGTCGGAGAAGAGAGAGGACACACAGACAGATGGACAGACACCAGGACAGAAATCCCTCAGTGGTATACTGGTCACAGCGATGGAGGTGCTTGTCTAGAACAGAGGACCTCAATGGGCTCCTCCTGAAACACAGGCTCACATGGTACAGCATTGCAGAACTTTGTGTTTGTTTGTTTATTGATTCACACTACAAAAGGGCTTGCTTACCGTTACTTCTGTTTGCAGTCTGCCCTACTGGTGTGGCACAGCTTATAAGTTAAACAGTGTATGGTGGATGTACACTGTACAAAACTCAGAACCCAGTGCTGTTACCAGGGATTTTATTTATTATGCTTTTCCAAACCGCTCGCGTACATTCAGGTATACCAGGAAACAAGGTAGCTTAGACTTGAATGTCGTAAAGAGGAATGCTCTGGGCTGTCAGAGCTGGCTACTGACAGAACTTTGTCATAGAAAACAAATAAATATCCATTGAATGCATTTTCATGAAGACATAATTACTGTACAGCAATTAAAAGGGCTGCAAAAAGGAAGTAGCAATATAAAAAAAAACAATATAAAAACAGCTGCGCTCATCCCATAGAAATTAAACCACAGATACATAGTGCTGGTAAATATATTAAAAAAAAAAAAAAATGATAAAGTTAGTGCCTAATATAAATGATGTCCTGAATGCATGTCAGAATAGTGTTGTTAACCAGGGCATGCACAAGAGAATTTAGCCTTTCACTTCTGTGTGGAAAAGCCGGATTATCTCAGCTTAAGGACAGTTATATAAAGACTGTCAGTATAAGGGCATATTCAGTTAATGAACACACTCATTAAAATGTGTGCCTTTCTTTCCGATTTGCAAGGCAAAGCAAGACAAGGGTCAACCTCACCAGAAAGATATCATTAAGAGAACTACACAATAAAAGTATCGCAGAGACATTAAAAGCACGTACACTACAGATGTGGCCAAAAGTTATGCATTACGTAGAATTTTAGGACTGAGACCAAAATTGAGACAAAAACCATATGAACAATTTTGATCTTTTAATTTAACATCATGCAATCAAAGAAACTATAAAATGATATCGCAAAAGTCTACCAGAAGCCATAATAGTGGTGCAGTACTTCACGTTAGATTTTAAAATGTCACATTTTTCCATTTCTGTCAGTTTTCCAAAGTATATCGAAAACCACAAAGCGGTATGTAATTCAATATGTTAACGTAACATTGTTCAGCAGGTTTCACTTGACCCTATGAAGCAGAATTCTATAGGGTGACGCAAAACTTTTGGCCAGAGCTGTATATTCTAAGATATAATCTACCATGACATGGGCAGCAATTTTTTTTATGTCAGACACATTTCACCAGACCTTCTCATGTCTGCGGTCAACTAAGATCACACGTCTTCCAACGTTCAAGCCTGCCCAAAGCCAAGGGGCCAGTACTGTAGCAATCTGTGGTCAGGCCAACACACCCCAAAGCGATTCCAGGCTCTTTGCTTGTAATTAATTAGAGATTTAATTAGGCCCTGTTTTACTGGCTCTTTCAAGATTGTGAAAATCAATGGCGAGTAACAAAACCTTGTGTGTCTGATCTACTGTTTTGAAACCCCAAAATAGCACACTGACTGCTTGATAAAAATAGACTCTGATACATCCCCCCCGCCTCCCTCCGATATAGTTTGCTACACGCTTCATTTATCTGCCACGCAATTCCTCTTTCAAACAGCAAGTAGAGCTATTGCAGAAATCGCCCGAGAGGAAACAGCAGCCCCTACAGGATTAAAGAGGTCTCAACAACTTTACACTTAAGAGAAACGACATTAGACATAATGACAAGAAAGAGTTGTGGTGCCAAAACTTAAAACAGTGGAGGGCTCTTCCTTTTAACCTTACCTGACCGGAGCTGCTTGATTCGCCCATTACTCATGTTGGGGTCAATGGGGAGGAAGTCCTTGAACCAGGTGATTTCTGGGTCTGGGTTGCCACTGGCTGCGCAAAGCATGGTGGCGGTGCGAGTTCGCTCCACCACCTTCAGCTGGGGGCCCATGTCGATGTTAGGAAACCCTGAGGGTAACTGGTCTTCTGCAGAGAGAGAAGAGGAGGGGAGAGAGTCAGGAAGGGGGTCTCCATTTCATTGGAGAGATACTGTTCATAGACTTAGAACATCACTGCACATAAATGATCATTCTATATTACAGGCTAAACATTTCCCAACTGGGTTTGATGCATGCACAGTAAATGGCTGATGTTTGATTGGAGTGCAGCTCTGAATCAGTTCTGATTGGCACATGTTCATGCTAAACATACCGGCCAAGCTTTTGTGATCCTGATCTGGACCCCCACCTACCAGCTTTTGCGACGATCGGCTTTGCAAAGGGCTGTTTTATGAAAGGAATAAAACCGGTTTAATAAAAAACCTTCTCCAAGCTGCAAACAAAGTTGTTTCCTAGTAAATGTATTCCACTAAAATGGTTTTATTTCCTTCGGGAAATGTGCCCCTTGCACCCACTGCCAAATAGAGTCCTACATATTGAGTTATCACAGCAATCCAAACCTATCAAACAGTATGAAAAGGTTCAATCACTGTTAGAGGTTACAAGTCTAGCTATAGGAAATTCACCCACAATGCAGCAATACCACCGCGTTACTTGAAAGAAAAGTCAAATTAACGCTGGACAGCCATGCAGTGCTGTGTGTTCTATAGAGAATACAGAATGGATCTGTGTGTGATTTCACATTTATCTCCACTTGGAAGGCAACATCTCCATAACTCACTCAAGACTTTGACTCTGGGGAGTTAAAATGTCTTTTCCTCAGTCGCGGAGATGAATGCGATGACAGATCCAAAACAATTATGTACAGTTTCCTTGATCTGGCCTAGTTCCTTAACCTTTGCAGTACCGTGGAAAGCAAAGCACATAGCTCCCCCTAGGCCTTCATGGGAATAATGTAAAATTCACCATTCTAATACAGCTTTGTTTCAGCAGTTTAGAATAATTAAATGTTGATAAAACACTACCGAAAAACAAAGCAGAAAAAGGGACTTCGTTATTTTAGCAACTTGCTATACATTATATTTGATTAGCAAGTTGCGAAAATCATTTTGCAAGTCCCTTTTTATGCATTTTATATACAATATATTTGGTTTGCAAGTTATTAGAAGCAAATTATTAGTTAGCATGACCTGGTAAAAAAAGTTGAAAAAAACATTACAGGACGTCGGGGGTTTTATTAATACAGACCACTCCTGTTGCAGCAAGGCACATAAAAAAAAATATATATATCCCATACGAATCGAGAAGCAGGAGGCTAGCACTTAATGAGTCACACAATGTGTGTATACAGAGCAGTCCACAGATCTGCTCATTAGATACGGTGGAAGTGCTGAATTGAAACAGTATGCTGGTCCCGATACTGTATTTACAGTACCTGTCCCTGTTAATTACACACACACTCTTGGGAAAGCCTACCCTGCAACAGCCAACCCAATCCATTTCTCTCCAACACTTTCTGGGTTAAAGGACCCCATGCTCTCACACATTAATCAGGATTCGTTATTTTGCAAGTCTTGCCAATCAAATCATTTGTTCCCGGCACTCCCATTGGCCTCTGATGACTTCATAACTGACAACGGCTTTTATTTGAGGCCTAAAGCTTAAAGCTTGTTAATACTGGTCGGTATGATGTGTGTGAGTGCGCATGAGTGTGTGCGTGTGTGTGGTCAGAAGGACAATACGTTTGCAGATGTGTTTTTTTTTTTTTTTTTTTTTTTTTTTTTTTTTTTTTTTTTTTTTTTTTTTTTTTTTTCCTTTTCTAATTTAACAAAAATGCTAATCTTGCAGTGCATTGTGGGCTGAGTTTAATTAAAGCAACTGGAGTGCAGAGCTTTTCAGATTGATCTCAAGAGCTGAGCGGGAGCCGCGGAGAAAACGAGAAAGAGCAGCAGGAGAAAAGTGCAGGAAACCAACTCAATCCTAACCTGCTTGTGTACCCGCCCCTCGGGAGACCAATCTAAAGGAGGTCTTAATCAACAGGTGGGCTTTCAATCCAGGTGGAGATCTACCTGGTGAAACATGCTTACGGACTGGATGTATATGAAACAAGGGAGCCCCCCCCAGAGGAGTTGCTATAGACACCAAAAGGCCGGATTTCACGAATCCAACCCCCCCCCCCCCCCCCCCCCCCCCATCATTCATGCTGATGTAACTTACTAGCATTTAAAATAGATCTCTGTGCATCTGAAAAGCAGAGAGGTATTAGTGACCTGTTAACTTGGTCACATTCTCTATATAGCAGTTCTGTATTTGTTCCACGCTCCACACAAGCACGCTGAATCTGTACTGCTCAAAACGGACTGAGTTTCAATTGTGTAACTCGAGGAGGACAGTCATCCTGGAAATAGCTAGCAGCTCGGACAGATTGAAAATGGACTGGTGATCAAAAGTACAGCAGGGGTCTTATTTACAGCAGGTAGACTCATTCGACACAGGGCATACTGCAGGGTCCCTAAAGGACTGAAACAGGAACGGGAAAGCAATGCTTTTCTTATAAAAGCTTACTCAGGGACGTGGTTTGAGAGTGTAGTAAAGTCTAGTGGAAGCATGCCAAAGCCAAGGAATGCATGATATTGTCAAAACCATGGTATAACAATGCAAGGCCATTGTGTAAGTAAACTTCCACTTGTGAAACTGTAGTTTTAAAAAGGTAACAGCCCTAATTATAGGCCCAGAATTCTGCAAGCCACCAGTTTAGTGTTTATTTTTGTTATTGTTTTTTTCCTCTGACCTTTCGGTAATGAAACCCTAGCTTCTGTCTCCTCTATAATTATGACCGGCGAGGAACACAAAAATGACATCTGTGCGTGTCTGTGTGGACTGATTGCCTTAATCAAAACCATGCTGTCAAGAACAAGTTAGCAACAACACCATTAAGGGATAAACAAATCCTCCTCGTCTCTCCAAAACAGACGTCTCTCTCTCTGTGCTGGACAAAGCGTCCGTTTATTTTGAAGAAATATAAAATTCCTGCCATACCAATTTTAAAGAAAAATTTATCTATTCTGTCTACGGTAGCTTATAAAATAAAAACTTGTGACCTTCACTGGGAATCAGAGTTCACTATATTTATTTCTTGGAGACGCCACTAGCAATTTGAATCAAAGCATCTGGTAAAACTTCGATCAAGACTCCTATTGCATAGCAGTTTAACCCATTCCAGGTTTTACTAAGAGCTTTTTTAGCCCCGCTGTAGAGGAATGGATCAAATTGCTATGTAATGGGACTTATTTTCACCCTTCAACTTACTAGCAATGCCAAAACCTTAACCCTACAGTTCTGGTACAGTGAGATAGCTTTACTATTGTTTTTTTTTTTTTTTTTTTTTTTTTAAGAGATACATCACTGAGACTGTGAATGAACATCAATTACGCCTAGATTACGTTTTTGTGCTGCAGAGCTGAAATGAGCGATGCGGGCGTTGAAAAGCCCACTTTCCTGACTTGTTTTGTAGGTCTCCCCATTTTGTTAATGGTTTGATTTTTGAATCCTCAGTGGAATGCAATTACCAGCAGCTCGGGAGTGCTCTGAAAGCTTGACATGTGGAGCTGTTTTGCAAGCTGACCCTCTTTGCAAACTGCCACGGCTGAAGCACGGTTAAGCTGCAAAAATAATGGACTTACTATGATTATTATCATCATCATTACCGCGATGCGGCCTTTATTTGGAGATGGACAGCTGTGTTTATGCAATGGCACACTGTGTTTAGTAACACTTTTTTTGAAGGCAGAATATTGCACACATTAATTACCATTAATTATCATTGTATTCGTTATACAGTCGACGGATGCAAATCTTTTAATCTGATTGGAAGGCGGTGGGTGACATGAGCACCAAGTACCAGAGGCCAGCTGAGAAACAGCTGTACAGCAGGCTTGGTTGTCTGAAACAGCAATGCCAGAGGGCTAGTGGTAGGCATGTCCAGCATTGGAGGAAAAAAAAAAAAAAAATAGGGCCATTCTGGGAAACAGCCTTCACTGAAGATTTCCTTCCCCAGCTTCCCTGCGGGAATTTGGAGGCAGTTATCATTGAGGAATAGTATATCCCTCCTGCCTAATTGAAACAATCTGTGCAGGCCTGGCTGCCCTGTCTCAATGCAGACCAGTGACTCATGTTCTTTCATCATTCTTTAACTATGACACAAAGCAAACAAACTCCATTTGCATTATAATCTACCTTCCACACAGCCGCTACAGCAAACACACGACCCGCTAAGCTACTCAAATCCCTTTCCACTCACACTGCAGCCAGCATTTGTTCCATCTCCTTGACATAAACTTTCATGTAAAACATGGTGTACCAGCAGAAATGCCTACAAGGGAAACTAGCATGCACCTCCCACTATTTCTAGCTTGGGTCATTAAGCCCACAATTCAAAGTGTGGCATGTAGCCACTCTGGGACTAATATAAACTGCTAAGAAGATTTTTCAATAATTCTGTTTAGCAAATATTCCCAAATCAAAGCCCCATTCCTCAGTGTTCTAACCATTAGGCCACACTGCCTCCCAGTCCCCCAGCTCTAACCGTTAGGCCACACAACCTCCCAAGTAAATCACTTGTAGAAAAAAAAAAAAGGATTGCAAAGGATTTTTATTATTTATCTACAGCTGTTTTTCAGGCAGCTCTAATGTACAGTGATGCTGAGCAGAAATCAGATAAATGTTGGGGCCCCCCCACTTACCCCGTCTCGCTGCTATCAAACATTATTTAATTTAGTCTGAGCTTTAATCAGGTTAACTGATTACTACTCAGAGTAGCCAGAGAGGGTTTTAAGTACTAAGCATTAATATTACCAAAGAGAGATCAAGAGCACCCCCCCCCCCCCCCCCCCCCCCCCCCCCCGGGATTAACATACCCTTTCAATAAATAGACATTTAAGCAATCTGCTGCCCCCAGCTGTTTCTGCTCCAGGGATGGTCAATTGCATTTATTCTGCTGAGCCTAAAGCATCTCAATTAGAATAATCGACACTAAAGCCAGAGCAGACTGTAGCAGAGCAGAGGAAAGCTTGCCTTGACAGCACCCCTGCTGCAATAACCTTGAACAAGAGGCACCGGCTCTCAGCGCCCTGATCTCCACCACTGAATCAAACACAGCCCTGAGCACAGCCTGCAATAACCTTGAACAAGAGGCACCGGCTCTCAGCGCCCTGATCTCCACCACTGAATCAAACACAGCCCTGAGCACAGCCTGCAATAACCTTGAACAAGAGGCACCGGCTCTCAGCGCCCTGATCTCCACCACTGAATCAAACACAGCCCTGAAGATAATGGGATGGAGTAGCTCAGTGGTTAGAGTGCTGGGCTGCAGTGTTGAAGGTAGTGGGATGGAGTAGCTCAGTGGTTAGAGTGCTGGGCTGCAGTGTGGAAGATAGTGGGATGGAGTAGCTCAGTGGTTAGAGTGCTGGGCTGCAGTGTGGAAGATAGTGGGATGGAGTAGCTCAGTGGTTAGAGTGCTGGGCTGCAGTGTTGAAGGTAGTGGGATGGAGTAGCTCAGTGGTTAGAGTGCTGCAGTGCTGCAGTGTCAGTGAAGTGCTGGGCTGCAGTGGGGCAGTGGGAGTAGCTCAGTGGTTAGAGTGCTGGGCTGCAGTGTTGAAGATAGTGGGATGGAGTAGCTCAGTGGTTAGAGTGCTGGGCTGCAGTGTTGAAGGTAGTGGGATGGAGTAGCTCAGTGGTTAGAGTGCTGGGCTGCAGTGTTGAAGGTAGTGGGATGGAGTAGCTCAGTGGTTAGAGTGCTGGGCTGCAGTGTTGAAGATAGTGGGATGGAGTAGCTCAGTGGTTAGAGTGCTGGGCTGCAGTGTTGAAGGTAGTGGGATAGAGTAGCTCAGTGGTTAGAGTGCAGGACTGCAGCGTGGAAGGTGGAGTGCTTGAGTAGCTTAATGGAGCACAATATTTACTAACATTTCTTCCATTTCTAACAGTACTTCCAGCTGAATAATCGTATAATGCATAATGCAAATGACCAATGGGAATTGCTTCTGGTGTCCGTCGAAAGCCAAGAAAGGCATTTCTGGAAAATCGCGCTGGTGTGGGTTACAAAAGCTCAAGATAAAGCAAAGGTGGACGTTTATATTGACGATACGTCAAGGTACCCTTAGACAAGGCCAGGCACAAGCCTCTCTTTGATCACACAGCTCAGGTTTTAACTCATACGGTGTTGTCGCTATGGGAAGCAGGGATGCTATCTTTCTCCTAAAAGCACAACCTCTTTCGACATTCACAAATTCAAATATTGTTGCCTATAGTTTTATTCATATTTAAAATGTATTTATTCTTTGACATGCAACTGTGGATAACCTCCAGCTTTGCATATTATACAACAATACTAAAATATATATATTAAATGCACCAGTTCTGATACCAATACAATAAATAAAATAGGTACTGCAGTCCCCAGTGGTATTAGCATTACAGTAAAGCACTACTAGTTGACTACTTTGCTAAACTGCTAGACAACCTATGGTAATAAATGCTATTTATTACTGCTTTATAATGCTTTGACTACCAGCACTGCTAAGCATTAGTAATACAACTAATAACATTTTTGCTGGGTTTTTTTGTTTTTTGTTTTCATTCTCGTGCCCTACAGTTGTTATCTCAATTGAAATCAAAACCCTCAACAGGAGTCCTTTTTCAGGGCTCCTGGACTGCATTGTTTCTGAGGATATCCCTACACATTCTGCCTGTGAGCTGAGAGAAGATGATGGAGTGCAGGGGCTGAGCCCATGTGCAGTCAATGGGACATATTTACACCCCCAGTCTCTCCACTCCTCAGCCCGCTAATCTCAACCACTGATAAAGTGAGAAGCTGTGGAAACCCTGCCTGCAGGGACTGCCATTATGGAACACTGTGGGCTCACTGTTTATGTTCAAGTCGTTATGCATGCCTATTTCAATCTACTGTGTCCTAGAAGATTCTATAGCTGAACTACTTTTCGCATTGTCTATCCATAACCCAACAACAACCAAACACCAAAGCCTTCTGCATACATCGTCTACACTTAGTCCCACACTGACAAGTGACTGACAGCCTGCATCAGTTCCAGTGGTTTTAGAAGGACTGGACTGCAGTAATCAGATGATTGCTGATGCAAGCAGACACACTGGAGCATTCAAAAACAGGCACTTTAGACGTATAGCTGTTAATGAAACTTACCCTTATGTTAAAATTCTGCCTAACTATTTGATTATACGTCTTGTTCATTCCACCTAATTGCACGCCTGACAATTGCAATGCCTCATTAAATTAAGCATGCCTGCCATAAAAAAAAAACAACCTACAAAATGACCAAATGTGTTCATAGCGCAGTAATTGCTTATTTCTGTTAAATGCGTAGCAATGCAAGACAAATGGCCTATCCAATTATCAGGAATCTGTACGTACAGTCAGTGAGGCACAGCGGGGTTTGTTTGAAAATATTTGATAAAAAAAAAAAAAAAAAAACACAGCTACTTCTGACTGATTCTGCCCATAAAATCATTTTAATACCCCTTACTGAATCGTCTTTAAATGGGGATTAATTATGAAGACAATATGAGACTGATTCTGCCCATAAAATCATTTTAATACCCCCTTACTGATCTGTCTTATGAGAGAATCTCCAGTCTGCTCAATATTCTGTTTAATGCAGTTCGATTTTGACTTTTGAAAATATTAAGCTTTTACCTCCACAGGTGATGGTGAAATAATAAAACCCTAACGCCCAACGTAATGTTGATTTACCATGAGAGCATTTCAAGAGAGACATTAATCACACCCTGCCTCCCAGATGAGAAAACAAACGAATGTTTTGAAAGGGTTTTGAGGTTAAATGTGGATAATTAACAGACAGTCTCTCTTTCTATTTTTTCACCCTTGAAGAATGACTTCTATTTCCACTTTAATTCCTCCGCTCTTCAGACGCCTATTCCATCTCCTGGCTGTCGCGCAGTCTGCAATCAGAAAAGGGCCATTAGCCATCCCCATGCAATAAATCCGCAGCCCACAATCAGAGCAAGAGCCACACAAGAAAGTGTCAACCGACAGAGAGGCAAACAAGACAACCGAGCCATCAAGCCAGACCCAGACATTAATCATAACCACAAATCATATTCATAAAAGACTCCCATTGCATAGCAATTTGATCCAAACCTGGTTTTACACCTGAGCTTGTTACCTATACACTGGTGCTAATTGAGCACGCAGTAAAACCTGGAATGGGTGATACTGCTATGTGTTAATTCCATCCCTGATAAGCAATTTGCACTACTTTGAAACCTCAATTTTTTGTCCTGTTATTTCAGCCAGTGAAAAGCTTTCTCTGTGGAAATAAAACTGTATTATACAACAAGACTACTTGTGCACTTTTGGTCATTTTACTGGTTCATATGTTTTTCCTCGGGTAATAATTAATTTACAGCGCTTCACTGTTCTCTCTGCCTTGCTCCTTTCAGAAAATGTTGCCCTGCTGCAAACAAACGAAATTTTGCCCAATAACTAATAACTATACATCTCTAGGAGTCTAAAGTCATTAGTTTACTTCCAAAGCACGGCGGGCATTGCTTAGAATCCTTAAGGTGCTTAGAGTCCAGTTACTTACAAGTTCAAATTATTTGTTTTTCTAGCTTCCATTTGAATGGTGTCGTCAATAGACCTCCTTAATCAATTAGTTATGCAAATTAGTTTCGGTTGACATGCTCATTGTGATGGCTTTCGTCGTCGATCAAATTATGTTACGCACGTTTCTATCTCTACTCAATTGAAAGACCACTTGCCCACCCACTACTCCCAAGTCAAATTCACTCTGATGCATTAGGAAGCTTACAAACAGCGCATCCAGAATTTAAGAGTACAGTAGCTGTAGAAATCCTGCCAGTGAATGCAAATATCCAATATCATTGACATTTACTGATCAATAGGATATCAGGTCTACTACTAAAAAAAACCCACTTATTTATGAGGGCAGCGGGGATCCTCTGACAGGATCCATTTCATAAAGGCTTCTTTCTGCTATACCATCACTGTGAAATCCATTCTGGTCAATGACGTTTTTCCTGCTGAATTAGTTCTTACCAATATGTTGGCAGGCAGCCGTGACCTGTGACCAGCCAGGATGTGTCTTCCATTACCAACCTGGAGGAACGATCGATTGCACAGACAGCTGCTCAATACTGTAAGTTGAGGGGAAGGAGGGAGGGAGCGAGGGACTCTTACGGATGTGCCATCTTTAGTTGAATGCTGCACTGTAGTAGGCATGCCTCACTTTAAAGACGAACTACTATAAAAACAAGATATACAGAAGGAAGGTGAAATACTGCACATTTCACATCTAAATACCAGTAAATACCACATGTTTGAGGAATTTGTGCCGATCCTGGTGAATGTGGGTTTAGTTTACAAGTACAGCTAGGAGCAACCAGTACTGAACTCTTATTGCCCTCTTAATGGTCCCTAACTCCCACCCTGTGAGCCTTTTATTGACAGGGGCAAGGATTAGCAATAATCAGGTTGGTTATTGGTGAGCGAGGGAGAGAAAGAGGATCAATCAGGGTCCTAGGAACCTGAAAGATCGGTGCCAGTGTTCGATTGCTCTAGCACTAACTAACAGGACCCCTGGAGTAAAGATCTTGCTCTGTCACTTATCGGAGAGGCTGATGCATGCAGTATTTCTTTGTATTCATGGGGACTGAAGCGATGTGGCTGGCAAGTACACTCCTATCCCCAGCAGCTGCATGATCGGAAGCCCTGGGCCCCGGATGAGTACCCAAGTGGCCTCTCCAAACTACCTGGCTCTAATATATAATAATGCCTTTCACTGCACCTCTGGGTCTAAGGAATTAACTAGGAAGAATAATCAGTTATGGCCTGTTAATCCCAATCATTCACCACTGGCTTTAGAAACACATTATTGCTAACAACAAGGTGGCCCAAGGGATGTGCCCTTTATTCTACTGTAGTTCTAAATTAACTAAAAAAAATGTCAGTCACATTGCTCTGACTGGAGCTTCACTGTACAAAGTCTCTTCTGTGCATTTTCAGATCTGCCGCAAATTGGAACACACGCACGCAGGCACGCAGGCACACACGCACACATGCATGCATGTGAGGCCTTTTAAGGGTTCATTTAACTTCCAAAAGGAGTGGGGAAAAAATCGAAGTGACCAACCCATTAGTCACAAAAAGCCGGTGCATTTGTTATTTCCCACTGACTAGACTCATCTAGCTGCTATCTTCAGCTATAAAACACAGAATTCGGAGGGAGAGCCCTGAGTTACAGCAGTCAGCAGGTCAAGTATCCAAGCCTCCTCAGGTTTTTGCATTTTTGAAAACAAATAGGATATGGGCAGGATGCCTGGTACATTCAGCCTTGATGAGTTTCTATAAAAGCAATAGTTACTGCACATGGCAAATGATGATCAAAGCCTAGAATCACACAAAGCACACATAATAGTAACATAATATTAAACAGGTAACCATGTAATTTCTGTATCACACCAGATCCAATGCTTGGCCAGCCCTCTATATTATTCTGCTTTTTTAAATCTAGCCTCACAGACAGAATTTGTAGATAGTACATTACTGCATGCCTTAGCTATTGCAAAGCAGAGGCACAGTATATAACTGTACTTCTGATTTGGTTCAGGCCGATCTGCAATGTATGTGGAGGCTAAAAAGGGCAAGCAGGACCTTAAATCCTGCCTAACGGAGGGAGCAGCAGATGGCAGTGCCAGTGCTGCATCATCCAGGTCTGTGGTAAAGCCAGTGCAATGCCGTCACTATTGCCAAGCCAGCAGACAGCAACAACTGGCACGGGATTAAGCATTAGCGAGTCAGTGGGGATGGAAGCGCCTGGGCAGAACGGTGCCACCCTGAACGCCACGAGCAAAACTTCAAAATGTCTTAACGAGGCAGATCGTGGGGCTCCCACACAGTTTCACAGTATTTGGGGGGGTGGGGCACCAGAATGCAACGTGTTCAGCTAAGCAAGAGAAAATCTGGATTCCATCTCTCAGCGCAGTCTTGCTGCTTTGTTGAATTAAGTAGTGCAAAAGAAATACACATTGTAGCGTGGTCCTAAGGTATAAGGTTCCTATATATTCTCAGAGCAGCAACAGTATGTCTTCAGAATGTAGACAGCATGCTCCCGACACACTCACTTAACAGAATGCAATGCAGCGTAACTATGCCCAGAAAGAAATCCCACAGCTGGAATGAAACACTGCCCAGGCAGTTGGAAGCAGTGTTATGGTTAGACTTTAGCAGATGGGCAGTAGGGAATTCCCATAGTTCACTGCTGCACGACCTGCGCAGTGGAAACCTCACGTCAAAGCACAGATCTGAATGTAAACATTCTATCATAACTCCTACTTGAGACTGCTGGATTTTTATATCTAATTCAGAACCCCTTTACAATATAAAATGCGTGTGATAGGTCCACAAAAAAAAAAAAAAACTTTCTTGGGTAATCATTATCCAGTGGCCTGCAAGTACCTGAAATGTTGATGCAATCACTTAGTTTGGGTGGGATTAGACTCAAGCAGCTTGGATAAAGAGGGAGCTTCTTGAGTTGGAGCATCTGAGATTTCCAAGATAAAACTTCAAGCTAAGCAGGCCCATGTTTTAGCAGGTGCATTTACCACAGCAGAGCCCTCAGAGTCTCTTACCTCTGAGGATGGAGAGCTTGGCGCTGACCGTCACCTCTCCCTCTGAATTCTCTCCGATGCATTCATAAATGTTTTCGTCCCGGGGAGTTCGTAAAGGCTGGATCCGAAGAACAGCCCCAGCCCCTTCATCAAATTCAATTGTCTGTAAAGCAAAACGACACACATTTAAAATGCTAAGTTGGAATACGCTATGTTGCAATTGGGTTACGAGTTTCTTTTCTTTTCTTTTTTTTTCTTGAGTGCAACTGCGAGCCGTTGCTGTCTTCCCAGACTCCCTAGGTAAGCATGGCAAAGCCCAGAGAGGTGTGGTAAAGCATTATGTATATAAACATGGTAATCTATGGTAAATGCATTGGATGCATGGGAAAACTGCAAAATGACTGTAATAAAAAGGGTAAACAAGAAAGAAAATATATTTTGATAAAACTGTATGAAGGATATTCACCTCTCCCTGGATTGGTTTGGCTACTTTTAGACCTTTCTCTGACATTTCTCTTGAAGTCAGAATCTCATTCTACATGAACTTAATTGGAATTCAGAGGTGCACAGATGGGCGCTGTAGATTTAAAGCAATGTTTTCCACAATGAATTGCTATACAATTGCTTGCTTTAAAAAGCAATTAAACCCACCTGTTTACTTATGGCCCATCATTTATTTACCAGAAAACCACTTGAAGCTATTTTTCATTGTGTCAGAGGCCTGGGAGATTTTTCTTACTTACTGCTGCTTGAAATTGAAAGCCAGTCGTGATGACGTTTAGCAGCTGGGTTTGTTGTTTTTTAAATGCTGTGACTGTTTTTTCGATGTTGGTCCAAACACATGCTTGAGTCTACTTAAATACTTTAATTTCCTAATTTTAACTGCTCCTTAAAAATGGAGGGCCAAGTTGTAATGTGTACAGTAGTGACAGTGAAGCTTTATTTAATGCACTGGTAAACACTGAAAACCAAAAGTAGGTGTTAAAATGTATCAATTTCTGTATTCTCTAACTATATAAAGGATGTAAATTATGCACAATGCAACGTCCATGACATGTCTTGTACACAATACAAATGTCTCTCTATGCTGCATCACGCAATATTAGCACAATGCAGCACAGTGCAGGAGCCAATATTTATACAAATATCCACATCTGTTATCTCTATACCTCAATGCGCTGGGAGTTGACTTTCTTCCCTTTCTTGTTCCAGGTGACTCGTGGCTTGGGTTCGCCCGTCGCCTGGCAGACAAAGGAGGCAACCCCTCCGGAGACTCCAATCTGGTCAACAGGGACCTTGGTGAATCTGGGGGCAGCTGCGATGTGAGGAGAGCGAACAGGAGAGATCAGAACACAAGGTGGAATCACATGGCTTTCGTCATTGCACCTCTTAACCCTTTAAAAAGTACAAGGGACACTTGTGTCCCACAAATGAAATGATGCAAACTTTCAAATTTTTTTGCAAATGAGGCGCAAGAGAACAGGATTACTGACAAGTTGGAGCTGGTCATCCAAATGGTCAGTTTCCTCCTCGTGATACTTGTCGCTCTCAAATGTATTTTAAGAAGCCATTTGAGCAACCGCTCAATTCCTTGCATGCCTTAAGGGGTTAAAATATAAAAGACGACATTTCTTGCTTGCTAACACATTCCCAGTCAGTGGATTATGTTAAAACATTTGCGGCTCAATTGAAGTGATCCAAAAAAAAAAAAGCAGCTATATGGTGTTGTACACATCGCAGTGATGGCAGCTGTGCAAGCAGTAACTTCGCAAAAGCTTATTTTGCAGCAGAAGATATTAATGCACAAAAATGTAAAGATGATCAAACACCAACTCAGGTGTATCACTTATTAAATTTGTATGCATAGTGGATGTGACTGCCTGGTTATGGCTGCATGCAAATTGAAAATTATATATAAAATACCAGATTGCAGATCCATTGCCAGCAATGGCAATCAATTTAAAACAGAAGGTGTACAGCCATGGTATTGATCCAGTAGCACACTGGTATGTGTATGGTATCATGCTGCTTTATTAATCTTTCTAGGCTGTGGTGTCTGTTTAAATGAAACATTTCTTTCCAATCTTTATTCTTCCCTGTTTGTAACAGTGACCCTTGTTCTCCTGTCGGTTGAGCTGTTATTTATATCATTCACTGGCGTGAGATGAATAGGGCCTGCCAAACGAAATAACCAGCAAATCGACAAAATAAAGCCCAAATTACAAGAACTACTAGACTGCAGAAAAGTAGACCTCTGTGTGTGTTTCAGAAAAAAAGACACCTTTATTTCCTTGAGAGAAAAAAAAAAACCACCAAGCTTGTCTTTTTGCCATTACCTCTAAATACTTAAAAAACCACTCAAAGCCTGGGGCTGCATTTTAAATCCAGCAGAGAACAGGAGCCCTGACCGTGGGCAACAACCATAACTTGAGTCCAGTTTGTCTCTGACAGCACCAAGATGAATTCACCACTCTGGGGTGTTCTGGAGTTGTGGCCTCACGGATCCCAGGGTCAAACAAGACCATTCCTCAGAGAAGGACTGGATTTGATGGTGGACGTTTCAGGAGAGGCTTGTTAGACCTGCAAATCAGTCCACAGCGGTCTGCAACTTCTACCATTATATCCCCATCACTGCTCGTTTGATCAACACTGACTTTCTAAAAAGCTGCCAAAATGATGGTGCAATAACTAGACAGGTAGCTAGATTTTCAACTGTTCATGCTTGGTCTGGACAGTCCAGGAATTCTTCATTCTCTACGCATGGCAGCAGGAGATCTCAATCTTCAATCTTCAGTGTTGAGCTTCCCTTGCTTTAGATACCAATTCATATTTTACTGGGTATTTGGGAGGGTTACCAGAATTTCAGCGTGAAAAAACTGGGACTTTATTTCTCAGCATCGCTAAAGCCAGTAAAACAACTGTATAATAACACAATCATCTGGTGTATTTCTTGCATGCTTAGAAGTATTCTGTGGCTGCCTCTAATCAAGTTCAGAGTGGATTTCTTGCGCACTGTCAACTACAGATAGCTACTGAACCCTTCCAAACACACAATAAAACAATTCACTGTTTTCTTCTATTACCATCTGACCAAAACATGTTAAATATACAAAAAAACTGGCTAGAAAAAACAGATCAGCTTTTACTATTTACAACACACACACACACACACACATACATTATATATATATATATATATATATATATATATATATATATATATATATATATATATAATAATCACAGCGACAGGATTTAAATTTACAATTTTGACCCAAAATGGGACAAATTGTTTCTACAATTCATTTTTGAGAAAGACAAACACTCTGTCCTGTGAATAGAGACAGGCAATTTCAGCATTGGAACCGGTAAACCCAGATTTCCTACAGGTCCTTTTTTTCTGGCGATACCCTTAAATTTTTATTTATATTTTTCATAAAAGTTTTTTTTTTTTTTTTTTTTTTTTAAAAGAACTGTAGCAAATAATAACTTGTTCTTTTTTCCACTTTGTGCTGGTAATGGACAGAAGGGCCCCTTTACACAGAATATTAATAGGTGATGACACGAAATAGGAGCCATCAAATCATCAAATAGTTTCATAGATGGGGGGAAAAAATCCACTCGTCATCAATCTAGTTTAAAATAGACATCTTTCAAAAGCTTTTGCAGCATATTCGAGTGGGAGAAAACGAAAGTAACGCTGTGGTATTTTAATGCTGCTGCTTTGCTTCGTGTTTTAGTCATTACTATGCCAATTAAACCTTGAACAAAATAGATACTGTCACTGGGTGCAATTTTCCAAAGAGATGTTCATTCACGAAATAGGGAGCTCACTACTATACTATACCAAGAGCAGAAAGAAAAATGAATATACTTCTAGAGGCTGATAGATAGATAGATAGATAGAGATAGACAGATAGATAGATAGATAGATAGATAGATATTATCCACCTAAAAAACACACACTGAAAGTGAAAAGTTCATTATAAAAATGATATCCGTGGAGCTTTAGAAGCTTCTCGGAACCCTGGTAGATCAAACTTGCATTGTGAGATTAAATTCAAATAAAAACAGCTGTGTACCTGCCTTGGCAGATATCCTCCTTTCCACAAGTTTATACCCCAGTAAAAAAAAATATATAAAATACCACCTCTGCATCGTGAATCACTCGCCATCTGTTCCTGTGATCATACTGCTGATTAGGTCTGAAAACACAGAGAGCTCTCACTCTCTCGCTCCCTCTCTCTGCGTTCTCGTTTTCTGTCTCTACTTCCTCTCCTTATCTTCCTTTTATTCCTGTTTTTCCCATCTCTATTCCTCTTTTCCTCCTGCAGTTTTCTCAAATGGAATGAGTGGCCTCTGTTGTAGTCAAGTTGAACCAGTGTTCTGTTACCCATACACTGTGGCCCATCAAGCTGGTGGTAAAGCTTGGAATGGGTGAACTTCCATCTTGGGTCTTACTTCCATCCCTGCATACATAAATACATATTCTCTCATCTCTCTTTTCTTCTTCCATCTCAGTCTCTTGCCTTCAATCCCCACACACCCTTCAGTACAGTTTCTGTCCCTCTTGAACCTAGCAGGGCCTTATCGCTCAAACAGGGCCCAGAGTAAGGGCCTCAGTCTGAGAGAGAGGGTCTCCAGAGCCAGCTCTGTCGCTATGGAAACAGCTCTACCTCTCTCCTCAGGCCTAGCTGCTACTGCTTCGCCGAGTCAAAGTGAAATCTCGATAGAAAATCTCAGGGTATTAGTTCTCTTAGACAGTGTGTGTAATGTTTTTTTTTTTTTTTTTTTTTTTTTTTTTTTTTTTTTAAAAAAAGGTGAAACATCGGGAAAAAAAAAAAAAAAAAGAAAATGTAAGAAGCCAACTCCGTGGAGGCCCCTTGCCTGTCAGCTCTCGCTATAGAGTGGTTTAGGAATGTTTCAATGCAGGCAAGAGTCAAGCGCACTGAACAGGAAACGGTATAATGTGTAAATGCCAAAAAGAAAGAAGACCTCTCCCCTTTAACTCTCAAACTTTTCTGACACAGTTCAGAACCAAGTGCTGAAAATCTGTGCATAAGGACATGTATCCTCTTAACGCATTACTGCAGTTATAAACCAAACCCAGATTATTCGCTGTGGGTCAAAGCAATGCTGTTGTTAGGAGAGTCCCTTAAAAAACAGTGTGGAACGTACAGGGGAAAACTACCATATAAATGAAAATCCATTACCATGCAAAATAGCAAAATAAATGACATACAAGCAATTATTATATGCTTGTGTCACACTATACGTTATATAAAAAAAAAAAAAAAAACATTATTATTTATTTCCATATTATTGAGTTGTGAAAATATCTGTGCTGTATTGGAATCCCTCCTGTTACAGCAGTTTCATTTTAATATATGCATTTTTCTGGGTCTTAAAAAAAAAAAAAAAAAAAAAAAAAAAAAAATCGCCTAGATTTACAAAAATTAAGGCACCATGAATATTGCCTGCCGCTGCATTTCAAGCCTAGGCTAATAACACACTTGACTGACAATTTTATTTGCAAATGAAGTAGGACCCGGCCCGTCAGCAAGACAGGCAGAGCGACTGCCGTGACAACGCGGTCCCTGAAGGGCTGAGGCACGGGCAGGCTGAGGAGGGGGTGGGATTGATAGGGTCCCTCCTTCCTGCTTGTGTGGAAAAATGAAAAGAAATAAAAAGTGTTTGATGAGGACGCCTGGGACATGGGAGTGCAGAGAACAAACAGTCAGAGCAAGGTGAACCTGGGTTCAAATTCCAGTTCAGACACTGGCTCTCTCACTTTGACCCAAATGCTTCTTATGAAAACATTACCATATCGCTTTTACCAAGTGTTTTTTTTTTTGTTTTTTTTTCTTTTTCTGAACCTTATTATTATAAAAAGGTTATATTATAAAGAAGCAACGTGTTTCCAGGCAGGAGTGACTGCATCATTATTTTTAAAAACACATTTGCACATTTTGGTGAACTGTGTAGTAGAGTGAAGGATTTGATTTGACGTTATGCGACAAAAGGTTAAAAATGCAGACACCTCGCTCCCAGTCCTACCACAAACTCCCTCGCCCAGCACAGATCCAAATTTGGGCACACTGTGTTAAGAGTAAGACAGCATCCTATTGTAAGCAATGCCAATACATTCTGTCTACAAGATATCCCACACGAATACTCCATCTACACAAGGGCAGGCAAACTTGCCAACAAACGCTACGTGCCAATTATAATGTGCGCTTCTGTCTGTGTGTGCAAGGTTGTAGCTATTGGTGGCAGAACACCCCTGTACATTTCACACATGGCGTGACCTTGTGTGTTTTTCAACGGTTAGTAAGTACCATGTGACATACGGGGGGGGGGGGGGGGGGGGAATTTGAAGAATAAATGTCTTTCCAGTGCTGTCCATCTGGTCACAGGAAGGCTGACGTTGAGAAAAGCTTGGATGGGAATCTGCTGTACTGGGGTTCAAAAAAAGAACACTTGGGGGGGAAAAAAAAAAAAAAGGCCGGACACATTTTTGTGAGGGGAGGGGTGGGGGGGTCGCTCAATCTTAAGGGAGCGCCACGCAACAGCAATGCATTTATTTACAGGGTATATTATTCACGAAGATAAAAGGCTCCCTTTCAGCAGAGTCTTAGCTGAGCGGCGGGTGACGAAGAGAGGAGAGGAAGGGGAAAACAATGGTGTTCTGACACTTTAAAAAGAAGCCAGAAGTAGTGACATCTACTGGAATGAACTGGGACTGCACTGTACCCATCGGAATTGTCAAAACCCAAAACCAAAACATTTCCAACCTCCCCCGTATTCGAATACTCTCAAATGTTGTTCTTTAACCCCTTAACCTCCACCAATATAATGTGTAAAGCCTTCTGCCTCTAAACCAAGGTAGCCTGTGGGTTTTGTAATCTTCCAATGTACTGTAATTCCCTGGAATGTTGGCATCTAAATTAGAAGCATTTTTGAAAGGGCTGGTCCCTCCTTAAAGACGCAGCTCTCCTCCTGAGGCTGGTCAGGAGATAAACTGTCTTTCCATAAATAGCGGATGGAACGGGTCAGGGCTGGGTTACACTGCAAACCACAGTTGGTAATCACAAGCTTCCCGGGCTGTGGTGAGGAAGGAGTAGGGCACACACCCTGGCTGCTTGGCAATGGAATATTGTGAGATAGTTTTGGGAATGCACTATCCATACACACTAAGGTTTTGTTTTAAAGAAGCATTATCTTCAAACGCTTAGATGTAGTGTTAGTCCTAGAATCTTCTTGACCACTGTTTGGAACCACCTTCTCCTAAGCAGCCAGTGGCGGCCTCCTGTGCAGAACTTAATTCCAGGGTTTACCCATCTTGATAATAAGGGCGAGTCTACTTTGAATAGAAAAAGGAAGTCCAATACAGAAGTCGAAAGCCATTTCTCTGCGTGGAGCTGTGGATAAGGTGACTTTGCTCCTTCCTGCCCATCACCCCCCTCCCCAACACTTCAATCCTGGAAATGAGCAAATGTGTTTTAACTTCAATTAGTGGAGTGATTGCAGGGCTCTCCACGGCAGCCCCGGCTTTATTATTGGGATGATTTATTCAGCATTTTTTTAAATTTTATTCTGATTAAAAATGTCTCTCCTACGGGTTTTGATTTATGAGAAAGAACGCTAGAACTAGAATGACATCATTCTTTCGGTTCGTTGCGATTTGGGATTCGGTTAATTGAGGTGACATGAATTTAGCATTAATTTAATTTCCTGTTCTTGAGCGGAAGGGGGAAGGGGGTGAGCTTGTGAAATACACCTTGTCAAGGGAGTGATAAAAAGGCTAAACAAAACAGCTTGGTCTGGTGTAACTGGGAGGGAGGCAGTGCGGTCTTTTGTTGCAAAATCTGGGGAATGCATTTAGGAAAGATCTTTTTGAGAGACTTTTAAAACAGATACAGTAAGCAGATGAATAGATATGGACTGAGACACAAATTGACTAAATGATCGCACGCATGCATGCAAATATAGACACTGGCAAATAAAGATTTGTAGATATTTAAACACACATTCATAAATACAGCGTGCTGCTTTGCCAGGAAGATAAATGTCTGGACAGATAAATGCACTGATAAAAGACACACACTGATACAGACATAAGTCACGAACGACCAATCCTCACCGTCCAGGAAAAAGACAAGAGTGAACCTTTCTACACGGCAACCTCTGGAGAGGTTTGAAAGCTCCAGCCTTTTTAGAAGCATGTTACATTTTAGATAAATGCATAACTTACTGTCTTGATACCTTTAAAAGGAGTTCAAACAAACAAACAAACAAAAAAAACCTGTCTAGCCGAGACATGTTTTTGCTTTGGCCTGTGCTCCTAAATTGTTTCTTGTAATCTGACCGGGCTGGTTTGCATTGGTTGTCATCTGAATTTGTGGGATTTTTTGTATTACATGCCACCTTCTTGACCAGTTCTCCCTTGAAAAAGAGATTTTGATCTCGACGAGACTTTCCTAGTTAAATAAAGATTCAATAAAATATCTTCACCTCTGTCTGTTTACCTAGAACGTTTATTTACATTCCCCAACCTGTTTGCTTCGGTTTCCCTTTTTTGCTGAAGCATCTACAATCTGCGTTATATCTCAGGAAGCAAACAGAAACTCACATTGAGAATCACAGCCAATCAGGAGCAGGGACAGCAGGGCCACCAATAGGATGAAGGCTGGCATCCTTGGAGAGTGGTGTGGAACCATGCTTGGCGGTGACCTTTGACTTGGCCGGACAGCCAAGGCTCCACGACGGAGAGTTTGTTTGGCTTCAAAGAGGACGTCTTGGCAATCTGCAAAAGAATGATAAAAAAGAAAAACATAACATGTGCAGTTGTTGTGCGATTTCCCAATGCTGACAAACCCACGACCTGCTAATGGTTCTGCCAAGGTTAGGTAATGCTGTTTTTGAAGGTTAAGTAAACAGGCCTAGATATTGCAGCGTTCCTCCTTTTTATACTGGCAATAAAACCAATTTCCATGAACGTTACTGAGACAAGAACCTTCGCAAGTTACAACTTAAACTCAAAACTGATAAAGAATGGGTGCAATCAACCCTGTTATATCCCTTTTAAACCTAACAGAAACAGCAACTCTGAGGCCGGGTGTTGATATAAACGAAATAATGGCTTGTTAAGCCAGACTCCTTACTCCTAACTCAATTTTACACATTCCTATAAATTTTGTATTCAGAATTTCACAAGTCAGCCCTAATCACCACTTTCTTGCCGTGGCACTCAGGCTGTTTAATTGGGCAATTTTCATGCATTATTAATAATACCACATTTGATTTGAAAGCCATAAGGAAATAAAGCATGTTGCGTGGGTGGAGGAGTGTGGGATTTAGCCAGCCAATAGCTTTACAGCATGTGGGAGCTTTGTAATCCTTGAACCTACAACCATTGACACAGCCCAGAATCATTCGCTCCAACTTTTTCAACACACTTCTCTGGCTGAACTATGGTAGAAGGGCAGTATAGTAAAATCACAGTAAACGGCTGTAAATACATAGTATAAGCAAAATGACTTTGCCATGGTACTCTTTTTAAGAACCGCATATGTCTAGTTTTACAGACCTGTTCAGTGTTGTGTGCACAGTGTATTGTTCACCAGAAACAGGAGAACCAGCTGCTAGAAGAATGAGAGGTCTTCATTAGAAATGATGCTATGCACGTCAAGCCTCGTGAACTAAACCGAATTTGAACCCAGGTCCAGGTGGCATCTCGCCTAAAACGATGGGCATTTAAAAAGACTAAATTTTAGTTTAGCAAGTTCGGTCTTTCTCTACAATAACAGACAAGCACCCACCCTCTGTAAGCAAACCCCATGAAAGTATAACCTTCCCTTCCTGTGTGGGACTAATGCACACAGCTGACAATTACAGGTTGGCCAGGATACACAGTGTTTTTAATGGTCCTTTTTCGCTGTAAAACACTGGCCCGCTTAGAGTCTGAGGCTGTCTGTTAGGGTATAACTGTGTAAGGCTGCAGTTCAGTTGAACACCACATCCAAAAGAAAAACAGCACAGCCAGTACCCCCACCAGCTTCCAGCTGCGTCTTTTCTTTGTCGTAAAAGTAGGGGTGATGCCTGCTACCAACTACAACCCTACTATCACCTGCACACTACTGATGATAAAGAAGAATGTTAATTCAATTGCAAATCACTGGTATACTGTACCTGAATATATCTGATGTTCTATATAATAAAGGTATATATTAGTATAGATAATAGATTTATAAATGAGGATATTTGTGGAGGTTATTGAATCAGGTACCAGAATTAGGTAATAAGAGCTCACAATCTAAGCTAGCATGGCCGTAGGTATTTTTAAAGAATAGAGATAGCATCTTTCCAATGAAGACGTTATTACAATGCAACTCACTTAGACCGACGGCATCAATGGGAAATTTCATTACCTTTCAATCACATCAATGCTGTTTATTCAACAGGGAGTGTAACTAGGTCAGCAAGCTTAGTGCAATGTAGTTCTTTTGAGTCCTATATAAAATATGCACATTGAAGCTCATACATAGAAACTGCTACTTATTCATTTATTCAGCTAAACACATTGCAGTCTAAAACAAATCTAAACATGCATTTGTCTAGCAGTTTCCCTACAAATGCACATGGGAATGTAGGAACGATCGGATTACAGGTAATAGCTTATGAAATGTGTAAAGCTAGGAATGAATAATTCCAATGGTTAGGGAAAGATGCAAGGAGCACACAGACTATGGGTGCCCAGGTGGCATCATCTGGGCTTGTTTTTCTCCTAAAGAACGAAACAGTGACAGCACACAGACAGTGTTGTTCCCACACATAGTGAAAGAGGCATTGTGACTGGCGCTGAAGGGGCTACACATAAGCTCATTGTTGAGGTCTGTGCCACGCGGGCGGCCCAAGAAGCCCTGCAATGTTAGCCACTGATTTAATTTTATTCAGAGGGGCATGCCAAGACTGAACGGCCTGCCACTAGGGTGGAGTAGGGCAAAGGGGTACAGAAAAAAGTGCAAGCTTTCTTCTGTCTTAAGCCAGCTCTTTCTTTGAGTACTCTGAGTTTGGCCACAGTTCAGATCGGGGGAGGGATGTCAGGAAGCTGGGAATGCTTGTTAAAGGCATGAGCTAAAATAACACCCACTGTCAATTTTCACAGCCATTTCCGTGAACTAATTTGTTGATGTCGATTTTAAGAACAGGTCCTGACCGCAATGGATCAACATTGAGGGCCAATGGTAGCACAAGGGCAGCTTCAACAGTATGAGCCCCTAGTAGAACAGTAGCTTTGTGGCAACCTTTCTATTGACAAATGGATTGACCATTACCGGTGTTCCAAACCCAATGTGTTGGTAATGTTGAGGTCTGCTAGTGATTTTGCTAATGAACAGTGATGGCATTGTAATGGTAGCCCAATAGAATTTTTCTGTTGCCAGTGCCACACAGAGAGAGAGACTGGTTTAGTATAGAAGGGGTCTTCCTCCCCACAGCTGAGTTTGCAAGCTGATTGCTTGGCTGTCATCTGGAACACACAGCAGGCTTTAGTTCACTCCATATGGCAAATCAGAAAGCCAGCATACTGGCGAGTGCTGTGAGAGAGGCAGGCTCGTTTGATTTGGGAGCCGGTGTGTACTGTGTGGTTGGAGCCGTTTGTCTGAGAGCACAGGCAGGTAAACAGCCACAGCCAGGGAGCAATGGCCTCAGTGCGCCGTTTTCTATACAGTAGGTGTTTGTTTTGGCGAGGCCCTCTTTCACAGGGGCCTGCCACCGAGGGGATTCGGGAAGTAAAAATTCAGGAAACTCTACTCTCTTTAACCCTGCAAACAATTTTGGTCGCTGTCCTCGCGTTCTGCTACTATAAGTGATTTGAAAATATCCTTGCCCTAACATCTCAAATACAAGACATTCAGGACCTCATGCCTTCTTTCTAAACTACACTAGATTAGCTCCTTTAAAACCCCTGTTATTAAAACACTCTGATGCAGCACTTATTCAATTCAGCCTGTTTTATTGTTGATGCTTACTGCTGGACAGTTAGAAAATGTGTGTGTGTGTGTGTGTGTGTGTGTGATAGTGATTGTGATTAGAGGAAGAAGAGATTGAGAGGAATGCAGTTTTTCTCTCTCTACTCAAATGTCTTGAATGACAATTACAGTTGCCTGGAAATCTGTAAGCCCTGTGATTGGCTGCAGGTCAAGAGGGAAGCCTGAAGGGTTAAGGTAATTGTAAATTGTCCGGAAAGCTTACAAAGGCAAAAAAACACAGAGGGGGAGGCAGGGGAAGCTTGACTATTGCTTAGACTGCTGCCATCTACCATTCTTTATTTTACCATTCCTACAAAACTTTAAAACCTGTTCTGCCATGTGACTGTTTTACTGGTGTCCCAGTAAAGAGCCAGGTCTGGCCAGTGTTCGTGTCCATGTGAAGACAGGCTGTTCCCCACACAAATGGGACTGCCTATAAATAAAAAAAAATCAGCCCTGGGACCAAGGAGGATCTATAAATAGGTCTGCTTGTGTTTTAGGACTGAAGAGGCAGGCAGGTGATATCTTTGCACTCTGGATCAGAAACACAAAGTTAACATGTTTTGAAATGGTGGTGTTTTCTCTCTCTCTCTCAACACACACAGGATAAACTCTGGGATCTTATTTTGCTGTAATGCAAAAAATGTATAACCGTATAATTCATTAAAGATCCAGCTCTGTTCCAGGCAGGAGCATTTCAATTAAGAACCCTGATTGCTTTATTATTTAATCCCACTTGCAGAACCTTCAGTAAAAACATCAATCAGGCTTTCACTTTACTAAACAAAAACGCATTTCTAGTGCACACGCGGAGTCACAGGTGGGTATGCGAAAGCAGACCGATATACATGCACGTCCCACCTGGCTTCATGTCTTTATAGCAGGCAGGTTGCAGGTGACCACAGGGACTGGGAGCTTCAGCTGGATTTATTCAGGTGTTCCCTGTCAATGGCCATGTTTTAACTAAATGACATTCCTGTGTTCAGAGCAATTCAAGTGTGCTGTAACTGTCACTGTACCATGAACAGCAAGTCTTTCTGTCTTTCAGTTTGTTAACTTGGTGTGAAACAGGAGACGGAGCAACACGGAAAGCTTCTGCAATAGACATTCCAGTCTAATTGGGATTACATATCAATATTATTTCCCCATCAGCAAAGTGGAAGACATCCAAGTCTTCACAAACTATTTTACAATAGTATAATTTAAGACTTCACGCAAAAGTTTAAATCTTCCTCCAGGCAGAAAGTTGTTGAGTGGATGTGTCACGGAAGTTTTCAAATAAAACTAGAGAATTTCATTTTCAATCAAAGACGACCGCAAAGCAATCTCTTGTAATTCCACCTGGGATGAGAGAATTTTATTCTCATTTCAATTAGTGACAGTGTTTGCAGCGGTCTGATCCAAACAATTGGAATCTTAAAATAAAAAATAAATAAATAAAATTCCCCCACAAACAGAACAGTTGTTCAGTCTCAACGAGCGAGATCAATTTCTGATCAAACGTGAGATGCAAAGTTCTGTCAGATAAGAGTGCGAAGAGTTCAATGGCAGCTTCCGCCCCCCCCCCCCCCCCCCCCCCGAGTTCCCGAGTCCCCGCTATCCGGCACTCTGAGGGTGGATCCACTTTCAGATATTCCAGGCTGACCTGGGACCCGCGAGAATGGCATTCCGGAAACAGCAGGGATTGAATGACTTCCTCTTTGGCATTCTCCGTTTGTGGAAAAGGGAAACGACTTCCTGACACGATTACCAGAATTATTTCTAAACTTGCTTTGCTGAGGACACCTCTGTTTAATTAGACCATGTGTGCTTGTGAGTTGGTGTTCAGAGCTGAGAGATGGTAGGCATTGCGGTCTGAGCTCAGGGAGCTGGGTGGGACTGGGAGACAACGTGATGCAATGGTTAGAGCTGGGGGACTAGGAGCTGAGAGAGGCCTGGCGGTTTTATTAAACAAATGGCCTACATTTTAAAATTTAGTTTTGGTCTCTGAACAATGTCATCAGGAGGTGATTACTTACAATCCCTGCTCTGTGGATAACACGTTGACTGGCTTTGCTTTTCACTGATGTCGAGAACGCAGAATGTAGCGGCGCTGTGCAATCTTTGCCTCCAGGCTGATCCTCAAATGGGTGCGTGACAAAGCAGCCAACCCTTCCAGACTGTACAAGGTCCCTTGGGAGGAAGTACAGTACACAGAACTGAACGAGATCAATCTCAATTCGTCCAAAAAAAACAAGTGCTTTGCATTTATACTGGAATCTGACCATCTTGCAGCAGTAGTGTATTTAAAAAGCAGAAAATAAAATACACTGTTGCATTGTTTTACATCCATAATGATTGTTTCTATATTATATGGTGTTCACTATCAAAGAATGCTAAGGAGACTTAAAATTACCAGAGTTCCTAAATTGAAGAGTTTGCTGAATTTCCTTTTGCAACGCCATCAGACCGAGCACAGGGTCCAGTGTAAAGCTATAACCTTTGCATCTGTGGGCATCTGGCTAAAAATATGTTCTACCCACTGAGCCATTCCGTCACAGGATATCTGAAGTTCTGGGAAACTTGACGTAGCCAATAGCTGTCTGAATCTGGCTCAGGGAAGTGTGAACAAGCTTTGTAATTATCTTGCTCATTGGAGGCCAGTCATGTGGTACAGTGTGCTACAGTAAAGGGGGTTCCTGCAAAGAGCTTCCTGTAATACAGTAAATCAGATCAGTGCCTACTAAGCAGTTAACTTCATTGAAGGATTCCTGTGTTGGAAATGTCATGCGCATCATTCACACAGCCGTCACCTGGTCTCTGCACACACCCTGCTGGGACTGGTTTTAAACAGCGCCAACTAAATTAGTCATGATTTCAACTAACCGCGATCAGTACCATTTCCAAAATGAGCTGTAATGTGTGCAATGACAAGCAGGTGGCGTTTATGTATATACCTTTTAAAACCCACTGTGGTGCACTTCTCTCATTTACACAATGCAGAACACATATGGCCAATTTCTTTTACCTTCAAAATCAGACTGTGTGTTTAAATGCTGATAATGCAACCAAGGACAGAATCATATCCCCCTGCTGTGCAACGGATGCCACACAATCAGTTCAAGAGTCTACGTAACCCTTATTGTATTCCCTCCAACTGAACTGCACAATGAAGTCAGGGCATGCGGGCAGTTGAACTCTGGGTTTGAACTCTCTGAAATTTCAACAAGAAACAAAACAGAGAAAGTAAGAACACTTAAATCAGGAAGGAGTTTGTGTTTCATGTACAGTATGCGATAAGGCAAGCGTTAAAACTGTAAAGGGCATCCCTTTGCAACGGATGAGGCAAGCAGAATTCCCAGCCAGAGAAGAGATCTGAAGTCTGATTGGTAGTGCTGCTTTAACCCTAAAACAGCTGCCCCACATGTAACCAATTAAATTATTTGCATAAAGTGATCCCAATGTTAATTAGCTATTCCCTTAGTTATTCATCAGCAAGATTATTAGAATATTATCAGCGCCGTGTTCACAGTTGGGGAGAGGAAACAACATGCACATGAAAATGAGTCCTCTCTTTTCTTTTATTTAGTCTTCCTTCTTTTAATGAAACATACAAATGAATTTCGTTTGGCTTAACTTTAGGAATACTGGGTTATTCATCAAGAATTACATGCAAATAATTAGCATGCTGCCCTGAAGCTCTATAAATATTCAGCACGGGAACAAAAGCCTTTCTATGTTGCATTAAAATAAAAAAAAAAGCAACACAAAAACCTAGAAATCGGGCATCTGCAATGCGAACAAACACAACTGCACATTACAAGCTACACAGCTGCACATTACAAGCTGGGGAAGGAGATATCAGGGCATTGATACCTTCTCTACATTAGAACCAATCATGCATGAGACTCACAGACCATCTTGAACACTGCAGATTGGAAGTGGATCAATGCTAAACTGCATGACTTGTTTGATGAGCATTCTTGTATGACGTGAGCTTCTGAACGCAAGCATTCATTTAGATCCAATTAGTGCAATTTTGCAAAGACACACTCAATTGGTAGGTGGATCATACAAACTCACACTAGTCCTGCACCCAGTCCTATACCGTTTACCCCAAAAGCAACAGGAATAACCCCCGTTAGGAACCCTACAGACACAGATGAGATGTATTCATGCTGTGATCAATGCAATCGATCCAGAGTAGATTTGGCTAGGGCCTGATTGCTCCTGGTCATTTCGATAAAATATCTAAACTAGGAGAGTTCTGACACCCAGGACTGGGTGCAAGGTTAGTGTTCTAATGGTAACCCAATGGATTTGTAACAAATAGAGCACAGTGCAGTGCATTAAAGGGTGGTAAAAGCACAGTACACTGCAGAATTACTGTTCAACGTACACAATATCTTACACAAATCAATTCCCAGCTGGAATAACATCACACACTGACAATTACACATCGCCGCCTGAACCAGTGCTTCTTCGACAAACTGTATCCGTCTGTCTGGCAACTAATTGGAATGAAAGGGCTGAGCTCTCACAATAACACTGGCATTTTTTTTTTGTTGCAGTGAAGCAGTAGAATCCCATTAAATAATAATAAACTTAAAAAAAACCTCTCTCTGCCTCCCGCCGCAGCTGAAACAATGACTGAATTCGAAAGCTGCAATTACATTAAATCCCTTCTGTTTACATTATAATTTAGAACTGCCCTGACATGGCAAAGTAAAAATGTTCAGTCTTTTAAGACGCCATTCCCGGCGGGATTACAGTTCCATTCCCTTGTATTACAGAAATACACACACGGCACTGGGAGACACAGCGCACACAGACCAGTGTGGCTTGCTATCAGACTCTCTCTGCAATATTTAGTTTGTTCAAGCCCTTACAAAAAAAAAAAAAAAAAAAAATTATATTGACATACTGTTATAGCACTGGTGTACTGCCCTGATGAAATGCTTAAGAACCAAAAGCAGACCTCAGCACAATCTGCTGTACACAGTGGTGCTGATGTGGTACAGGTACACAATAACACATTTAATGTTATCGAAGCAGCTTAATGAAATACTGAAAAGACTCCAGAACGCCTATATGAATCAACAGCCAAGTAAAATAAATTTGCATGATTACATTTGCAAGTGAGTGCAAGTTCTCAGTTTCACAACACATGGCTGTTTATTTTACTCATTTTGTTCCCGCACACGCTGAATAACACAGTACCTGTCTTTTATATCTGCTTAAACAAACTGGAAAATTGGTGGGCACACATTTATAACACACTTGAGTTAGCCAGTCTAATGTATCCAGTTTCATCATGCACACAAAGATCTAAACCAGTGTTCTTCCATGATTTGAACCTGCGATCTCCATGCTACAGGGCACATCCTGCACTCCACACAGAGCGCCTTTACTGGATGCGCCACTCGGGCGCCACACTGCGTATGGTAACCAAGGCTAACTGGATTTCCCCGTCTTGTTTGTTTGCTCTCCTCTATTGGGAGACAATGACATAAATGATATTCGCCTGTCTCTCCAAATAATGTCTGAACCACTGCCTGAGGAATAAACGCACCCTGCGATGGGGGCGTCAGACATGCCAGCGCACTGAATCAACAATGCACGCAATCGTCTCACAATAAAACATATTCAGCTTTAATGCCATTCAAAAGCTTACAGGTTCCGTGCCCCAGTTTTTATTTATAAAATGATTACAGGGAGGATAAAGGTAAAACTCTTAACACTTTCCATACTGGCAGTGAAACACAACAATCAGTTCAGGTTTGGCGAGATGCACCGAATTGAGTTTACACTTTACAAAAGTCATGAAAAATAACTTTGGCTCACTATTACAATAACTGACAGCTGCCTGAAATACATATGAACCTACTGTTTCTCTCTTTTGCTCAAAAAGGTAACTTGGTGGGACACATGGTTTAATAGAGTCCCTGTATATTCGATTGAAATTCATTGCTAAAATACCTTTTTTTTTATTTTATTTGCAACTGAACGTGATGTAACATGAATGTTGAAATGCAGTTACTCCACGATTGGGTATGACCAAATACTGCCATAGGGTGGAAAAAAAAAATAAACACAGCTCTCCAAGAATGTTCAAGGAGTATTCTGTTAGTACAATGTATGGAAAAGAAAGCCTGTTTAAATCTAAACTAAACAGTTCAGATCATTATTCTAATCAAGCTCCACAGCTTAGCAATGTTTTGGAACAGTGCGATTCACTCTCGTCACTCTGACGTTGGGTTTTGTCGACTCCAAGATAGAATGGAAAATGTATTCGATGTTAGATCTCTCAGCACACTTGAATTCTGAAAGAATATTACAAACCCACACTAGCACTGTCCCAACACGAGCCTCTCACCTTTCTCTATGATGAGCGCTGAGCACCCAAGCATAAAAGAAAAATCATTTGTTAAAGGAATTTAAAGCCCATCATTTCAATTTGAACAGTGGCAGGGTAGCTTCCTCCTTTCCAGTCCAGATAACAGAGCAGTCGAAGTGCCGCTGCTCGCTGACACTCAGCATTAAGATCCTCTGCCTCTCTCATCTGCCACAGAGAACTTGTCCGGTCGCTTCCTTGCTTCTTTATCACAGTTTGATATTTTTTGTCTCCCTAGTAAGTGAAAGGGGGGCCCTTTCTCCACTCCTCAACCTTTACCAGCTTGACTCATTCCCATATCAATCACCCCCTGCCCCCCACCCACCCTGCCCACTGCAGAGGACTGTATTGTGGAAACCCTCCCCAGCACAGCTACACAATGGTACATGTACACGGGGGGGGGAGGGCCCTCTTTCCTCCAACCCTGGGCTGACAGGACACTGCTGCACATCTCCCCCCCCAGACAAAGTGTTTTATCTGTTGGAAGGTGAGATGAGCTGACAAGCATACTTGAAAGCTCCCTCTCCCTCTCTCTTCTACAGACTAAGAGACTGCACTATCTGCCAGCATAGAAGGTCATTTACACCAACAGCATACACTTACAGTAATGGTGCCCAAACAAGCAAACGCAAAAACCAAATGAAATCCTATAAATCTCAAGCAATTGCTTTTCTTGCTTTATAGCATCATAGTCCCTTTCACTAGTCCTTCAGAGCCTAAAGATGCACTCTAAGCTCTAAAGTGAGTTTCAGCTCACTTTTTTTTTTTTAAAAACAGACGTGTAATTTCAATAAATAGAAGTCTTTATATACAAGACTACTTCATCACTGTAAATAATTTGGTTGTTTTTTTTGTTTTTTTTTGGAGGGGGGTAAAATTATGGCCTTTACTTCAGGGATTTAAAAACCTTGACGGAATATATCCTTATTTTCAGAGTTGCAAACACCCAGTTTAAATAAGACTAATAATGCCACTTCTGTGATTGCACCTCTTCCTAATAAATGTTCTAGAAGAAATTGAACTCTCCCTGCATCAGCTGCTGCTTTAACTAAATCCCAGACTTAACAGCAGCTTTTGCTCAAGTACAATCTTTCCATTACAGTAACTTTACCACTGAAAAAATAAATAAATAAAAGCAGGAAGTAATCTTTAAATCACAACAGCTCTCAGATTGTTAGTTTCTCTTCCCCTGGAAGCTGCATCAGTTTTAAATCAGGATCATCTCTGCTTGTAGAGCGATAGACTGGTTCTTTTTCAATTATATTTACTCCAGGAGAGCTTATTGCATTGGAGACATAAGAAAACCCCATTCTCATTTCAGAGCGCTTTGTGATCACCTCTGTCTTTCCTTAGCGCGGAGCTGGCATCATCCATCATTTATTTTTCTGTATGGTGTAACAGAAAATAAATCTAAAAAGTAACTAGCAAACAACTTCTCAAATTAACTTTACCACCTTGCTATTCACTAGATGTGTGCAGTATTCCACTTTTATAGTGGATAACCAGGCTGGATTAATTTACTAAAGCTTTATCGGGGCTACGTGGTAGAGACTGCCAAAGAAAACAAGTTACGAATAAAATATATAACCAGGAACGTGCCTTCTAGAAATCCACATCTGTGCCAGCAATGGCTTGAAAACAGCCCTCCAACTGCTAATGAGTTTCTGAATCGGATTTATGTCGCCTATATACACTGGATCACAATCCCCAGCTTGATTATATTTTTACCCACCCCAGGGTTTACTACATGTCAGAGACACAGCCCAGTCACCTTTCCCCTTAGAGTTCTGATTTCAGTTTCAAATTACACACAATTACATCCATAAATTACCCCTCTGTTAGCCTCCCCCCCTTCCCCCCCAGCTAAATCCTACCCAGCTGATCCCCCCACCCCCTTGCCAGATGTCCACTGATTGCATGGATAACAAAAAGCACCTTTTAAAAGGCTCAGACTTCAGTAAGGACCCCCGTCTACACAAAGGCAGGAGGATTAACAGCTTTTAGCACATAAAAAAAAAAAGCCAGCCCTCAAGCCAGCAACATCCATCCTCTGGCTTCCTTTTCCGCTGCATAGTCTATCTGTCTCGCAGGGACTCTGCTCCCCCCCTCTGTATCCTGGTGACTGGGGAACCGCCCGCTCTTCAAAAAAAAATAAAAAAATCTAGTAGCTCACTGCTTGGTTGTGGAGAGCTGTGATTTTCGTTCCACGCTGCTGGACTGTGAGATATATAAAATACACACTGAAAAATAGGCGGAATAGGGTACAGTAAGAGATCAGTCCACAAATTGAATGCATAGAGTTTTCACTGAAACAACTAAGCACTTTAATATGGAAATTATAAGTTACATTATGTACATAATTAACAGTATACATTACTCTATTCCTCCCTCCCTCTTTTTCTCTTTCCTTCTCTCCTCTAGTGTAGCACAATCTTCAATTATAAAACTGCAGGCGCAGACTGTTGGACTATTCCCTTTTGAAGACCGTTTTAAGATAACTTGAATAGCTTCCAGTTCGCAAAGCACGGGGGGAGGGGGGGAGTGTGTCCAAAACGTTCAGCGTATGACGATTCACAGTGGAAAATAAACCTTCTTGCAAGTGCAGCTTGAGTTGTTGCAACGGGAATAAACAGAGGCTCTCGCTGCAAATTTACCATCAAGGTTGGTTCCCTAGTTTGTGCCGCTTATAAACTGTAAAAGGATCAAAGGCACCTTTGAAGGGCATGTCCTTTGTGTGCAAGACATGAGCTTTACTGCCATTTCAAGAGCCACGATTTATGTGCTCGCAATGAATGGGAATAAATTAAATACACTTCCAAACTGAAAAGTGCCGGGAGAACACTTCAGTGAAATATTATTAATAATAATATTATTTTCTATTACCAGTGTATATTCTATGAGTTGTATTGCTGATGTGCCTTGATTTGTACACTTAGAAGGAATATGTAAGTCTATACATTGCTGTACATACATAACGTTTTAATAAAGAAAGTGGACAGGTCAGGCACAATGGGTACCCTGCAGGCTGTAAAAGGTTAAACTATCCATGTAACAAACATTCTTATACCAGGAAAACAGAATCCCTGCAAACATCACAAGTGTTTTTATTCAACCATCATTGTAAATGCATTACTGTAAATTACACCTGACCAAAGAACAGAATCAATACCGCTTTGCCAGTGTGGCGGTGGTATCCGTCTTCGAATGAAATACTTCAACAGTGGAGATTGCATTGATGCTACATTATGCAGTACAGCATTATATCAGATCTCCAGGGTGTTAACAGGGAGTTTATCTTCTGTGGATTTCATTTAGGGAGAATGCCCAGAGACAACACCCAGGCTCAAGTATTATAATCAAAGCAAATTGAATCCTCCCTGACCTAGAAGTTACCTTAATATCTCCTGAGAATACTTGGTGCATACTTGTGAAACTTGTGGAATCATATTGCACTGTCAAAGTATTGTGTGTGTGTGTGTGTTTTAATTGCAGTTCTGCCTATATAAAGTATGCAATGGCAGATATCAACCACAACACAAGTCTTGTTTTTAGTGTGGTGATCCTAGGACACTGTACACATCCACTGCCTAACATGTAGACTTTTAGACCCGAAAGATAAAGGTCTTTTCTCCGATTCCAAGGTGTGAAACGCAGGAACCAACATCTTTAAATTCAGACTGTGGAGACTGTAGTGGGGTCGAATGTTTCGGCTTAAAACAACATTTTATAAAACAAAGTTTTTCTTCTTCCCTGGCGCATTTAGGTCTATTCAGCCATCACAAGGCAGTCGATGACCCTTTGCAACACCTGGGAGGCAGTGTGGCACAGGGGTTATAATCCCAGGCTTCAGCATCAGCTGGAACTAATAAGAAAGGGTCTTGCCAAGACAGGTGGAAAGCATTACATCCCACTATACAGCACTGTCGCCGAGTTCCCTAAAATTATACTTTTTTTTTTTTTTTTTTTAATTATAAATATAGTCCCAACATAATATCCCTGTGTCAGTAAAGAGAGCAGTCACCTGCAGCTTTGGTTTATTCTCATTAAACCAACAACACCAGGCAGGCCCCCTGACAACCAAGTATCCTGCCTATGAGAGGTAAAACCGAGGCCCTATTGTATGTGACTGGGCAGCAGTAGTTGTGATGCACAGTTCATCTCAAGTCTCTGCAAGTTGATTTGGGTAAAAGCGTCTGCCAAATGATTAACAACAACAACGACTACTACGACTAAGGAGACTTGTTGTTTAAATTGTATCTAACTGTTCAAAGCATTCCTCCAGTGGTCCCACATATAAACCCACTGTCCTCTTCAGACTACCAGCGGAGCTGACTCTTCTACAGCATTGTATTCTGGTCAAAAAGCCAAACTTAACTTCACAAAATGTCAGATGTTTTCCAAGTACAGACAGTTCTCTGTTCTCCTGGCTGGGACCATTTCGCAAACTTGAAAAAGCCAACACGCACGCACGCACTTATTTGTTTATTTATTGTCGCCTTGCAATTCTTCCGAGTTCAGAATGGCGGTGTCTGTTTTCCAACTCGCTGTGTTTAGTTTTTATTTTGGCATTTTTTTTAAAGAAAAAAAAATAAAGCATTTGTTGTATTGAATGGCTTGGACAAGCTGCGCATTCGGATTGGCTCGTGAGGATACGTGACCTTTACCTACACGTATCTAATAAATACTAAAATAAAAATACTAATTTAATAAATCACTTCTTTAAAAAGACGTGGCGTGATTATACCAGCATCAAGTAAACAAACATCACGGACTCGCGAGTAACTCGCACATCACTGTGATTGATAGTGTGTCACTCAAACAATCCTTCGACAAAAAAAAAAAAAAGTGTAGCTTCGGGGCACGGAGTTCAGGCTGTACTGCTGAGCACGGACAAGCTCTCCTAGCAAGCCGGGAAAGCCGAAAATATGCAAGCCATAGATGCATTCAAATGTGCGAGTTGAAGGAATTCACGCACGCTGTACGAAATGAGAGAAAAAATATTCGGCCGGGAATGGAATAGAAACAGAGGGCGGGTTACATAGAAGCAACCGCGGTGCGCTGTGCCACTGCAGTTGCAATGCGCCTTTATGAAAATACAATAACCATGCAAAACGTGTTACAAGCTAAATTAAAGTAACCCTCAACCAACAGCGCCCGAGCGTTTAACTGACCTGTATACAGTACAGTGTAAGGGTTCCCTGCATGGTGTATTAGTGAAGCAACCCGCATGTATGATTAGTGAATTCTGCACTTTGTTTCACCAGCTGGGTCGGGACCGCTAGGTAGGGATTGCTACCATACTGCAGAGAAACAAACCTCGTTAACTTTTGCCTCGTAAAATTACTAATTTTACTGAATGCAATTTCAAAGGCAGAGAAACTGAATCAATCGGATATTCCCAGGACATCATAATAAACTCGAGTTCAGAATCAAAGTAAAAATAAGTTCAAATAAAAACAACAAAAACGGGAAGAGGTCGGGGTTTCTACTGTCCATCAAAACTACCTACTGGAGTTATTAAAAAGAAAAACCGTACAATTCCCAAACACAAAACAGCAAGGTATACAGCGTTTCAATTAAAATATCCGTGCTTAAAACGGACAGAACCTGATTTGAAATACACCACAATACAATAGTTAGCCCAAGATAGTCAATAAACACACACATATTTATATATATATATATATATATATATATATATATATATATATATATATATATATATATATTAGTTACGTTTGGTATTGTCCATCGACTGAACCCTGCATTTTTTAAAAATTTTCTTGTTTGTAAAAACATTTTTGAGTACTTTAAATATCTCACACACAACAACCCGAATGGAATAAAAAGCTTACTTAGTTTTTTGACATTGCCTGTCCAGACTTTTTTTTTTTTTTTTTTTTTAAAAGCCCCCCTCTGGGGGGGGGGGGGGGGGCAACGAAAAGAAAAAAGAAATCCTTGTTTTTGTTATATCCCAAAAAAAACAATATAGGGTTTTTTTTTATGAATCCAGATCAAAAAAAAAAAAAAAAAAAAAATCCCACAAATCCCTGTCAGCCCCCACCCGCCCCCCTTCCAAAAAAAAGGGGGGAAGGTGTTTTAATACTGTACGGCACAAAAAAGCCCGCTATTCCGTTATGACAATGCGTTGAGTGAGACTGTCGCTGTGGGACGGAGAGTCTGCACGAAGCCAACACAGCGCTCCGTGTCTCTGTGCCCTTTTGCTGGTAGTGCTGTTTGTGATTTTTGCTGGTAGTGCTGTTTGTGATTTATTATTTTTTTTTTTTTTTGGAGGGGGGTGGGGAGTGGGTAAAATGGCCCCTCAGTGAGATAACAAAGCAAATCCCTTCTCGGGTCATGTGACCAGGTTTGTGAATGACACTACGGATTGAACACAGATAAGAGTATCGGGCGGCCTGATATTTGATGCCACGGTGAGGGAGGGATTGCATCCGCCACCCTCTCAGCAAGGCAGCGTGCTGAGAAGTGGGCTTTATGTTTGTGACTCGCTGCTTTCCATAAGGTGCTTTGCATTGGATAGAAGGCACGCGCGTTCCATTCCTGTTGGGATTTGCATTGTCAGTTTCAGAATCTGCATAGCTGCCCCGCCCCCCAGACACACGCACACGCACACGCACACGCACACGCACACGCACACAGCTGGTACAGTTGCTGCCCACAGTACTGTACACAACAAAAACAATAAACAGCTGCTAATTATATTATTACAGCAAATTATTTTTACCTTTCCCATTGTTAAGCCATGATGTGTAATTCATTAGATTATTATTATTATTATTATTATTATTATTATTATTATTATTATTAATAATAATAATGCCATCATGTTGGAGTAATGCACTTTGCAATGGTTTTGAAAACTAGATTCATTCTTATCGGTATGCTTTTCTTGGGCTGCAGGAAATTTAAATTGAAACCATCCTGACTAAAATCTTTTACCAGTTCAGTTAACAGTTAACTGGGAATCAACACTAAAGCATTCAGACCTTGCTTGAAGCTTTGTACAAAAATCCAGCATGCAGATTTGTCATTCTGAGGTTTTGTTTTGGCTAATAAACATTACAGGTAGTGATTAATGTTGCTTTTGGTTTCATTTTGACATCTAATCTACACATTGATGAATCTGCTCGTCACCATTTATTTACATCTCTCGTTTTTTTCCGGCATATTCTCAGTATGTTACAATTACACTCTTAACCCAGCGTAGATCTCCTATTTGAGGGTCATCGTTTACAGAATATTGATTTCATGATCTGGGAAGAGCTGCAGGAGAGCGTGTGCCTGCATGAGGCTGCTGCTAGTTCTATTTTTATCTTTGAAACAGGAGATAATGACCACATAAAAAGATGTTGGATGAGTACCAGGAGGAAATGCCCACAGGTGATTTTAACATTCAAAACGTTTTGTAACAATGAATTGGTGTAAGGCTGGAGCCCATACGCACCGTGGTGTCTCTGGTGCCATTTAAAACACCAAGTCAAACATTTGCTTTACTTTTGAAAATGTATTTTCTTTGTGCTGCTTATTCACGGCTGCCTAATTTAATCACTGCAATAAATCTTGAGCAATACGCCGGCTTTTACTGTCATGAGGAAAATCTTAAGCATGGGAAATGTCGCTTGGGTATGGAAATGTGTTTTGTGACTGTGCACTCACAGATTGACAAGAGCAATCCATAACTTTGTAATGAGCCGGACGGAAAGGGGATTGTTGCTGCTGTCGTCTGTTTTTACCTTCACCGACTTCTGCAGCGGACTACCCCGCAGCAGCCCAATGCATTTCCATTCTGTTATATCTGGCTGCAGTTTGGAGTATAATTAAACATGCAGTACTACACTCAAGAAATCTCTACTTGCAAGCCATTATTTCAGATTGTTCCTGGTCATGTTTCTTGGAGAGTGAAACTGTCCCCACCCCTTCAGGGCACTGTCAGTAACCAACCAGCTGCTTCCCCTGTTGACTGACAGGCTTTTAGCCAATAACGTGCTTTGACCCAGAAGGCACTGCAGAGGGGAAATGACCCAGGAAGTGTAATAGATTTCCTGAGAATAAGGCATGGAAACTAAGAACTTTTTTTTAAGCGAATGTAGTACCATATCTTGTTAAAAACAGTGTGTTCAAATTCAAATAAATGTTTGCAAAAACACTTTAAAAACTGCACATTTGAGACCTATGTAGCTTAAGAAAGTGCAAAAATAGGTAAGATTTATTGTTACAAATAAAAAACAAAGAAATCGTTTACAGTATTAGACAAACATTTCCCTCCGATGGCTTTATTGCACAGTCAAGTTTCTCAATTAACCTGCTGCCGGCAGCATTTATTTTTCCCCCTCCCTCCTGCTTTGTCATTCCCCAATCTTTCCCTCAGCACTAAACACAAGATTAACATCCACTAGCCAGACCACAGACTGGAAAAAAAGAGGGCTATCAGGGAGCTTGTCAAACACACAGCAAGCATTCAGTCAAAGGGGCTAGCAAGCTCCCTGGCCAAGCTCCCTGAACTGCAATGCACTACTGCTAATTGGAATTCCTAGAATTCTTTCGCTGACCCTTTGCTGGTTAGGTTAGGGTCATTCGAACGCCTGTCAAAAAACCAGAGGCTGTAATATGACACTGGTGGCTTTCACAGCTTTAAACAGCTCAGAGATCCAAGGAGAAACGATTCAGCCTCTTAAGATCTGCAGATCGCAGACAGATGCTGTGTTCCTTATATTCTTTCACTGGCTTGAGTCACTGACTACTAAAAACCTAGAAAAGCACATGCAGATGTGAGAGCTGTACAGCAGTACAGGGGCTGGAGGACACAAAACTAGACACACCTGTTATAACGCTGTCAATAGGGAGATATAATGTCAAAACGCCAGGCACCCCCAAACAATGCCTACAGCAAGACACTTTATAAAATCTGTCAGATCTGCTGTCTTGCGCATCATGACTGAAACTAACCTGGCACTGGGAGATGCAGCTTTTATATATTACAGGCCTGCTTACACAAACGTGTGCGAAAGGGTTTTCTAACTTTGTCCAGATCCCAGGCATTTGAAAGGGTTAGTGGCATGTGTTTTAACACTTAACAGCACTGAAAAAATAAATAAAAAAGTACAACAATTCGTGTAAAGGATGCTAAAAACCTTAAGGCTTTAGTTTAGGTATCAGTTCTGTAGTGTTGTGATTATAAACAGCCTACAAACATGTCAGTAATTATCCTAGTAACAATTATAGAATATGCTTAGCAATAATAAGACTATTATTATACACTTTTGCTATTGTTTTTTTTTTAATAATAACTTATAACGGAAACTCAACTAAACTCTTCCCACTAAAACTGTAAAAACTAACACACACGTGGCATATCACTTAGTAAAACTCACACACAAATGTCTTGCATTAGCACCTTCAAACTCAGACTACATTTTTAAAACTGTATATGAACCTTGAAATACCTCCCCTAGCCAGCTAGAAAAAGGTTACTAATTCAGCAGGCAGATGCCTCGCAGTGCCTCTTAGACAGGAAGCCGTCTTGCTGAGGGAACGTGCTGCGTGTCTCACTGTGCGGCCGGTGGGTACCCCCACGTCTATAACCCCAAAAGGGAAATCAATACCGAATGTATCAGCTGTATTGAGCAATAACCACTAAGGATCAACATCTATGAGATTGGAAAGGTTTTATGCTTTGCTACTTATATTGGGAGCATTGCAATACTGTGTGCCAGTCTGTTTACATGTAAACCTTCAAATCTTATTAGTTTATTTCCCAAAGCAATATTAGTAATCCGCTGTATGTCTCTTAGATGTGAGTGATATTAACCAGACTGTTAAAAAACAAAGTGACATTATCAGGAACTTCTCCCTATGGGTTCCCATCAAGGCCGGGAGATTTTAATGTGGTGATATTAAGTGGACGGTTCACAAGAGCGACACTAAGCAGGTTTTACTGTACGTCTCTTCCGTGTGAAAATGCCAGTTGTTGAAAAAGGGGATACTGTACTGTATCAATACCAGGAGTGGCTTAGCCACCTTCTCAAATCGTTTTTTCTCTCCTGCCTCCTTCTCAGTAGTCAGTAATTGGCTCCAGAAATGTTTTCTTTTCTTCTCCATCTTTAAGCGAAGCCCACAGGCCCAAGAAGCCTCCAGGGGCACGGTTTCCACGACAACCAGCCAGCAGGCTTACACGATTCTTCAATCTGACAGGCCACTTTGATTCTAGCCTAGCCAATCAAAACTGTTCACAGCTGCAAGCAGCGGACGGACAAGAGTCGATTTTGTGTCCTCTGGACTGTTTAAAAAAAAAAAAGGGAGGAGATTAGGAGAGAGGGAAATAAGGGATATACAGTGCTAGCAAACACAGCTTTCACTAGGACCCTTTCCAACACATATAGAAGGAATATAGCTTTCCTATATGGGATAGTTAGCTATATTCTTTATATTTAATATATGTTGCAAATTTATGTTTTTTACTAAATGCATAGTGAACACATTAAAAATTAATGCATTGCCAGCATTTAGGATTCTCCAGACAAGCTCATAGCCAGGTAAAGGTTTGTTAATGATTGTGATCCTTTGTGCCGTTCAGAATTCCCAGCACACAGCACGGGGTTAAACAAACGCGTTTCCTCTTTGTTGAAATGTGACTGCTTATTCCCTCAAATCCCTGCTCCCCTCTCCCTCTTCCGATGCTGAATACAACAAGGCTGCTCCCTGAACCAATTAAAATTTCAAGACCACCGACATGAAAAGAAAACTGCGATCCTCACCTTACCCTATTAGCGTGCTGGAGGTGTTCCTCTCTCTCTATTCCAACTACCTCTTAATAGTAAGGTCAGCAATATTTTTCTCAATATGAAATTAAAAGTAAAAAAGAGATAATATTGACCTTGAAAGGGCAGAGGGCTGCTCTATTCTACATTGTTTGTCTTAATAAAAAGCTGCTCTCAGCGCCCACTCAAAGGGGGCGCAGATGCGGCTTGCGGAACATGAAGCAGGTGGAATTTGTCTCGACCGAAGGAAAATATTTACTTTGTTTTTTTGTTTTTTTTTGCTTTTTAATGTAAACCAGCTGATGCAGGACTACAACCGACAGATGAGATGTTAAAAAGATACAGTTCGAAATACCTGTTGCTGCATTTCACACATGCAGTTTTACATCAAATATACAGTGGGCCAGCATAATAGGGTTTCTGCTTAAAACAGCCAGTAAAATGTTTGTAGCCAACAAAATAATTTTACTTATTTTGAAAATTACTAGATTTACACCTTTTTTTTTAGGTATTCATCTTTTTGCAGAGTTCTGTCCCGTGTAATGTCAGAAAGTGATAGGATGTCTCATTAAAAGTGGTAGCCTGATTTTACAAGTGTCCGACGATGGAGGTTTGATGGCAAGTTATCTAGTTTACTGGAGAGTCTCATTGAGCAGACACAAGTAATCTGATACACTAACCGAAACACACATACATTATGCCTGAAATCCATTCTGCGCCAACTGATTTACGTTACAAGTTACCAGCAATTAACATGTAACAGGCATACCTGTAGTCTAATTATAATCTCATTTGCTTTTAATAAAGACCAAAAGCTAAGCAAATGATTTTAACTGTATTTAAATGTGCTGTGAAATATGGATTTAATAGCTGGTATTTATTAATTACCAATAGTCCTTTAATTACCTCAATGTGTTTCTGTGTCTTAGTACGCAGTTAGCAAACATTCCAACATGCGCTTTGTTTGGTTAAAAAACTTCTCTTGTATTTCTGTAAAACACAGATTAACATTTGGCAAGGCAGTAAAATAAGACACAGTAATTACAGAAAGATAATTGGTGTTTATAAAGAAAGAAAAGATTTTCTTTAATTGACTAACACAGTGTGTCCTATTAAATGTTATTTAAATGTTAATTCTACATTTTAATTGGAATGTTTTGGGGTTTTTTTTTCCTCTCCATTTAGAGAACAGTGTTAATCTACTATATAAAACAGGTTTATCTGTCTGGTCCCACGTACCATAACAGAGGGGGGCGTTCAATAATTTGAGAGCGCTTTTACTTCTCAATCACAAGGGCCCGAAGTGGTTTCGACGCTACACTCTAATTCAAGGGAGGCCAACTCTGGTCCTGGACAGCCACAGGGTCTTCTGGTTTTCATTCCACCCGAGTTCTCAATTACTGAATTGAACCAATTATTTTTCTCATGTGGTCAACAAAGACTGCCCAGGTCTTTTGTCATTGATGATTTAAAGAGACCCAGAAAATCAGCAGGATTGTGACTATCCAGCACCAGGGTTGGCAGGCAAGAGTCTAATGGGGGCTTGGAAAATCCGCAGCTAAGTCTCTATAACGACCCATAGATTCAGTGTTAAGCATCACTAATAATTTGAATACAGATCTACCAGCCAAACAAGCTTTCTGTTGAGAACATACGAGACTTTAAAAACTTGAATCAATTCCCTTATATTTTTTATTTCTTCCAGGCAGCTGCTGTCTTGCCTCTCGTGACTGAAACTAGTTTCCAACAGGGAGATGCTGATTTAATATAGTAAAAAAAAAAAAAAACATGTTAGAGATGCCAGTTGCTATCTAATAAACCTGTGGGGAGCGGTCCGTTTGCCATAAATTTTGTGTTAACTATCACCATTAACCATACTGTTAAAATCATCAAATCAACAAATCATCAAATAATGTTAAAATCATCAAATCAACAGTAATCATTTGTGATCATGAGGAACCTTCCGGTCATTCAAACTGTAAAAAATTTTGGACTCAGCAAAACGGTTAACTAGCGGGGACCATGAAAATCGTGCTGCAAGAAAAGGTTAATTTTAAAATCTATAATGTCTGTGCTTGTTAATCAGCTGCAGAATTTCCTAGCAGAGAGGCCTGACCTTCCTTTACCTCTGGTATGCAACAGAGAAAGGGACTCGCGGATTGGCAGAGATTTTACTGGGAGATTTCTCAAAAGATTAATCAGTCTTAACAACACCAAAGGCAGAGGCAGACCCTTATAGAAGTGCCTTAGACACAGCCAGGGAAGCAAGGTAATGTAAGCAGAGCAGACGCTGCCTATCTTTCTTGGCATAGCATCGCTTACAGGCTTCGAGAAATCTCCTTCCCAAAAAAATATAATTGGAATAAAGAACAGTGCACCACACAGACAGCATTGCCAGTAAAGTCCTTGTGCTGTGCTACTGCATGGTACTAGATGGTATCTTTGAATTCCTTTTTATATTTCCATTACTGTGTACTGGAGCCAGCAGTTGTTCAGAGTGGTTCTGGTTACTGGTACCGCAGCACTAAGTTATCACAATGTCTCTCTATACCTCTCTTTACCAGGCTGTGAGCTTGCCTGGGGGGAACAGAATTTCTCATTTCATTCAAGTCATGTGACGATGTAACCTTCAAACTCTGTAACCTCCCCCCCCCACGCTCTGTCTATCTTTGTAGAGTGGGCGGGGCTAGCAGAGTTGAGTTGAAGACCAAGGCAACTTTGTAAGAGTTTGAGGATCTCGTTAAGAAGGGCAGTTGAAACACACGCACGCACACACATTTATATCACTTAAAGGCTGCAAACACCATTAACTGAAATCCCTACTCTAAAAGGTTTTTAAAGAAGATTGCTTAAAAGCCAGTGGAAATTGGCATTTTTTGTGTATTTTCAGGACATTAATAAGGTTTAAACTGATTTTTCAAACAACAGCAATCATACGATACTTATCAGCATGCATCTGTCACTGAGCTCTAGCGAAGGATGAACTCGTATGAATATGAATTCTCTTTAGACAGCATAAACATAATAATAAAAGTGACATATAGACAGACATCTGACTACATCGTCAGTCCCTCAATATGAAACGCACCATTCTGTACATACAGGAGTAGTTATTTTATGCTGTGGCAGATATAATAGTTTTTTTTCTTGGCTAATCTGTATTTTACAGACCTCTTTTAGAGGTAAAGAATGACTTATTTTGTTTCTACCTGCATTTCACAATGCATACTTCTATATATTATATATGAAGTAACAATAAAACTAATAGATTCATTCTACGATACATGCTTGTCCTCTCCTGAGCGCCTGCTTATTTGTGCCTGATACACATTCAGTCTGATTCAGATAAAGCTTTGATGGAAAGTGCTGTCCTCCATCCACAAAAACCTAACACATCTGGCCCTGCCTAACCATCTTCAAGGAATACAGGGCTCGAAATTTACTAAACTCTTCAACTGACGCTAATGAAACGATCAGTAGCCCAGAACAGTCTCATGGGTTTTAAAACTTGAAATAACCCAAGATTGAAAGATTTGTGAATCCTCACCAATGTGGAGCTTTAAATCTAGTTTCACCGACCCCAATCAGCACCAAAGCATACTGCATCACAATATACCTAGCGTGCTATTGGCTCAAATTCAGCTGTTGCTAAGAAGGAGAGCAGGAGGGAGCTACCTTCCAGGATCTCACCTGGTGTATCAAGCCCACGTCCTTAACCCGAGGGACTGGTCCCACCAGGGGGCAGGCAACACAATGAGGTCACCTTTTCAAGAACAAAAGCAGGGGCGTGCTCAAAGTGGCAGAGAGGATTAGAGCTCTATTATCTACCCAGGGGGGCAATTTAATAAACAGTGTTTAAAAGGGCAATACTGAGCTGTCTGCCTTGACAAAATAATAGGAGACTGCTGGAGAAACAGTTACTATCAGTGTGGGGGACCTAACAGGGGATTTGCAGACAGGTCTAAATATTTATAGCTTAATTACTGACTTTCAGGAGTCAAGGAACACTAACCTGATGCTGTTTTAGTGCATAAAGGAGACAATCACAAAAGACATTTTGGTTTGAAGGTAATACAGTACCTTTGTTTTTTGTTTTTTTCCCCACAAATACCAATACATTTTCATTGTCAAGAATATTACAGAATAATAAATAGAAATATAAAAGAGTGTTTTAAGGAATGCTTGTTAAGTCATTTTTTATATATATGGACATTCTCTCGGATTAAAGAACTTTGAAAAGTGAGCATCTAACCCTGCCTCAAACATGAACTGAAAACTTGATTTAGTTAATCAAAATGATCTTGTGGAGTGGGTGGGAAGGACTGAATAAGACATTCCTTAAAAAGGTATGAATAAGTTCCTATGTCTGCCAAATTAAAACATATCACCTCTTTGACGTCTATCAAAACACATTAAAACAGTGCGCTAAATGAATTACTGAGATATACGTTACTACGGTATTTCACAATGATACTGTATAAATGAGTCCCTACGACAGCCCTGTAGTGACATTTGAACCCTACCCCCTCACCCCAGCACTCTTGAAACTAGAGAAGGGCAGCACAGCTGGGCAGACAGGAGAAAGGCTCTTTCATACCCAATCATACAGAACAGAAATGCACTGTGTCCATGCACAAGCCAAATTAAAATCACTGACATTGCAAAGGACTGTCACTTCAAACCATTCCACAGGGCTTTGTGACGTCTCTATACATGCATTTCCATGTGCATAGTTCAAAACAGATGCCAACTGAGTATTGAGGTTGGGAGAAATGAATTAAAGTGACATTACTGATAGTTTGTTTCTTAATGTATTGCTTTGAGATATCAAAATCTGCATATATTATTAGTTGCAATGGAGACACATGGTATGATGCAAGTGTGTTGCATAATATTAGGCTTGTAAGTGTTTGTTTGTAGCAATTGCGGCATTATTGGTTGGTGTAATATTGCCCTCATGGAAGCTTGGAACATACTGCTGTCCTTCTGTACTGTTAATGCCTATAGCCAAGTGATACACAACTGTGGCCCTTGAGATCCATTCCAGTCCTGGTGTTTATTCCAAGCCGGTCCTAAATTAGTTAATTGCCATTTAACAGCTTCAATTAACAACATTAGAACATGCTTGGAGCAAAAAAAAAAAAACTGGACTGGAATGGATCTCCAAGACTTAAGCAAGTAGTACAGTGCTCATGTTATGCAAATGATACTCATTCCCTACACTATATACAAGCTGCACTGATTCTAGTTTCAGTCAGGATAGCAAGACAGCTGATCTGACTAACTTTGATTTAAATCCTATAGAGACTCAGGGGTTTCCATATCCATCCAAGATAAATTACTTTTTTTACAGTTTCCCCTAGAATTGTCCTCACAAGCAGTACATTGAAAACGGACATGTCAGAAATAAGGAGAAATCATATCCAGCACACAAACTCCCTGGAGAGGAAACTTTTGGTCGAGGCCACGAAAATATCGTGACCTTTGCCCCTGCTGCAATCTAACCCCCCCTCCCTTTCAAACATGATCGCAATGCTGGACGATCAATACGTTCTGAAGGATCACCACCCCAAACAATCAAAGCATCTCACAGCCCAGCAATGAAATTGCCTGTGATTGCATTCGACCGAGCCTTGAAAAGATGTCATATATCAAGCGGCAAACAGATAAAGCATGATCCCAGGCAAGTTAATCAGTGAAGTGCCTTTCATTGCCATACATCCATTTGTCTCAATATTCTAAATAAGGCGCTCTGTACTATCAAACTGGAGGGCCACTATCTTTCATTAAACTGCCTGTCGCTTGCATGTAAATAACATTACTTTCTCCCACCCCCTAACCCCAGGCTCTGCACCACAGCTCTCATGCCTCTATACACTAATTCATTAGTTTTTATTCCAGGATACAGTGGCAGTAGTAGCTGACATCATCCGGTAGCAGACTTGTGAATTCATTCATTTGTACATGGAAGCACCTGCCAGTCAGATATGTTATCTTGCCTATCATTTAGTTATTATAGATGATATCAGAACGCAAACGTGTGTGACCAGAATTTTCCTAAACGTTAGATCAGTTCTGAAAAAATCAAGTCTAGTCCAGTGTAAGGTTATTTATTCAATATTTATTCAAATAATAATAATAATAATAATCTTTATTTTTATATAGCGCCTTTCATAGTGGACCACCATCACAAAATGCTTTACCAGATACGAGACGAGGGTGTGTGAACTATGCATCAGTTGCAGAGTCACTGCAAGAATGTCTCATCCGAAAGACAGAGCACAAGGAGGTTAAGTGACTTGCTCAGGGTCACACAATGAGTCAGCCCAATGGCTTACAAAAAAAGGTTAAAACATTTTAAAACAGGTTCACACTGTAAAGTTGGAATATTTAGGAAATGGTTCACCAGTAGTTGTTCACATTGTTTGCCAGTGAATGACCAATTATTGATGCATAGAGACAATAAATGTTGCAGGCTCGGTTTCCATTCATATGCCCGGACTTTTACACATGTTAGCTGCGATGCTCGAGAATGAAGACCCTTGCTGGTTTTTATTTTTTTGTAAAACCATATTTCTTTCTGCATGCGATTGTGGTTTTAAAACGAGGTCATGTTAATTGTCAGGTATGTGTTTCGGGGGCCTTTCCCCTTGAGGGGTCCTGAGAAGAGCTCAGACCAAATGACAGCACAGATGGGAATCACCTCTGTTGCAACAGAAAACACTGAACTGAACCATGCATGGGGTTAAGCGAACCCAGGAGAAACAGAAGTGCCCCAGTGCTCTTTCCTATACACACCTGTTTCACTGTCGGTCAGTCAAAAAGCCTTCAATCACAAAGTCTGGCTGTGTTTCGCACCATTAAGACCTTCGTAATCTGTTCTTAAGGAGTGTGCTGGACTGTCTTTATGTGCCAGTAATTTGGGTGCAATACCACAGTGATACTCACCACGTTCCCGATTAATATTTAAGCATCCCTACCCTCTCAGGATTGATGACCAGTCCCTTGGTAGAGAACATTGCGCTGTCAATGAGAAG